>NW_006399961.1:1265909-1302421 GCF_000299155.1 Elephantulus edwardii | reverse complement strand
GCAGCAATGAAGGAATGAAAACCCAAAATCCCTGTAAATGTTCATTAAAACTAATAAAATTTAATAATTAAAAAAAAGAAAGAAAAAAATGTACCTCTTGTTCTGATTTGTTGTCATACACATAATGCCTAATCATATATTCCTTTTAAATAATTCTTTCCTTCAGCTGTTCCAATACAGTATTCATTATCCATCCAGTCTTTTCCTATGCAAGTTGTGTTTGTTTGTTTTTTATGCTGTTAGGTGGTGGTGGTTGCTGTTAGGTGCCGAGATGAGTACAACTCATAGCAACCCTATGACAAAGTCCTAAACCCAGTCCTGTCCTGCACCATCCTCACACTTCCTGGCACACTAGAGCCCACTGCAGAAGTCACTGTGTCAATCCACCTAGTTGAGGGTCTTTCTCTCCTCTGATCCTTCACCCTTCCAAACTTCACGTCCCTCTCCAAGGAATAGCCCCTTCTAGCACTATGTCCAAAGTATGTGAGGCAGAGCCTCATCATTCCTGCAGTTTCACATTGAAAGATTTTCAGTAGCAAGTGCTTCAAGTTCTCCTCACTTTCAGCAAGTTGTATCATCTGTGTAAGGTAGGTTGTTTATGAATCTTCTTCCAATCTTGACTCCACATTCTTCCTCATGAAGTCCAGATTCTCAAATTATCTGTTCAGCATTGCTATTGCTGTGTGCCATCGAGTCGCCTGTGACCCATAGTGGCAGCATGTCTGAACCCTGCCCTGTCCTGAGCCAGTCCCCTGACATATGCTTTTCTTGATTTTAAACCATGTACTGTTCCCTTGCTGTTTAGACAATCGCTTCTTGGTCTAGGTATAGGTTTTGCATGAGCACAATTAAGTGATCTGGGATTTCCAATCATCTCAGTTAGTTTCTATAACTAAAGACAAAGATGAAAAATTAAGGATTTCTACCAACTGCTACAGTTTGAAATTGATCAAGCATGCAATTAAGATTCATTAATAATTGGAGAGTAGAATGCAAAAGTCAGAAACAAGGCAGACAGGTAGTCAGAACTGGGCTTGGTGATAAAAATGAGACCAAATAGAGAATTACTAAATTGTGTACAATCTATATTCATTTCAAATACCTTGTTAACAAAACACAAGCAATGACTCTACATATGGATCTCACCTGATGAAAGGAATCAGATTGACTACATCTATGAAAATAATCATTGGAGAAGCTCAACATCAGCAGTCAAACCCAGGCATGTGCTGACTGTGGAACAAACCTTCAACTGCTCATGTACAAGTTCTGATTGACAAAAATGAAAACAAATCCACAAGAAGCCCAATGCAATCTTGAGTCTATCTCATCGGAACTTAAAAGCCATCTCCAGAATAGATTTAAGCATTGAACACTAATGATGGAAGACCAGGAGAATTGTGGGATGACATCAAGGAGAGTCCATGAATATAGAAAAAGGTCATTTTAAAGACAGAAGTGAAAGGAAAGAAAAGAAAAAAAAAGAATGTCACAAAAGACTGAGAGTTGTACTAGTACACTGGGAGGCCAGAAAACGGAAGGCTTGCCTAAGTGAGAGAAATGAGCAGAAGATTTGAAAGGACAGCTCAAGCAAACTGAAATCAAGTTGTGAATTGAAATATTGAAGGATGTCATGGGCAAAGTCCTAGATGATCCAGGAAGCTTCAAAAGAAGATCGGAATATACTGAGTAACTGTACCAAAAAGAATTCATTGACATGGAACCATATAAGGAAGTAGTTTATAATCAATCAATGACTGATAGTGAAAGAAGAAGTTCAAGCTGCACTGAAGGAACTGACAAATACTAATGTCTCAGGAATTGATGGGATACCAATTGACATGTTTGAACCAACAGGTGCAGCCCTAGTTGTGCTCACCATCAGCACCAAGAAATTGGAAGGTAGCTACCTGGTCAACTGACTGAAAGAGTTCTGTATTTGTTCCCATTCCCCAAAAGTGATCCAACAGAATGTGGAAATTATCAAACAATACCACTAAAAGCACATGCAAGTAAAACCTTGCTGAAGATTATTCAAAAGCAGCTACAACAGTACACCAACAGAAAAACGCTACAACACATCAACAGAGAACTTCCAGAGATTCAAGCTGGATTTAGAAGAGGCCATGGCACCAGGGATATTAATGCTGATGTCAGGTGGATCTCTTCTGAAAGCAAAGCATACCAGTAGAACATGTATTTGTGTTTTATGGACTTTTCAAAGGTGTCTGACTGTGTGAATTGTAACAAATTGTGGCTAACATTGAGAAGACTCCTTTGATGAGACCTGATACTATGTGATCATTTTCTCTATGAAATGAGAATATTCTATGAGCAGCCAATCAGTTGAAAAGAATGTCTCATCAGAGGAAACATTTTTTGCTTTTTGTTCAATTTGAATCCTGTACCTGGCATCTTGGCCACTATCTGGCTCTAGTTCTTCGGACTTAAGCCAGTGAACTATCATATTCCCTAACACTCTTGTATTATTTTACCAGCATTTTAAGCAAGGTGGCTTGCCATTTGCTCTTCCTGTCCTGGGTTCAAACCCAGGAGAAGGGAAAGTATCTTGGTATAAGTGTTTGCACAAAGACCTAAAAACTGACTTAGAGTTAAACTGAAAGACAACTATTTATTTAGGAGAACTTATGTACATGATAAATGCACAGTGCTGTATATAGAGATTTGTTCTTGGATTCACAATGGCTCCCAGGAGGGAAGAGCTAGAATACATGCTCATACTAGCTACGTAATAGTCAAACCATAAGAGAAAGGAAGGAGGGAAGTGGAACCACCCACATTAGAGTCACAAGAAAGGAAGAAAATTTATTAAGGAACTTAATGGAAAACAGATAATCATTTTCACCAAATTCAGCTCTAACTTAGTTGAGCTCAGAATTCGTTACTTCTTAGGGCATTTGCACCATTCCATACAGGTTCCTTAGCTCCTATAATCCAGGCACCCAACTCATTGTCATTGGCTTGGAACTGACCCACTGTTGACCCTCCAATAGGTTTGTGAAGGTGTAAATCACACCGAAGAAGATTGCCCATGTTTCTCCCCCAGAGCCAGCAGTGGATTTAAACAGAGGTACCACATTGAGTTAGCAGTGCAATTCTCCATCAACTAGGCCACCTGTTGTTATGTGCCATTGAGTCACCTGCAACTCATACTGACCCTATGCACAATAGCTTTGAACCCTGCCTTATCTTGAGCCAATCTGTCTCTGATGCTCCTATCCCCATTACCCCAGTTACTGTATTAATCCATCTCATCCAGGGTGTCCCTCTCTTGTGCTGTCCCTTCACTCTCCCAGTCATGACGCACTTTTCCAAGGATTCCTCATGGCCACATGCCCAAAATATGTGAGATGGAGCTATAAAATTCTTGCTTCCAAAGAGCAGTTTCATTTCAACCTCTCCAGAACATATCTATTTATTCTCTTGGCAGCCCACGCTATGTTCAATACTCTTCTTCAGCACCACACTCGAAGGCATACATTCTTCCTCTGTCATCCATAGTCCTTGTCCAGTTCTCTAATGTGTAGCAAATAATTGTGAAGACTATGTCCTGGATTAGGTGCACCTTAGTCTGTAGGCTGACATCATTGCTCATTATCACTCTGGAAAGGTCCCTGAAAGCAGATTTTCCCAGTGAAATTAATCTTTTGATATACAGTGAGTCATTGCACTAAAAAGAATTGGCTGACAACCATTTTGGGAAGTCATAATCAATGGTAAAGGAAGAAATCCAAGTTGCTCTGAAGAAATTGGGAAAAAAAACCAAGGCCTCAGAAATTGATGGAATACCAGCTGAAACATCAACTAACAGATGCAGCATCAGAAGTGCTCACCAGTCTGTGTCATGAAATTTGGAAGGCAGTTACCCGGCCAACTGACTGGAAGAGAGTCATATTTGTTCCCATTCCAGACCAAAAAAAAAAAAAGGTTCAACAGAATGTGAAAATTATCAACCAATATCATTAATAGGACATACAAGTAAAATCTTGCTGAAAATTACTCAAAAATGACTAGAACAGTACACTGACTGGCAATGAATATATCATTGATTGTATAAAATTCTATAATTTTATCTCCAGCCTCATTTCACCAAGCCCCTTTTTTCCAACTACCTGTCCACCATAGGTGACCCCTTGGAGAACAGTTACTTAACAAACTGACTGGAAGAGATCCACATTCATTCCCATTCCCAAGAAAGGTGATCCATTAGAAAGTGGAAATTATTGAACAATATCATTAATATCACATATAAGCAAAATATTGCTGAAGACACCCATAGGCAGCCAGAACAGTGCATAAACTGCTAGAAGGTCAAGCTAGATTTAGAAAAGGCCATGGCACCAAGGATATCATTGCTGGTGTCAGATGGATCTTGATGGAAAACAGAGAAGACCAGAAGAATGTCTATTTGTGTTTTATTGACTATTCAAAGGCATTTGATTGTGTGGATCATAGCAAACTATGGCTAACATTGAGAAGAATGGAGATCCCAGAATATTTAATTATGCTCATATGAAACCTATACCTAGACCAAAAAGCTATTGTCCTAATGCAGAGAGGAAACTGCATGGTCTAAAATCAGAAAAAGTGTGCCTCAGGGTTGTATCCTTTCTCCATACTTACTCAATCTTTACACTAAGCAAACTGAACTCTATAAAGAGGAACGTGGCATCAGGATTAGAAGAAGACTCATCAACAACCTCGATTATGCAGATTATACAGCCTTGCTTGCTGAGAGTGTAGAGGATTGAAGTGCTTGCTGTAGAAGATTCAAGAGTATAAACTTCAATATGGATTGCATCTTAACATCAAGAAGACAAAGAGCCTCAACATTGGACCAATAAGCAACATTATGATAGAGGGAAAGAAAAGACTGAAATTGTCAACAATTGCCTCTTTCTCGGATCCACAATCAACACAGTTGGTACAAGCAGACAGGAGATCAAAAGACATATTGTTCTGGGAAAGTTTACTGTCAGGGACTTCTCCAAATTATTGGAGGAGTAATGATGTTAGTTTGAAGACATCAATGAATCAGTGCATGTGATTCAGGCCATGGTCTTTCCAATCACTTGCTATGCATCTGAATGCTGGAAAAATGAATAAGAATGATGGAATACAGTACATTGACAGGCAACAGTGGGAGATTAAAACAGAATTCAGAAGAGGACATGGAACAAAGAGTTTCATTGCTAAATGTCAAATGAATCTTGGACTGAAAGCAGAGTATACAAGAAAGATGTTTACTTGTATTTTATTGACTGCAGAATCAGTCAGCTGTGTACATCATAAGGAATTAACATTAAGTTCAAGACCCATATTGGTAACATTGGGGAAAATGGAAATTCCAGAACACTTAATTGTGTTCAAACAGAACTTGTACATAGATCAAGAATCAGTCATCAAAACTACAATGTGATACCATCCCACTCCAGTAGCAATGGCAAAATTTAAACAGGACAGCAAATAATAAAGGTTGGAGAGGATGTGGTGAGAGAGGAACTCTTTTTTAAAATTATTTTTATTCTAGTATTTTGTGTGTGTGTACCATCAAATTGGATCTGACTGGTATAGGAGGAGGTTGCCCCTCCTTCTCCAGCAGAGCATCTGGTGGATTTGAACTGAGTACCTCTAGGATTACAGTACAGCTTCTTGCCACTAGGCCATCAGAGCTCCCTGAGATAGGAACTTTTATACATTGTTGGTGGGACTGTAAAATGGTACAATTACTGTGGAAGGCAGTTTGGCACTCTCTCAAAAAGCTGAACATAGAAATTCCATATGGCCCAACTATTCCATTCCTTGGAATATACCCCAAGAAAATGAGAACTGAGGCTCACACAGAGACTTGTACACCACTGTTCAAAGCAGCATCATTCACCATTGCAAGAATGTGGAAACAACTCAGATGTCCAACGACAAATGAATGGATTGAGAAGTTATGGTACATTCATGCAATGGAATACTACGCAGCACGCAGGAGCAATGATTCTGTAAATTACTACCTAACTTGGGAGGGATTGGAGAACATTATGCTGAGTGAATGAACTCAGTCCCACAAGGACAAATACTGTACAAAACCATTATCGTAGAATGAATATGAGGATCCAAGGTGAGAAGTAATGGGGTGGAGTATTAATCATGGGTTGAATAATTCGATAGATGGGGAGGTAAAGGAAATGGGAAAGATCTTGCGTGGAAAAAGCAACTTATTTGAACTTTGTAAATAAATCAGTACAAATTCTCTAAACTAATTTAAAAATAAATAATACAATGGGATACCACATGGTTTAAAATCAGTAAAAGAAGCAGTCGGTGCTTTCTCAAAAAGTTGAAAATGTATGATTTTCATCATCCCACCAATAATGTATAAGAGTTCTTATCTTGCCATATCCTCGTCAAAATTTATTATTTGCTTTTTAAACTTTGCCACTGCTACTGAAATGAGATGGTACCTCATTGTGGTTTTGATTTGCATCTCTCTTATTGCCTTGATTTGGAGCATTTCTTCATGTGTCTGTTTGCCATTTGAATATCTTCCTCTGTGACAATTCTTCCAATGTCTTTTGCCCATTTTGTAATTGGGTTATCAGTCTTTTTACTAGTTGAGGCCCAGGAGTATTCTGTAAACTTTCATTATAAGACTCTTGTCTGAGATGGTATTGCCAAATGCTTGTTCTCAGTCTGTAGGTTTTCTTTTCACCCTGTTTGGGAAAAAAAAAATTATGCACACAGGGATTTAATTTTTAGAAGGTCCTATTAATCCATTTTATCTTCTTCAACATTTCTGGCTGTATTTGGCAGTCTCTTTAAACTGTAGATTAGGCCTTCTAGGCTTGGTCCCAATTTGTCTCCTATGAACTTAATGGTTTTAGGCTTTACTCTCCAGTCTCTGATCCACCTTGAGTTGATTTGTGTGTATGGTTTGGGGTGTAGAGTCTGTTTCAGCTTTCTGCAAGGAGCAGTCCAGTTTTGCCAACCACATTTGTTAAAGAGGTTGTCATTTCCCTATTTGATGGGCTTTATTTCTTTGTTGATTATTAGTTGACCATAGACAGCTGTGTCCATTTCTGGGTTTTCAATTCTATTCTATTGGTCTATGTGCCTGTCATTGTACCAGTACCAAACCACTCTGGAAGGGAGTTTGGCACTTCCTCAAATTGCTGAACATAGAAATTCCATATGATCGAGCTATTCCATTGCTTGGAATATATGCCAAGAAAATGTGAACTGAGGCTCAAATTAAGACTTGCACACCAGTGTTCCTAGCTGCATTATTTACCATTGCAAGAACAGGGAAACAGCCCAGATGTCCAAGCACAAGCAGATGGATTGAGAAATTATGGTACATTCATACAATGGAATACTATGCAGCACACAGAAGCAATGATTTTATAAATTATTACATAACTTGGGAGGGACTGGAGAACATTATGCTGAGTGAACTAAGTCACTTAAGGACAAACATTGTTTAAAACCATTATTGTAAGGGAGCTCTGGTGGCCTAGTGGCAAGACACTGCACTGCAATCCCAGAGGTACACAGTTCAAATCCACCAGATGCTCTGCTGGAGAAGGAGGGGGCAATCTCCTCCTGTACCAGTCAGATCTGATTTGATGGTACACGTAAAAATAATAAAAATTAAAAAATGAAAATTAAAAAAACCATTATTGTAGAATGAGTATGAGGATACAGAGGAGGGGAGAGGGGGAAGTAAAGGAGTGAGGATGGGCGGGGGCAATATGATGGGTGTGGTGGTGGTGAAGGAAATGGGAAATATCTGGTGTGAAAAACAATGTATTTGAACTTTGTAAATGAAACAGTGTAAAATAAAATTTAAAAACTAAAAAAGTTGAAAATGGAAATACCATTTAATGCAGCAATCCTATTAGTAGTTATATGTATTCATAATTCATTCTGCTAAAATTGGTAGCAAATCAGTTACGAGAAGTGCAGAGTCAACAGTGTCCCAAATGTTTGATTTTCTGTGAAACTCCATAATTTCCAAAACCAAGAGTCCTTCCTTCCTTCAGTTTCCTCACTCTTCTAGGTCCCCTGGGTTTGGCAGTTTGTTAGAGGGTCTCCCAGAGGCTCAGATCCATCAGGAGAATGGCTCACATGACTGTAGGTACGAAGGCTCGTTTGATTTTTGGAGTTTTTTAAAACAGAATATATTTTAATTTTTTTCGCTGTTACTCATTTTCTTAGCCCCACATTTTTCCCTCCTCCCCAGATCTACCCATAATGCATCCCTTATTCTAGATTGTTGTCATATATATATGTCTAATCATATATTCCTTCAGACAATTCTTCCCCTCATCTGCTCTAATGCACTGTTCATTATCTAACCACCCTTTTCCCATTCTTTCTCCAGTGATGATATGCAGTATTTGTCCTTTTGTGACTGAGATATTTCACTCAGCATTATGTCCTCCAGGGTCACCCATATTGTGTAATGTTTTACTATTTCATTGTTTTTCAATGCTGAGTAATATTCCATTGTGTGAAAGTACCATAGTTTTTCTATCTATTAATTAGTTGGCAGGCACTTGTGTTGCTTCCATCTCTTTGCTATTGTGAATAATGCAGCAAGAAACATAGGTATAAATATATCTGTTTCAGTCATGGCTCTGGTTTATTTAGGGCCTGTTCCTAATAGTAGAATTGGCTGGGTCAAATAGTATATCTCTTTCTAACTTTTTGAGAAAGCCCCAGATCACCTTCTATAGTGATTGTTCTATTTTATATCCCCACCAGCAGTGAAAAAGAGTTCCAATGTCTCCACAACCTCACCAGCATTTGCTGTTTGCAGCTCTGTTCACTTTGCTATTGTTGCTGGGATGAGATGATAGCTTCTAATCGTTTTTATTTGCATCTCTTTGAGAGCTAGAGATTTTGAACAGATTTTCATTTGTTCATTTGTCATCTGAATGTCTTCTTCCGGCAGTGTCTATTCATATCCTGCTTACCCTGTTGGAGAAGTTTTTTGATGTGCATAGGGATTTGATTCTTAGATGGTGCCATTCATAGCTCTCTCCTGGCTGTAGGTTTTCCATTATGCTTGAAAGACTGTTTATGCTGTGGATTTGGGCTTCTAGAGTTCTCCCAAGCTCTTCTCTGATGAATTTTATAGTCTTTGGTTTTCCTTCAAGGTCTCAGATCCACTTAGAGTTCGTTTTTGTGTATGGTGTGAGGTATGGATCTTGCTTAAATTTTCTGCAGATGGTTTTCCAAGTTGTCAACATCATTTGTTAAAGAGACTGCCATTTCTCCACTCAGTTGATTTCATCTCCTTGTCAAAGATCAATTTACCACAGGTAGATGAGTTGATTTCTGGGTTATCAGTTCTATTCCATTGGTCTGCCCCTGAACCAGTACCACGCTGTCTTCGCCATCACAACTGTGTAGTTAGATTTGAGATGAGGGGCTGATCATACCTTGTTTTTCTTTTAGTAGTATTTTGCTTATTAGGGGCCTCTTTCCATTGCAGATAAAATTGGAAACTGCCTTTCCATCTCCTTGTAGATGTAGGCTGGTTTTGAAGAGACTGGTAAATGTTGTAGATTTTCAGTTGCAGTATAGCTAGAAAGTGAATGCCCAAAAAGAGAGCTAACATTTAACTCTCATGGGCTTACATAAGCTTCTAGTAGGGTGGGGTTTGTATCCCTCCAATCGTATCTTCTTAACATAATAACATGTCAGCACAAAATAAACAGCTGATGATTAGAAAACACATTTTGAACAATAAACTGTTGACACCACAGTATATATCCTAATGAAATAAGAGCTGTGACAGAGAAATGTACTTTCATGTTTACTGCAGCATTGTTTACAATAGCAAAGAGATGGAAATAATTCATGTGTCCATGGTTTAAAAAACCATGATTTATTTATGATTGAAGAAACTGATACATGTAGTATTAGAAAATACTGATGAATATTAAAGAATTCTTGAAACACTACATAAGATGGATGATTCTAAAACTCATTTTCTTGAGTGAAATCAGCCACATATGGACAATCATTGTATAGGCCACTATTATAAAAAGCTAAAAAAAGTTTACACACAGTTCTCCTCTGTAATATAAAGCTACCTTGTGGGCTAAGAGTTGGGCTATTAACCAAAAGGACAGGGGCTTGGACCCACCAGCAATGCTGGCAGAGAAAGAAGAGGCAGTATGTGCTCACTCAATTTTATATTCTTGGAAGCCCAGTGGGACAGTTTTCATCAAATACATGAATCAACAACTAAAGCCAAAGATAATGAAGTTGAGGATTTCTATGCTGGTGGTCTAATGGTAATATGCTATGCTGCAATCCCAAAGGCACAGTCTGAAACCACCAGCAGCTCCACAGAAGGAGGATGGGAAATCTCCTCCTTTGTGATTTACTGCCTCTGAAAACCCACTGGAGGGTCAGCTATGACTTGGTTTTTATTTGATGACATGCAACAACTGTTGCAGACTGAAAGAGATTGAACATGCAATCAAGATCCATTAATAATAACTGGTGATAATGCAAAAGTTGGCAAAAAGAAAGACTGGTAGGAGGAAAACAGGAACTTGGTTACAGAAATCAGGCTGCAGATCGACAGAATTTTGTACAATCGATTATTTATTCTTTGCAAATACCTTTTATAAAATACATAAGCAACGACTACACATACATATTTTACCTGATAGACTTCACAGAAATCAGATGGACTACATCTGTCCAAAAAGTCAGAGAAGCCCAATATCAGCAGTCAAACAAGACCAGGAACTGACTGACTATGGAATGGATCAAAAATTATTCATGTAGAAGTTAAAATTAAAGTTGAAGAACATTAAAGTAAGTCCACAAGAACCAAAATATGACCTTGAGTCTATCTAACCTGAATTTACAAACCATCTTTAGATTCTCCAGCAACAATAGCAAAGTTCAACAGAGCAAACAACAAATGCTGGCAAAGTTGTGGAGAGACTGGAACCCTTATTTACTGCTGGTGGGAGTGTAAAATGGTGCAACCACTGTGGAAGGAGGTTTGATATTTTCACAAAAGGTTAGAAGTAGAAATACTATTTGACCCAGCAATTGCACTATTGGGACTATACCCTAAAGAAACCAGACCTGCTATTCAAACAGATGTATAGACACTGATGTTTATTGCTGCATTATTCACAGTACCAAAGAGATGGAAACAACCTAAGTGCCCATCAGCATACAAATGGATAGAAACTATGGTATATTCACACAATGGTATACTATGAAGCACTGAAAAATAAAGAACTTGAAAAGCATTACACAGCATGGGTGACCCTGGAGAACATTATGCTGAGTTAAATATTTCAGTCACAAAATAATGCATAACACCACTGTTACAAAGCAGGACTGATATGAGGGGTTGGAGAATAGGAAAAGAGTGGATAGATAACGAACACTTTATTTGAATAGATGAAGGAAAGAACTGTTTAAAAGGAATATATGATTTGGTATTATATATAAGACTATGGTCCAGAATAAGAGGTACATTGAAAAGAGGACTAGGGGAGAGGTGTGTGGGAAGGAGAAAATGGTGCAACAATGAATGAATATTAAAAACCAAAAGAAAGTATTCAGCCTTAAGAAGCCAGTCTAAGAAATGCCAGAAAGAAAATTTCTCTCCTCAAAAGTTTTCAAAGGTAGAAATCATTATGTTCTTAATGATTTTTGAATGGAGATCAGTATTAAAATTGTTAACTATAAGTTCAAACATAAAAAAAAAGTTAACTGGAGGACAGGGAAGGAAGGAATAGGGAGGAAAATGTGCAACATGAATGAATGTAAATAATTTTTAAAAAGAACAGATTGGGGGCGGGGTGGTCCCGCCCCCGGCACGTCCTCGTCGCCAGCCAGCGTCCCTCCCCTCGGCGAGAGCAGGAGAAGTGCTGTGGAGGCAAAGTTTGTGTTCCTGACCACCCCCCCCTCCTCCAACCACCACCCCGAGCCAGGTGGGCACCACAGCAGGGCCTGAGTCACCCCCATGGAAGGGAGAGGACCATACCGGATCTACGACCCAGGGGGCAGCATACCTCCAGGAGAGGCATTGAGCGCCTAGTGGAAGAGAATTCTCAGCTGAAAGAAAAAAATGCAAGGGATAAAGATGTTAGGGGAGCTTTTGGAGGAGTCCCAGATGGAAGCATAGAGACTCAGGCAGAAGGCAGAAGAACTGGTCAAGGACCATGAGATGCTCCAACCACCTTCTTCTTCCTTGGCCTCATTTGACCATCTGGCTGAACTCACAGGAAAGGACACAAAAGTCCCGGCACCACCTTCTGATCCTACGTACCCCAGTGACAAGCTGGAGCCAGTCCCCAAACCTCCATCCAGTGGTACCTCCTCTCAATTTGAAGTGGTCACCGCTGAGGAGCAGAACTCTCCACCAGGGAGTGGTGGCAGCACAAGGAGCATGCTGGAGCTGGGCCCCCTGCCCCATGAAGACAGCAACCTGAAGCTGCACTTGCAGCGGCTGGAGACAACCCTGAGTGTGTGTGCTGAGGAGCCAGGCCACAGCCAGCTCTTCACGCACCTGGGCCGCATGGCCCTGGAGTTCAACCGGCTGGCCTCCAAGGTGCATAAGAACGAGCAGCGGACCTCCATCTTGCAGACCCTGTGTGAGCAGCTTCGGAAGGAGAACGAGGTCCTGAAGGCCAAGCTGGACAAGGGCCTGGAACAAAGGGATCAGGCCTCTGAGAGGCTTCGGGAGGAAAATATGGAGCTTAAGAAGTTGTTGATGTGCAGCAGCCACAAAGAGAGTTCCCCTGGACAACCAGACACCCTACAGATGGAAGGCAATGGGAAGAAGGTGGTGGACAGCCACCAGCAGGCCAGTGTGACAGCAGGAAAGGTGCCTGAGGCAAGCGCCCTGGGCACAGCTGAGAAGAAGGTGAAGATGCTGGAGCAGCAGCGCACTGAGCTCCTTCAAGTAAACAAGCAATGGGACCAGCACTTCCGGTCCATGAAGCAACAGTATGAGCAGAAGATCACTGAGCTGCGCCAGAAGCTGGGTGATGTGCAGAAGCAGGTGACTGACCTGGAGGCTGAGCGTGAGCAGAAACAGTGAGACTTTGACCGCAAGCTCCTCCTTGCCAAGTCCAAGACTGAAATGGAAGAGACTGACAAGGAGAAGCTGACAGTGGAGGCCAAGGAACTGTGCCAGAAGATCAAGTACCTGCAGGACCAGCTGAGCCCACTCACTCGCCATCGGGAGTACCAGGAAAAGGAGATCCAGAGACTCAACAAGGCCCTGGAGGAAGCGCTGAGCATCCAGAACTCCTCATCGTCGTCACCAGCAGCAGCATTTGGGAGCCCAGAAGGAGCAGGAGCCTTAAGGAAGCAGGAGCTGGTCACTCAGAATGAATTGCTGAAACAGCAGGTGAAGATTTTTGAGGATTTCCAGAGGGAGCGTAGTGATAGAGAACGAATGAATGAGGAGAAGGAAGAGCTGAAGAAACAGGTGGAGAAACTGCAGGCCCAGGTCACCCTGTCAAATGCCCAGATAAAAGCATTCAAAGATGAGGAGAAGGTCAAAGAAGCCCTCAAACAACAGAAGAGAAAAGCGAAGTCTGCAGGAGAACGCTATCAGGTAGAACCCCACCCTGAGCACCTGTGGGGCCTACCCGTACATCTATCCACCCATGCCAGCCATGGCACCACACCACGCCTTTGAAGACTGGTCCCAGATCCGCTACCCTCCACCCCCCATGGCCATGGAGCACCCGTCACCACTCCCCAACTCACACTACTTCCATCTGCCAGAGTATGCTTGGTGTTCACCTCGTGGAGGGCTTCGGAATCAGAGCTCACAAGTGATGGACACCCCTGCAGCCGGACCTGGGAAGCCAGAGTCCACAAAAAGTGACTGAGAAAGTCCCCAGTGAGACCAGACTGTCACTTGATGCCACCTTCGTCTTGCAGAGCCGGTTGACCTCCGATAGAGTAGGGGCCTTGAGCTCCGTGCAGCCTGAGCCTCAGCTGGAATTGTTTACAGACTTGGGAAGCTCCACCCACAGAGATCTGTTTGGGTCACTGCTTTCGAAGTGAGATTTGGAAGAACTCCCTCTGGTCTCCCAAGTGGAGAGAAGAGACCTCACTGGCTTGGACCTTTAATCCTCTGTGACACCCCCAGGGAAGTCGGTCTCAAGAGTGGGGTACAGTCAAGACCCCAGTCTTTCAAACTTTCCCTAAGTGCTTCTGGCCCTCGAAATGCCACTTCCAAGTTCATGTGTGTGTTTCAGTTTTGCTTCAAGTTCTGTAGCAGGATGTTGCCCTGTACCCACTCCTTCCCTCTGTGAGGAGCTGCAGGAAGAGCTGGTTTGCCTCCAGGAGCAGAAGAGAATAACAGGATGTTCTGAAGTCAAGCCCGCTCCACCTCTGCCCGCAGTCACCTCTGCCAGTGCCACCCGCAGCCTGGGATGACGGCCACCCAGACACATCTGCCAAGGCGCCAGCCGAGAGTTAGCCTGGCCCTGGAGCTTAGCCATTGACCTCATAGCTGAAGCTGCTATGTCTGGGGGCCCAGACTGGGATGTCTGTTCCTAGGCAGCTGTTTGCAGATGTTGTTGAACATAAATACAAGTTGAAGTTAAAAAAAAAAAAAGAACAGACTGGGGAGCTCTGGTGGCCTAGTGGCAAGAAGGTGCATTGCAATCCCAGAGGTGGTGGTTGTTGTTATGTGCCGTCGAGTCGCCTGCGACTCATAGCGACCCTATGTACAACAGCCCTAAACTCCGCTCTGTCCTGTGCCAATCGCACTGTCTCTGACACTCCCATCCCAATTATCCCAGTTACTGAATCAATCCACCTCATAGAGGGCCTTCCTCTCCTGCTCCCTCCCCAAGCATAATGTCCCTCTCTAAGGACCGGTCTCTCCTCACAACATGTCCAAAGTAAGTTAGACGGAACTTCAGAATCCTTGCCTCCAAGGAGCCACCCGGTTTAACCCTTTCCAGGACAAATCTGTTTGTTTTCCTAGCAGTCCATGGTATTCTCAATACTCTTCTCCAGCACCACAGCTCAAAGGCATCAATTCTCCTTCTATCCTCCTTGGTCATTGTCCAATTCTCTGATGCATAACAAGTGATTGCGAAGACCATGGCCTGTATCAGACGCACCTTAGTCTCCAAAGAGATACCATTGCTCTTCAGCACTTTGGAGAGGTCCCTAACAGCAGACTTTCCCATAGCAATGCGCCTTTTAATTTCCTGGCTGCTGGTGCCAAGACTGTTGACTATGGAGCCAAGCAAACTAAAGCTGTGTACAATCTCAATCTCTTCACCATCCATCCTGATGCTGCCAATTGGTCCAGTGGTGAGAATCTTTGTCTTCTTGACATTGAGCCTCAATACAGTTCAAATCCACCAGATGCTCTGCTGGAAAAGGAGAGGCAATCTCCTCCTGTACCAGTCAGATCTGATTTGACGATACACACACACAAAATAATAAAATTTTTAAAAAATTTTAACAAAGAACAGATATGAGGCATTGGACACTAATGGTCAAAGACCAGATGAGCTGCAGAATGATGTCAAGTGCATCATCCATAAAGTAAGCAAAAGGTATGACAAACACAGGGAAGAAAGAAAAGTCCAAAATGGATGTTAGAAGAGACTCTGAAAATTGCACTTGGACACAAAGAGACCAAAACAAAGGAAGAAACACTTAAAGACATAAACAGATGATTTCAAAAGGCAACACAAGAAAATAAAGTATTATAATGAAATATGCAAATAGTCAAAGTTGGAAAATAAAAAAGGAAGCACACACTTGTTGTCGACCAAGACGAAGGAACAAGACGGGGTCACCAAAAAATGAGGAGGAGAAAAGAGAGCGTAAAGGCAAGGGACAGGTAATGCCAGATGGATCTTGACTGAAAGCAGAGATTACCAGAAGGATGTTTATCTGTGTTTTGTTGACTATGCAAGACATTTGACTCATTTAATTGTGCTCATGTGAAACCTATATTTAGATCAGCAGGTGGTTGTGGGAATAGAGTACGTGATTACTACCTGGTTTATAATCAGGAAAGGCATGCATCAGGGCTCTATCCTTTTTCCATACTTGTTCAGTTTATATGCTGAGCAAATCATTTAAGAACCTAGACTTTATGAAGAGGAATGTAGCATCAGGATCACCAGAATACTCATCAACAACCTGTGTTAAGCAGATGACACATTTTGCTTGTTATAAGTGAAGATGATTTAAAACACTTGCTGCAAAAGATCAAAGACTGCAGCCTTCAACATCAAGAAAAAAAAAATCACCACTGGGCCAATAGGCAGCATCCTAGATGGAGAAAAATTGAAGGTATCAACTATTTCATCTTGCTTAGATTCACAATCAACACCTTTGGTACAAGCAGTCAATACACCAAAACACACGTTGCATTGGAAAATCTGCCATCAAAGACCTTTTCAAAGCTCTATGGAGCAATGATGTTAAAGACCAATGTTCACCTGTTTCAAGTCATGGTCTTTCCAATTACTGGTTATGCAGCTAAGAGTTGGAGGAGAGAAGAATCAATGTCTTTGAGTGGTGGTGTTGGAGAAAAGTAAACAAGCGTATTTTGGAGAAGGTACAACTAGGGTGCTCCTTGAAAGTGAGGCTGGCAAAGCTCTTTCTTACATACTTTGGAAATGTTGTGCGTAGGGGCCTGTATTTGGAAAAGCACCTTATGCATGAAAATGTGGAGGATGAGAGGAAGACACTAAACAAGATGAGTTAATAGAGTGACTATGAAAATGGGCTTGAGCCTAAGAGATCTGATGTTAGTGCTAGGTTCACATCTGTTGTTCGTGTAGTGACTATGAGTCTTAAGTGACTGGATAGTGCCTAACATGAGGCTAAATGAGTTCTGAGCCAGAATGGACTTCTGGGCACACAAATAACTTTAGCTGAGAAACATGGCATATAATGGATAATAGCCAGAAATCTGGAATCATTCTGCCTGAGCTCAGATCATAATCACATTCAGTTGTCCCTGGGAAAGGTAACAAACGTATTCTTTATCTATCAAACGTTAACAAGGCCAACTACACAAGGTTCTGTGGGATGAATTGACACAGTGACTACGGCAAATGGGGTCAGGCTGGCTTCAGCTAGGGCAAGGTTTAGTTAGAACTGTGGTTAGAAGGGCCGCTATGAGTTGTGATCGACCAGAAGGCACATAATCACATACAAGGTTCGGAGGTAAGCACGTTAACAGCCTCAACACCATCGTAGCTGACCGTCCAGTGGGTTTCCTGAGGCTATAAATCGTACTGGAGGAGATTGTCCGTCTGTCTCCCGCGGAGTTGGTGGTGGATTCGAACCTCTGCGCCACTCCCTAAGAACTAAGCCACCAGAACTCCCTAAACTAAAAGAATGTATTCAAAACAATGTCTGCCACATTGCATGACTTATAAATGCTGTGAAGAATGTCACGTAGTGTAACAAGTGTGTCCTTACACAAACACACACGTCAACTTGAATGTGTCCTTGAAAAGTTTTCACATGCACACACACACGTACGTCACACGCACGTCCTGGAGAAGTTGTCACATACACACGTCAACTTGAAATCTACGGCATTGCAGATGAGATAAAGATTGGTAGAATCATTCCTACAACTGACTCAGGTTCCAAGATTTCCTTTGCCTCCACGATCTACGCAGACTGCCGTGGGAGAAGGTTAGTCCCAGAAGTTCCTTTCCGTCTTCTCCAGCGCAGGACATCACCACGTGGTTTCCGCATTCCACGCTTTCCCCGCCCCTTTCCTACTCGGCGCCTGCGGATGACGTTAAAGGGCGCCGCCGGGTCGCCGGGTCGCGCCTGCGCTCTGGCGAGGCGGAAGCCCCGCGTGCCCTCGGCTTGCCAGGCCCCTTCTCTGAACGCTCGGCGCTGCGGTGACAGGGTCTCTCGGGTGCAGCGTGCCAGAGGTGATCACCATGAACCGCAGCCGCCAGGTGACATGCGTGTCCTGGGTCCGCTGCGGCGTGGCCAAAGAGACTCCAGACAAGGTGAGGCCTTGAAGCTTGGGGCATCTTCGAGCAGCTGGGCGCGGAGAACCGGACGCACGCGCGGGCTGTGGGCGGGTTGGCCGGGGTGAGGTGGATTTGGGGTCGAATCGTCGGGACAGTGGCTCCTTACAGCTCCGAGGGTGTGGATCGCTTTGCGCCTGCTCACCGCCCTCCAGCCCCACCTCCAGATTCACACGCACGTGGGCCTCGGGAACTGGGGTGCTGCGTGGTGTGGGACATCCCCCCAAAACCTTATTCACAACACCACAGCTTCTACCCTCCACCCCTAGTGCATTGAGACCCAAAGGGACGAAGCAGCACGTAAATGAATACTCATTTTCTACTTGGCGTGGACAGGATGAAAGCTGTAGTGGTGGCTACGGTTGTCCTGAGGCTAGAAGGTGAATTAGGAGTTGCTTTCGGTAATTCAAGTAAGACATTGATGGTGGGAGTGGAGATGGGAACAAAATGTGGCACAGGAAAGAAACATCTACAGGAGGTGGTGAGTCGCAAAGGTTACCATGATTTAAGTTCATTTAGTAGACATTGAAGTGCTTTTTACAGGCCAGGGTTGTTGAGGAGTCAGGATGCAAGAAGGACAGTAGACAGGTCCCTGGCTTCGTGTACATTTTTGTGTCAGAGGTATTCCATGTATTGCCAGGAGAAACAAGGTACTACCAGAGTGCTCCTTGAAAGTGAGGCTGGCAAAGCTCTGTCTCACATACTTTGGCAATGTTGTGCGTAGGCCCTGTATTTGGAAAAGCACCTTAATGCATGAAAATGTGGAGAATGAGAGGAAGACACCAAACAAGATGAGTTAATAGAGTGACTGTGAAACATGGACTCGAGCCAATGAGATCTGATGTTAACTTAATGTAGTCACTATGAGTCATAAGTGACTCAATAGTTCATTCTATGGTAGATAGACGTGGAGGTCCAGGGTTGAAGGTAGTTGACTAGGCCAATGATAACAAAGACGTGGTAGTGATTGTTATGTGCCATTGAGTTAAGTAAAACTCATAGTGACCCTGTGAACAGCAGATCTGAACCCTGGCCTCTCTTGTACCATCCTCATCATCTCTGACATCCTCCAGCCCATTGCTGCAGTCAGTGTGTCAGTCCATCTCACTGCCGGTCTTCCCTTCCTTGACTGACCACCCCACCCCCCAGCTTTCCAAGCAGTAGCTTCTGCTGGCAACATGCCCTAAGTATGTGAGACGAAGCTTCGCCATCCTTGCCTCCATGGAGCATTCTGGCTGCACTTTTTCAGTCTGTCATTCCTGTCAACTTGTGTCCAAGTGAATCACATTGCTATCACCTACCCTAGCTTATCCATTTTTCCCCCTTAAAAAAGATCATTTAAGTGATAAGAATCTGACTAACTTGGACATAGGCTCACAGGAATGAGAGAGAGTGGCACCAATAAGTGTAAATTCCACAAGGATGCAGTCTTATTAACCACTCTTTATCTGCTGTTTGATTCACAGTAGGCATTCAGTGCAGAGCTGTAGAATGTTGCTTTGTGCCTTCACGTCAGGACCAAATCAAAGGCTGTAAATTGCAGAGTTGTTGCAGACCAAGGGTAAAGTGCTTTTATAATTATTAATAATGAGACATACAGCCAAGAATGAGATAGAGCAGAGAGCATAACACAGGAGGCCAGCAGTTCTCGGCTGAAGACCCCAAGCCAAGCTTCTCTGTGTATTTATTGATAATCAGGGGAAACAAATCATAAACGGAATTCCTTGTAAATTAAGCCAAGCTCTTTCTATTGAAAACCTTCCCTTTGACTCAGGAGGGAGGGATTCACAAATGCAAGAATTTGGTATACCCTTAAGGATTGCCTTGATGCCTCAGGTGAACGCTAGCTCAGGATGTAACACTCCCTCTGTAGGGGGCCCCTAGCTGTCTCCTGTCTGCAGGGAACAACGAACAAACAAACAGCTCATTTTCTGTGATCTGCCACCCATACATAGGAGCGGAGGATACTGCCCATGGCGGGCTGGTAGGTTGGACAGTGTGCCTGTATGTATGTTGGGAACACAACTCCTTACTGCTAGGCCACCAGAGCTCCCATTTGTGGATAAGGCACAGAAAATTACTTCAGTGAAGATTGTTAAAGGAGGTAACAGTTAGGGACATACAGTCTTTCAACTACTTAAATAGTCATTTCCAAATGGATTTCTCTGTTGGAACCACTTGGGAATGTCACAGCATTCCAATGCCTGCATCCTATCCCAATATTGTGATCTAATTGATCCGAGGCATGGCCTCACATTTCTTAGAAGTCCAGTACACCATCTCTTGCACCACAGAGCCAAACTCAATTTCTTTCTTTTTTTCTTTTTTTTTTTTAACTAAAGATCCCTGGGTAATTATAATTCTTAGGCAAATTTGAGAACCACTTGAAGAACTTGAAACACTTTGGACTTACTCTGTGTTCTCAGAGAAGAAAACGGCTAATAACAGGAAAGGAATTAAGTGCTTTTTAAGTAAGCTGAGGAAATAGCCGTTTGTTTCTGGATCTGTCCAACAATGGACTGACTGTTCTCCCTCTGAAGGATCTGTGAGGATTTGCACTGCTAGCCCGGAGGTGGTGTCTGTCTGTCTGTCTGTCTGTCTGTCTGTCTGTCTGTCTGTCTGAATCCACTAGCTGCTCTGCGGGAGAAAGGTGGGGGCATTCTCCTCCCATGCGATTAACAGCTTCAGAAAACCCACTGGAAGATCAGGTGTGTGAGTTGGTTTCAACTTCACGGCAATGACATTTTTGAGAAATATCACACAGTTAAGTATTTCGCTGCTAGCTGAAAGGTTGGCAGTATGAACCCATCCCAAGGTGCCTCAGGAGACAGGCCTGCAGTCTGCTTCGGGGCGATCACAGCCTTGGAGACCCCATGTAGCAGCACTTAGTTCTGCTCTGCACTCAGGGTGTCACCGTGAATCAGAATTGACTCCTCAGTCACTAATAATGAGCGACCAAACAACAGAGACATTTTGTGTAAACCAGGAAATTTGTTTATTATTATAGTTGTTGTTAGGTGCTGTCTAGTCACTTGTGACTCATAGCAATCCTGTGTACAACAGCACTGAACCCTGCTTTATCCTGACGCAGCCTTATCGTCTCCGACACACCTACCCCCATTACCCCAGTCACTGAATCAGTCCATCTCTTAGAGGGTCCTCTCTGGCACTGTCCGTCCACCCTCCCAAGCATGATGTCCTTCTCCAAGGATTGGTCCCTCCTTGCAACATGTCCAAAGTATGTCAGACGACGCTTCACAATCCTTGCCTCCAAGGAGCAGCCTTGTTTCACACTCTCCAGGACAAACCTGTTTGTTGCCTAGCAGTCCATGGTATATACAATACTCTTCAATACCACAGCTCAAAGGCATCAATCTCCTTCTGTCATCCTTAGTCATTGTCCAGCTCTCTGATGCATAGTACGTAATTGCAGTGACTGTGGCCTGGATCAGGCACCTTGGTCTTCAGACTTACTTCGTTGTTCTTCAGTACTCTGGAGAGGTCCCTGACAGCAGACTTAACGTCAGTCATTACGTTTCTATGTAATTATTATGTTTCATTACATAATTAACCATTTCCTTTCTTTTGAATGAACCTGAGACACTGAACTTCATGCATAGGTATACAATGACATGTAGATTTCTATCTTCCAGAAACGTACAGGTTAGTAATAATTGGGTATTTTATTAAAGGGACTAGAATACTGACTAGGTGAGGGTTGTAAAGAATGTGATTTCATTTTTGAACTTGTTAGTGAAATGCTAACAGCAACTCCCAGGGAAGTCTTAATGGGCAATTGGGGAAAAAAACCCGTGGAATGTTGCACTGGAGGGAAAAATGTAATGAGTCCAGAGATGGTAAGTTTAATCTGAAAAGTGACAGCCCTTGCATGGGAGTGAATGCCTGATGAGTGAGCACTTGGCATTGAAGACAGGGAAAGAGCGAGGACGGATGCAGCGGTGGTTTGCTTGGGCACGCCCGCAGGGAGGATGGCGGGAAGTGGCCCCCGAGGAGTAGGAGGCTTGGAAAGAAGCCCAGCTAGCTTTCTGAGAAGACAGAACAGAAACACAGAGCCCTGGTGGCTCCCAGTTTAAAGTGTTTGGATGTGAACTGAATGGTGAGCAGTTCTACCCACCAGCTGAAGCCAGTTGCTTCTGTAAAGATTTGGAGCTTTGAAAATCCTGTGGGCAGTTCTTCTCTGTCCTGTATGAATCAGTCAGGATGATAGCCGTGGGCTTGATCTGTTTGGGTTTTTGTTTTTGTTTTCATTTTGAGAGAGGTAGAATAGAATGAGTATGTGGGAGGATGCTGATCTTTTAACAACTTTGGGTAAGAAGGGATTTTAACTGGAAAATTTAAACTCAGTGGCATTGAGTCGGTTGTGACTTGTAGCAACCCTCAGAAATCCTCCTTTGGAGCTGCTGGTGGATTCGAACTGCCATAGACTCTTACCTTTGGGTGAGCGCATGATTCTCTATGGACTAGAGCTCTCACTTAATTGGAAAGACCGGTGGAAGCTCCCTTTACCTTAAAATGAAGAGCTCTCGATATTTTCATTTTGTGCGCTAATGCTGTATTTGAAATTGTTTGCACACTTCTTTTTAATTCAAAGGTTTCTAATGCTTCCCCCCATAATTGTGCATGTTAATTAGTCATAATTTCACCCACAAAGGCAAAACCAGAGATGATCAACCCAGCTTTTCCTTTAGCAGGATAATGTCAGTACTCCTGCAGACCGAAGCACTGTAAATTGCAACCTGCTTTTCTGATGATTTTCTCAAATGCATTGAAGCCCATGAGAGGCAACACCCATCAGGACTGCCTTGTATATCCAGATCTCAGGGGGTTCTTGCTTTGACAGGGTATAGCCTACCACTTTTCTATCAGTTGCAGGGGAAAGTAATTTGAGTTTTCCTTTCAAGAAGACAAATATTCTCACCGCTGGACCAATTGGCAGCATCAGGATGGATGGTGAAGAGACTGAGATAGTTTACAGCTTTAGTTTGCTTGGCTCCACAGTCAACACTCTTGGCACCAGTAGCCAGGAACTTAAAAGACGTATTGCGATGGGAAAGTCTGCTATTAGGGACCTCTCCAAAGTACTGAAGAGCAATGGTGTCTCTCTGGAGACTAAGGTGTGTCTGATACAGGCCATGGTCTTCACAGTCACGTGTTCTGCATCAGAGAATTGGACAGTGACTAGGGAGGATAGACGGAGAATTAATGCCTTCGAGCTGTGGTGCTGGAGAAGAGTATTGAGGGTACTAAGAAGACAAACAGGTTCATCCTGATAGAGGGTTAAACTGGGCTGCTCCTTGGTGGCAAGGATTCTGAGGCTCCGTCTAACATACTTTGGACATGTTGTAAGGAGGGACAGGTCCTTGGAGAGGGACATCATGCTTGGGAGGGTGGAGGGACAGCGCAGGAGGGGAAGACCCTCTATGAGGTGGATTGATTCAGTGACTTGGGTAATCGGGATGGGTGTGTCAGAGGCAGTGTGATTGGCACAGGACAGAGCAGGGTTTAGGGCTGTTGTACATAGGGTCGCTATGAGTCGCAAGCGACTCGACGGCACATAACAACAACAACAGGTTTCTGCCTTGCTTTGTTTCTTCCAGCTTTGGAGGTTTTATCGTATGTTGCCATCTCAGTAAGTGTTTGATCTCTTATAGGTAGAGCTAAGCAAAGAAGAAGTGAAGCGGCTCATTGCTGAAGCAAAGGAGAAATTACTGTAAGTTTGAACATCCTGATGTCTTATATCCAGAATGCTGCATGTCTCTGGTGGTTCAGAGCCACCAGTGGCTTCTTGGGAATAGGACTAGTCTCCTCCATGGAGATTTAGAGCCTGCAGAACCTAAGGGAGGGTCACTGTGAATCACAGTTGGCCTGATTGCAGTGAGTGAGAGTGAATATAATTCCAGATCAAATGTGTATCTTAATAACACAGGGCTGTTGTTAGTGAGCCATGCCTTTGGATGATGCCCCCCCTTTTTAATTCCCACAGAGAAGAAGGCGGCAGTGATGAAGAGGAGAGGGGCGAGCCTTCAGAAGAGGGCATGCAGAGTGCACGCACCCAGGCCCGAGCCAGCGAGGCCCTGGAGGATGGCAACCCCGAGGACGACAGGACCCTGGATGACGATGAGCTGGCCGAGTATGACCTGGACAGATACGACGAAGACGGCGACCCGGGTCAGAATCCCTTTGTCTCTACTGGTTTTTCATCACGTGCACAGTGCATTACAGTCATGCTGTTTGTGGTCCACAGTTTTGCCCTGAGCCTCTGTTGTCACTTTAGACAAAAGGGAACTAGAAAAGAAAGCGGGGTGGGGGGGTGTAAAGAGAGCTGAGAAGATAATAAGCAGGACTCCCTTGTGTTTTGGGGGCAAGAAGTGAGTGTGTAAGAGGGGCTAACATGAAAACAAGCTCACCTTATTGTCAGGTGTGATGTTCACCCTAAATGTTGCAGTTTAAGAATTAGACAAAGTAGTGTTGAGCTTGACCTGATGTGTATGATGGGAACAGGAAGGAGCCTGAATGAAGACCTAAAATAGTAGAATTGTGGTTGGTTGGTTGGTTGGTCGGTTGGTCGGTCGGTCGGTCACTCGGTCTAAAGAGTAAGAGCTTCCAAGGGAGCTCTGGTGGCCTAGTGGCAGGAAGCTGCAGTGCAATCCCAGAGGTGTGCAGTTCAAATCCACCAGCTGCTCTGCTGGAGAAGGAGGGACAATCTCCTCCTGTACCAGTCAGATCCAATTTGACGGTACATGCACAAAAAATTTAAAGAAAAAAAAAAAAAAGAGGAAGAGCTTCCTTGATGCTCTTGTTCACCGTTAAGTCAGAACCAACCAACAGCTGGTCCTCCAGTGGGTTTTCAGAGGCAGTAAATCATGGGACAAGATTGCCTATCTTTCTCTCAGAGAGCACATCGTGGATTCAAACCATGGGCTTTCATGTTGGCAGCACAGCTCCTTGCCACTGGGCCACCAGAGCTCCCTGTCTATGTTTGGCTGAAGGTTGAGCCACAGGAATAAGTTTTGTACCAGGTTCTTAGGATCCCTAAGAGCTGTCAGTCTCTCAGATGAGTTATCCTGGCCGTTTTCAGTTTTTAGTTTTGTTCTACATTCCCCCCACCCCTCCCCACCAGGATCATGAAGTGGTTCTGTGGCTCAGGGGCAGAGATGTTGAGATTGACGTGGCCCATTAGTCTTTCGGACTTATTCTTTCTGTGTATCTTTGTTTTTCTTCCCTGCCTTTTGTCCCAGGTGGGGAGAGAGCAGTGGTTGCACCTCTGTAGCATTTTTTAATAGTAATTTGAAAGAACAAGCTAGGAAATCAGGAGTTCTAGTGTTTTCTGGCAGGGAATTTTGCAGTTTGATTTCATTCTTTTATTGTTGTTGTTGTTGTTAATGTGCCACTGAGTCACTTACAACTCATAGCGACCCTTTGTATAAGACCTCTAAACACCATTCTATCCTGTGCCAACTGAGCCATCTCAAACGCATTAATTCCTACCACTCCACTCACAGAATCTGCCAACATGATGTCCCTCTCCAAGGACCACTCCCTCCTTGCAACATGCCCAAAGTATGTCAGATGAAGCTTCAGAATCCTTGACTTCAAGGAGCATTCTGGCTTCACCATCTCCAGGACAAACCTGTTTGTTCTCCTAGCAGTCCATGGTATATTCAACACTCTTCTCCAGCACCACAGCTCAAAGGCATCAATTCTTTTTCTATCATCCCTATTCACTGTCCAACTCTCTGATGCATAGCATGTAATTGCGAAGACTAGAGCCCAGATCAGGCGCACCTTAGTCTCCAGTCTGACGTCCTTGCTCTTCAGTACTCTTGAAAGGTCCCTCACAGCTGCCTTTCCCAGTGCAATTCGTCTCTTGATTTCCTGGCTGTTGTTACCAAGAGTGTTGACTGTAAAGCCAAGCAAACTAAAACTGTTAACTCCCTCAATCTCTTTTATTTAGAGTAGTTGTGAATTCCAAGAATATCAGCTTGTACAAGCCTGTTTTTTTTTGTTGTTGTTGTTGTTGTTGTTTTCCAATTTCCTTTTCCACCCTTGAGTGATCTCAGCATAGCTTTAAAGGAGACAGATCTAAATATGTTGTTGTTATATGCCATCACATCACTTGGGACTTACAGCAATCCCTGAAACCTGCTCTATCCTGTGCCAGTCTTACTGTCTCGGACACACCTACCCCCATACCGCAGTCACTGAATCAATCCATCTCATCGAGGGTCTTCCTCTCCTCTGCTGTCCCTCCACCCTTCCAAGCGTGACGTTCCTCTCCAATGACTGGTCATTCCTTGCTACGTGCCCAAAGTATGTCACACGGAGCCTCCAAGGAGCAGCCTGCTTTCACCCTCTCCAGAACCTGTTCTCTTAGCAATCCATGGTATATTCAATACTCTTCTCCAGCACTACAGCTCAAAGGCATCAATTCTCTTTCTATCATCCCTAGTCATTGTCTAGCTTTCTAACGCATAGCAAGTAATTGCGAAGACTGCAGCCTGGCAATCTAAATATAAATATTATATTGTATTGGAAATAACGTTTTTGTCCAAATGACTGTTGTATTCACGTTCGTTTATGAATTCTTCCTGTAGATGCTGAGACCCTCGGTGAATCTCTCTTGGGTCTGACAGTCTATGGAAGTAACGATCAGGATCCGTATGTGACTCTGAAAGACACGGTAACTATTTACATGGCTTTTCTGATTGTGCTCTTAAATGCTTGATAAGTATTTAAACACAGAGATCTTTCTCCACCTCTTTACTGGTGGTGAAATGACCGATCTCACTCTGTGGAATCTTTTTTAGTAAAACTATCTTTGCTTTCCCCTCAGGAAAAAAAAGTTGACGATACAACTGTCATATCATCCAGGTCTTTTTGTAGCACACACCCAAAAGACTTGAAAGCAAGGACTGAATCAGAAACCTGCATAGCCATGTTGATTACATCACTATTCATAATAACCAGAACATAGAAACAACCCCTTGTTGTTTAACCATCGACATGGCTATGCAAAGTGTAGTATCTATGTAACAATGGAACATAATTCAAACATAAATCAAATTTAGGTGTATGATAATCATGGGTGAACTTTCAAAACTTTATACTGCATGAAATAAATTATACACAAAAGGACAAATATTAGAGGAGCTCACATATGTGGTGTATCTAGGATAGCCAAATGCAGAGAGACAAAGGCCACATTACAGGATCTGTGCCTCACCAGTGACTTCTTTCCTCTGTAATCAGGAGCAATATGAACGCGACGATTTTTTGATTAAACCCAGCGATAATCTCATAGTTTGTGGTCGAGCTGAACAGGACCAGTGCAATTTAGAAGTGCATGGTAAGCCACATATGTTGCCTCCCACAGGGTTCTCTCTCCAAGTAATATTAAAATAATGACCATAATAGTTACTGTTATGAGATTACATCCTTTTGAATAAGTGTCAAGCCCCGTAGAATCGCATTTAAGTTGGTAAATAACGTCGTTAAATCCTACCTAGCCTACAGGTTCCCTGGTTAGTGTGACTGGTTGTGGAATCTACTGTGTTATGAGATGCCTGACTTTGTTACTGGAAATAGGGAGCTCAGGGTGACCCTTTACAACAGACTAGAACTGCCCCGTAGTGTCTTCCATGTGGTAAGACGCTGCACTGCGATCCTGAAGGCACACAGAATCTACCAGCTGCTTCATGGAAGAAGGATGCGCAGTCTTCTCCCATGCGATGAACTGCCTCTGAAAACCCGCTGGCAGGTCGGTTCCGACTTCGGTACGCAACAACTGTCAGTGCAGAAGCGGGTCACCAGGGTTTGTTTCTTACACAGCTGCTGGGAGGTTTGAATCACCACCCTTTAGATTAACAGCTGTTCCCTTAACCATTGTAACCTCCAGGGCTCCTCTGGAGGCCTAATAGAAGGTTTGAGTTTTTTTATTTAAACATTTCTGACAGTTTTTTAGTTGTTTCCTTACTATAAAACTTGGTATTAAGATTATATATAAAAATGCAAAAAAAGTTAGAGTCCCACAACTGACAGTAATGATCGCCACCCTGACTTTTTACTCCCAGTCGTTTTTTCATGGTTAAGATTACACAGAGCAGACAGATTTTCATGGTGTTTTTTTCACAGAGTTGTTTCAGGTATTTCCCCCTTTTAGGACATATTTGTGTTCTCAGTTATTCAATGTGGTGGTGGTTGTGTGCCATCAAGTCGGAACCGACTCATAGCTGACCCTCCAGGAGGTTTTCAGAGGCTCTCCCTCTCACGGGAGAAGATTGCCCGTCCTACTATAAAGTAGCTGGTGGATTTGAACCTTTGCAGGCCTTTGGGATTGCAGTGCAGCTTCTTACAACTAGGCTATCAGAGTTCGCTACCCAGCATAGAGGCTCCCCTTCTCCCCCCAGACCAGCACCTCTTTCCTGCTCTGCCAGGTGGCAGCCCAAGGGCCAGGTGTGTGTTTACCAGTAATCTGAAGTCAACACTGATCTTTGTTTTTAAACCAGCTTTTTCATCCTTCACTAATTTAGCAAATACGAATTGAATGCCTTGCTTCATTTTGTTATTATAGAAAATCTGTTCTTTTTTCATATAGTGATAGTAGCCTTCAGGTTATATGGAAAACTCTGCCTCTGGCTTCTTCCCTTTGCCTTTTCCTCTGTGCATTTATCCTCTTAGGGGTCCACCAGGCAGGCCCCCCACAACCTCTAGTTCCCAGCAGTCTTCTGATCATCTGACTTGCAGGGCTGACAAATGAAGACATTACCAGGCTGAAAAGACCCTGTGTCATGGGAAACCCAGTTGCCTAGTGTGGATGTTAAAATCTTTTGGTCAGTGGTGGTTGACATCCTCTCAATGACTTTATTGCTGGTTCTGTTTAGTAGTTTAGATTTCTAGAACTTCAGAATCCTTATGGCTTACCTGTAAGAAACCTATGCTTTAGGCCATTTTTATCCCAAGAGCCATTGTGACCTAGTTATAAAATCTTAGAAAGGCTTTAAATAGTAATTAATTCATTGTGGGGCTTTTATGTCTTGTTACCATGTTGGTGACCTTTTTTCCCAAAGACACATTCTAACTTCAAAAGCTAAAACCCCATTGGTGTACATTTTTCTTACATTCTCATCTAAGAACGTATTATGTTCATTCCTTAAAATTCACTGAGGATTAAAAAGGAGTTTAGAAAGAAATGAAAGATTGTATTTTTACTTCCTTCTGAGCTGGGCTATCATAGCTATACTTTATTACTTAAATTGGAGAGGATCTATAAATTATCCCGCATATCTGTGTTCAAGAAGAATTTCAAAATGACCTGCCAAAGCTCATCTAATGGGTAAAGGAGATTAAGTTTAGAAACATCATCCCGTTATTCTGTAACATGTAAGCTGAGTACGTTGAACCTGGTGGGTATTTTCCAGGACAGCACGCGAATAATCATTCTGAACATGCTTTCCTGCTGGACGGTGACGGGGAGAATGTTCCAGAGAGCTCTTTACCTCGGGATCTGTCCCTGAAGCAGAGACCTGAGCATTTCAAACAAAAATGCTTACTATCCGCTTCTTTCTTAACGAAAATCACACAGAAAGGAGAATCTCAATTATTGGAGCACTGCCACTTTCAAAGGCTATTTTTTAAGCCATGGACTTGAAACATTTTTGTTCCTTAAAGTTATGGTAAAAAGCTAATTCTGTTAGTTGCCACAGCCCAAAAGGATGTCTAAATAGCAAAGGAAAGTAGATTTTGACCAGCGTTTGGATTTCTGCGTAGGAATTACTTTTATCTGGGACTGATTTTGTTGTTACTGTTGTTGACTTAAAATCAGCTAGATCTTTAGCAGATAAAATAATACTGAATCGCTCCTTTTGAGAGTTTGGTTTTTCCTGTTGGGTGAACTAGCGAGCAGGACTGTTAACTGGGGGACATGTGGGTGGAGTATCAGGCAGACACTGCTTGGTTGTTAGTGTTCACAGTCCCCTTAAGGTGCACCAGGTGATGTTCACATGCAGAGAGCTCGCAGTAAAAAAAGTCTGACCCCTCTTTTTAATGTCATCAGATAGGTCTCAGTGTGCACATTTTGGTCCTTCAGTTTAATAGGGTAAGTCTGTTCTTTTGAGTGAGATGTGATTTCTCACTTTTCTTACTCTGCTACAATAAAGTCTTTTTCTCCTCTTTTCAGTTTACAATCAGGAAGAAGACTCCTTTTATGTGCACCATGATATACTCCTGTCTGCATATCCCCTGAGTGTGGAGTGGCTCAACTTTGATCCTAGCCCAGATGATTCCACTGGTAACTGGAGAATTTAAGATTGTATCTTTCCACATCCCATGAGTTACATGATATGAATGAATGAATGTTTTCAGAATTGTTCGTGATATCTTATGAGATTAAGGTTAGATTGATCTTAAAACCCAGTCACTGAACTGCTTTGGGCGTGTGTATCTTCAGTCTTTGGACTGGGCAGGGGGTCGCTGCTCCGCTGTGAGCTGGAGGAGAGGGCCTGAAAGCCTGGTGGCTGCAGAGCTGAGTGAGAGTCCCATGATAACCCAGGACAGAATGGCACGACTAACTGGAGTGGCTTAGCCCTTCTGGAAACTTCAGAAAGCAAGCATGAAGACACTTACCATGTAACAGGAATAAGGCAAATTAGAGAATGATATTCCTGTGTCTTAGTTAATTGCCCTGTCAGGACTTCTTCCTGATTAAAGCAAACACTGGTGATACTAACATTTACTTCTTGTTTGCAAAGCATATTTGCATTTATTTACTGTTTGGTCACAACAACGGGCCCATGAAGGCAGGAAGATGAGATTTATTCTCTGACGGAACTGAAGACACTGGAGCCAAGAGACTGAGCATTCGGCTTGTGGTCCAAGGACCAGCAGGGTAGCACTGACATCACATCTGAGCACTGATTATTACTGGGTGCTGGCAAGTAGCAACCCAGGGTGACAGGAGAGGTGTCTGTGATCTAAAGAGCAATTGCCAGGTGTTTTCTCCCACAGGCCACTGATGGGTTTAAGCTGCTGACCTTTTGCTTGGCAGCCAGTGCTTAATTGTTGGATTTCGGGACCGACTAGTGCCTGACCATCCAGCGGGTTTTCAGAGGCAATAAATCGAATGGGAAGAGATTACCCATCTTCCTCCCACAGAGCAGCTGGCAGATTCCAAATACATGCCTTTGGGATTGTTGGTTTTTGGAATTGTTTGAGTAGTATCTGAAATTTAACAGTGTTCAGGGTGATTCATATGCATATGAACATTCGAGAAGCTCTCCTCTATGCTAACAAAATATGTAGACATCTAGGGTCAGAGAACAAGAAGAGAAGAATTCGCTTGGCTTTTCTCAGGCTAAAAGCCTCAAGTTGGCAATACTGAGAGATGCTATGGGCACAATCTTGAATGACCCAAGAAGCCTCAAAAGAAGATGGACGGAGTACACAGAATCGATGTACCAAGAAGAATTGGTCGGCCCTGAAAGATTTCCGGAAGTACCATATGAACAAGAGCCAGTAATAATGAAGGATGAAGTTCAAGCTGCACTGAAAGGCATTACCAAAAATAAGGCTTCAGTAATTGATGGGAAATTACTTGACGTGTTTCAGCTAACAGATGCAGCCCTGGATGTGTTCACCAGTTTATGCCAGGAAATTGGGAGGACAGCTGCCTGGCCAGCTGACTGGAAGAGATCCATATTTGTCCTAATTCCCGAGAAAGATGACCCAACAGAATATGGAAATTTTCTAACTATGTCATTAATATCTCACGCAAGCAAAATATTGTTGAAGAGCATTCAGAAATGGCTAGAACGGTACATTGACAGGGAACTACGAGAAGTTCAGGCTGGTTTTAGAAGAGGTCGCAGCACCAGGGATATCTTTGCTGATTTCTATAGATGCTGGCTGAAAGCAAAGACTACCAGAAGAATATCTGTGTTTTATTGACTATGCAAAGGCATTGGACTGTGTAGAGCATAACAAATTATGGCTCACATTGAGAAGAATGGGAATCCCAGAGCACTTAATTATGCTCATATGGAATACCTAGACCAAGCAGCTGTTGTCTGAACAGAGCAGGGGAACACTGCATGGTTTAAAATCAGGGGAGGGAGCAGGACCTCCATGGGCTCATCAGTGCAGCTGCCTTCTTTATCTCCTCGCCAGTGTGAAACCCAGGACTGGACCAAGCAGAATTGAACCAACCCAGTCCTATTTGGTGAAAACAGTGGCAGAAGTTATGAAGGGAAGTATAAACATTGCTCTTTGATGTGGATGAATGTTCAGTGGGAACAATAAAATTGGCCTGAGCAGACTCCTTCCTTATTAGGGAAGACAACATGGAAGCCAGATCTTGGATGTAGGAAACTCATTTGGTGATCAAACTAATCATTTAGTTAATAGATTTAGGAATATTCCAGAAGAAAATGATGATGCTGGTGCAGTATATATTGAGGAAACTCATTTGGTGATCAAACTAATCATTTAGTTAATAGATTTAGGAATATTCCAGAAGAAAATGATGATGCTGGTGCAGTATATATTGAATTTTAAAGCCTTTAGCTCCTGTGCCAGCAGTAGTTAATCAGAGAAATATATTTACATCATCAAAAAGGGAAACACTGCAAGGACCAGTTGTATAATACTTCCTCCTTCAAAAGATCTGACTTCTCAGAACATAAATAAATATAAGTGAGACAGTTCCCATTGATAATGAAGAGGATATAGAAACAGATTATAAGCAAAAGAAAAAAAAATCTTCCCATTTTCTTGAAAGAGGACTTCCTGGAATTAAAAATGCCAAAGATTTGGATTTCTCTGCTTCCAGTCTTTCAAGAAGTAAGACCAAGATTGTTGTTGTTGTAGTTGTTGTTAGGTGCCAAGTCGTAGATGACTCATAGCGACCCTATGAATGAAAGACCTGAGCGCTGTTCTTAGAGTTTCTGGAGGCAAGCTCTTTCAGAAGTGGATGCCACTCCTGCTTCCAAGCTTGTTTTAATTGGGAAAATCCACCAAACACTGTCCACCATGGGTAACCATTATCACATTTGGCACATCAGTATCACAGTGTTTAGCATCACAGCAACCACGAGTTACCTCTGTACAGCAATGCACAGACCAAAATTAGGACTTTTTAGTCCCGGTAGAATGAATGTGACAGGAGATATGATTAGCAGTGGCCTTACTTCGCAAGATTTTCCAGCTAAAATCACCTGTGCAAATGACAGCATTCCTTTACAGAAGGGGCAGACAGCTTACCAACAAAAAGGATCAGCTCACCTGTTTTATGCTACCACCTCCCTTTCCTCCTTCCCTCATAAGCTCCAAAGAAATGCAGTGCACTGCGTTTTAAAAAAAAAAAGTTTACTTACATAGAAGGCGAGTGGGGTTGGTCAAGTGAATTCTAGCAAATCTTTCCAAGAATTTTGTAGTGCATCTTCATTGTCTCCCTATGAAGACAAACAAAATCTTAGAAAAAGAGTTCTGAATAAATCTAGGTGTACAGTCTGTAATAAACAGAAGTCTGAAAAAGAAATAAAGTCAGGAAGGGTGTGCATCAGGGTTGTATCCTCTCCATATCTTCAATCTGTATGCTGAGCAAATAATTGATGAAGCTGGACTCGCTGAAGAATGTGGCATCCCATCAACATCCTGTGTTATGCAGACGACACAGTTTTGTTTGCTGAAATTGAGGATGCTATGAAATGCTTGGTGCAGATGATCAAAGACTACAGCATTCGGTATGGATTACATCTCAGCTTCAAGAAAAAGATCCTTACCACAGGATCAGCAGTCACCATTATGATAGATGGAGAAAGGATGGAAGCTGTCAATAATTTCATTTTACTTGGATCAACAATCAGCTCCCTTGGTAGCAGCAGTCAAGAAATCAGGAGATGTATTGCATTGGGCAAGTCTGCCGTCAGGGACTTCTCCAGAATGCTGAAGAGCAATGATGTCAGTTTGAAGGCTAAGGTGCACCTGATTCAAGCTATGGTCTTTTCAGTCACCTACTGTGCATCCCTCGGACAGAAGGATGACAGAAGAATTGATGTCTTTGAACTCTAGTGCTGGAGAGTAGTACTGAATGGACTGCTACAAAAAACAAACAGTATGTCTTGCAGAGGGTGCAGCCAGGTGGTGAAGCTTCATCTTTCATACTTGGACATGTAGATAAGCTAGGTGAGGCTCTTCTTGGAAAGGGACGTCACGCTTGGAAAGATGGAGGGTCAGTGAAGGAGAGGAAGACCTCCAACAAGATGGATTGGCACGGTGGCTTCAGCCTTGGGCTCGAGGTTACTGGAGATGGTGAGGACGGCCCAGGATAGGGCAGGGTTCGGGTCGGTTCTTCATGGGGTCGCTGTGTGACATATCTGACTTGAAGGCACCTAGCAACACTGTAAGCTATTACCCATCTGTTCTACACTGGAGTGTATTTGATTAGAAGTCATGTCCGTCTTTTGTCTTACTCATCAGTGCATCACTTCTTCCTGCAGGAAACTATATTGCCGTGGGAAACATGACCCCCGTTATTGAAGTGTGGGACCTTGATATAGTGGACTCTTTAGAACCAGTCTTCACACTCGGGAGTAAGCTATCAAAAAAGAAGAAAAAGAAAGGAAAGAAGGTAAATAATATAATAGATAATCTAAGCTCTAATACAAGTAAATAAATAGATTTTTTTTTTTAATAAGTAGGTATTTAGGCTCTGATGCAGCAGCCGTTGTGAGGATGAAATATAATTTTTTAAATCTTTGTACTTTAAATTTTAAGTATATTTGTGTTAATAATTCCTGTAGCTTTTTCAGTGGAGGGATAAGGAAATAGTATTTATAGAGTTAAACTACTATAGTTTCTTCTCTGTGAGGTGTAGATACCTTAGAAATCTAAACTCCCAGGGAGAAGGCATTTCTTTCTTGTGTCAGTTGCGTGGTATAAGATGAGAGAATGTGAATGCAAAAGAAAATAATGACAGACAATTGTTACAGGGTTCCTCAGCAGAAGCCCATACCGATGCTGTCCTTGACCTGTCTTGGAATAAACTCATCAGGTAAAAAGTAGCATTTGAAGGACTATAGAAGAAGGGAACCGTCGTAAGTTGACCTCATGCCTGCATCTCTCTCTGCATCCTATCTCAGGCCTGCGTCCATCGCTGGCCATGGTATACGCACTGCCTGAAGGGAGGAGCTGTGCTCCCATCTTTCTACCTCCCAGAGGAGATGCTTCATTTTTGCATAATAGCCAGTTTTCACATGATCTAATTTTTGGCCCAAGCATATCAGAGATTATGAGGATGGCACAGGATAGGCCCAGGTTCCAGTCTCTCATTCATAGAGTCACTTCAGTCACGCATAACTGACTCGATGGTACCCCAGGACAACCATGTTAAATGGGGAGAGCTATTGATCTGGGCTGTGGCGTTTTCCTCCATGGCAGTGCGTTTGAATGTGAACCATGTCAGACGTGAGGAGAGGGCTTGTCATTATAGCATTGATAGTTTAAACGGCTAAGGTAGAGAAGGTGAGCACGCGGTGGGGGACGGCTTGAGCGTACAGAGGAACAAGCTAGATTACGGGCGGCCTGCTTTCTTCACGCTTTGATCCTGTTGGACACCTGGGAATTATAAGCACTTTAGCAGAATCTCAGTGATAACTAACCACAGATATCTTATTTGTGCTCAGACTTATAGTTATTTGGGGAAATGAATCCAGGAAAGCTCCGTAGATTAGTGTTACCTAACCCTGGCTGCAAATCGGAAACTTCTCACTAAGCCTTTTTAAAGTGCAAACACGGGCCTCCCATCACACAGGATTGATTTCTGTGACCCACGAGTAGTTACCCAAGGATCTAATGGTCATGGTGGGTGGTTTTATTTAAAGCTTTCCCAGCAGATATGATGCTGCCAGTCATTTGGAGCCATTGAAAATACTACTGCTTGGACCAGGCTCCCCTTAGGGTTTAAACCGACATCCTTGCCTTTTAGTCCTTTAAAGAGGTCCCTGATGGCAGATTTGCAACACATCTTTGGATTTCTTTACTGTTGCCTCTGTGGGTGTTGATTGTGGATACAAGTGAAAGGAAGTCATTGATAATTGCAGTCTCTTGTCTGTCTCTCATGTTCTTACTTGTTATCAGTCTAGTTTTGAGGATTTTTGTTTTCTTCTTGTTGAGATGTAACCCATTCTGTAAGCTTCATCTTTGAGTTTCTTAAGTAAGTGCTTCAAGTCGTCTTGGTTTCATTGAGCGAGTTTGTGTTGTCCACATTATCACAGGTTCTTAATGAGTCTTCCTCCAATCCTGAGGGTACATTCTTCTTTAAGAAGATCCAGGTTCAGGGGAGCTCTGGTGGCCTAGTGGCAAGGAACTGCAACTACAGTCCCAGAGGCACACGGTTCAAACCCACCAGATGCTCTGCCGGGGAAGGAGGGACAATCTCCTCCT
>NW_006399961.1:1243812-1265809 GCF_000299155.1 Elephantulus edwardii | reverse complement strand
AAAAAAAAAAAGAAGATCCAGGTTCTCAGATTTATAGGTTAAATTAGTGTCCTTTTGCTAATGCTATACTGTCTTAATGATTAGAGCTTTGTAGTGAATGTTGAAATGGAGACTTGTGAGTTTTCCAGCTTTGTTGTTCTTTTTTCAAGGTTATTTTTAATAATCTTGGGGAATCAGTTTTTCAGTTTGGGGGATATTTGATAGAAACTGGCTGATAAGTTTGTAGGTCATTTTTTAAATGGCAGAATTTCCATTTTAACAAGCAATATTAAGTTTTTCAGTTCATGAATATTAACTATCTTTGCACTCATTTAGGACTTCTTTAGCTTCTCTCAAAACTATTTTGTGGTTTTCAAGATTCGTTTATTGAAAATGTATTCCTAAATACTGTATTCTATCTGATAAACTGTAAATGGCATGTATTTCTTACATGTGAGGCTCATGATTTTTACACGTTTACCCGATGTTTCTGCCCTTCCTCAGAAACGTGCTGGCGAGTGCATCAGCTGACAACACTATCATTCTGTGGGACATGTCCTTGGGGAAGCCAGCGGCCAGCCTGACTGTACACACAGACAAGGTATGGGAGTGAGAGGAGAGAAGGCCTTCTAAAACCTCTGGGGCAGTTGACTAAAAGTGCCCCAAGCACGGATTTTTCTGGCTTAAACAGAGTGCTTTTCTCTCACATGTTGCTTATTGAATGTTTATGCGGCCTTGTGTAATGCTACAGGCAGTGCTAAACAAGTAGAGCTCCATTCTGAAGTCGTTAAGTCCATGTGTTCCTGAGGCGGAGCAGTTAGGTACAGTCTGTATCTAATGCTGGTTAGTCCAATATTTGTCTTCGTATGTAGTGTGTGTAGTGTACCTTTCTGTGCTTAAGCATTGCCAGTTAGACTAGAGCATCTTTGACAAGGTGGTGGTTGTGGTGGTGGTGATGGTGATGGTGATGGTGGTGGTGTGTGCCATCTAGTTGGAACCGACCCATAGCTGTTGAGCAGGTTTTCAGAATCAGTTAATCACATGTGAGGAGATTACCTATTTTTCTCCTGCAGAGCACCTGGTGGAGTCAAACCACATGCCTTTGGGATTATAGCCCAGCTTCTTACCACTAGGCCACCAGAGCTTCCTAATAACATTTTTATGTACTTTGTAATAATAACATTTTTAATGTACTTTGCAAAGGAGCCCTGTTGCTACCATAAAGCCGTTTTATAACCAGGAGTTTGTGGTACAGTAGAGTCATAGGGGCTGGTGTGTAACTGTGATTTATGTCTGTGTTGAGCATTCATTACCTGGGGACTGCCTGTATAATCTCCATCTTAGGACTGTAGAATGCAGTACGAAAAGGTGAAATGCTGGCCTTTTTAGCGTCTTTAACAAATTTTTCAGAGGCCATGCTTTCTTTACCACACGAGGGGGAGGAGGACAGCAGAGTCCCTGGCTGCAGCACCCCCCGGGATTTCATGTGCTGATGGGAGTCATGGGCCTTTGGGACAGGCGGTGACTTCCGTGTGCTGTGACCACTCCTTGCCCTCTTAGCCCAGGCAGCCCCTGTTCTCCTCTAAGTGTTGGGCCAAACCCAGGCTAGGAAATGTCCTTTACGTACGAGCGTTGATCTAGAAATAGGCCTTTTCCTTTTGTTTATGAAGGAGAAATTTGCATTCCTTGAAATCGTCCTGAGTTTCAAAAGGCAGGAGGTGGAAACACGGCCACGTTGGCCCTTACCAGATATGAGGTGATGTTCAGTCCTCACAGGCACAGCCTTTTCCTCTCTATTTCCTCCCTTTAGGTCCAGACGCTGCAGTTCCACCCGTTCGAAGCACAGACGCTGATTTCAGGATCATATGATAAGTAAGAAAGCACCTTGTGCACAAGGCTCCCTGGGACTTAAGGCAGCACCTACCCTTAGCAGCATCCTTTACAAAATTACAGTAGTGTGTCCTTCCACTTTCCCAGAACACTGTGTTGCTTCTGGAGGGTAAGAGTGTCTAAGACATGTATTGGCTGTAGGCACTACCAGGGAAAAGGAATTGAAGACATTTCTGTAGACTTTTTGAATAGAGGTTTCATCTTTTATGTCGTAGATTTGACTCTACTTTATTTTAGGCCTTTAGGACAGACTTTACAAATACATAAATCCTAGCTTCATAATACTGTTTTATGGCATTGTTGCTGTTGTTATGTGCCATCAAGTCGCCTGCGACTCAGAGCAACCCTGTGTACAGCAGCCCTAAACCCTGCCCTGTCCTGTGTCAATTCAACACACCCATCCCGATTACCCCAGTCACTGAATCAATCCACCTCATAGAGGGCCTTCCTCTCCTGCCCTGTCCCTCCACCCTCCCAAGCATGATGTCCTTCTCCAAGGACCTGTCTCTCCTTACAACATGTCCAAAGTGTGTCAGACGAAGCCCCAGAATCCTTGCCTCTAAGGAGCAGCCTGGTTTAACCCTCTCCAGGATGAACCTGTTTGTTTTCTTAGCAGTTTATCATATATTCAGTACTCTTAGTTTCATTTAAAAAACTTAAAACTACAGGAGGCTTGGGCTCCTAATGCTGCCACTTTGCCTGACTCTGTCCAGGTCGGTGGCTTTGTACGACTGCCGAAGTCCAAACGAGAGCCATCGGATGTGGCGCTTCAGCGGGCAGATCGAGAGGGTGACGTGGGACCACTTCTCGCCCTGTCACTTTTTGGTAAGAGGGTGCATGCTTCTGGTTTGACTTCTGGTTTACTGACCACGCGTTTTCTTCCTTCCGTTGGAGAGAGACTGTCCCCAAAATCCTTTTCTGTATTAACTATGTGACATGTTTGTGGTTTGGGTTGGGTGAAAAAGGATGAATGATGACTAAGGTTTAAAAAGAGAACAGTAGGTCCTCCACACGAAAGTGCTCCATCAGCCACAGCAATGCTGAACATGTGAAAAGCGAGTCTGCGCATTTCCATACATTCTGCTAGGTGTCAGGTTTTCGACCATTGATTAGTTAGGTTTTCTTTTTTCCATATTAAGCATGTTTGTGGTTGTGGTGATGCTAAACACTGTGATCCTGATGTGCCAAATGCGATAATGGTTACCCATGGTGGACAGTGTTTGGTGGAGCTTCCCGGTTAAAACAGGCTCGGAAGCAGAAGTGGCATCCACTTCCGAAATGGCTTGCCTCCGGAAACTCTATGAACAGTGCTCACGCCTTCTGTTCATAGGGTTACTATGAGTCCTCTATGACTCGACGGCACCTAACAACAAGAAGCATGTTCTGTCTTTTTTAATAGTTAAAGCAGATCCAGATGATAGTTCACTTCTTATAAGATGATGCTCTGATGAAGAGAATGGTAGCCTGTTTCTGTCAGTGATAGCACTGACTCAGGAAAGTCTTTCTAGAATTGTTCTTTGGCCTTATGGACGACAGTTTTCCCATGTAGCAGCTCAAAGATCCCATTGGAATCTCAATTCCAAGAGAGAAAAAAAAGCACCCCAACTTCCATCCCAAAGGAAGGAATAGTGACAGATGTGTGACACATCCATTTATTTCATTTTTCTGAAGTCAGTGTTACTTGGTAGAGAAGTAAGAGCTTTGTTGTTGTTTTAAAGCCGCTTTCCTCAGCGCCGTGGACGGGTTACTGCAGGAGTGACTCTGCGAACCCCCACGCCAGCCCTCTGCGTCCTCAGTTGGGGAGCCTGCTGTTCCCAGCCAGGCTCCCTCAGCCAGACCCCATCCTCTGGTCACCAGGAGTGAAGTCCTGGGGTGCTTGAAAGCTGTGCTTAGGATCTCAGCAGCCAGGCCCACACTTCCTGAGCCTCTTTGCTAACAAGTCATCATTAGTACTAAAAGCACAAATACTTTGGGAAAAGAGAAGTGAGCCGAATGAGTCACTTCCCTTCAGCCTCAGAGCCTGGGCCCCAGCGTCTCCTTCACGACTGCCCTCAGTTGTCCTTTCTTTCTGCCTCTCTCTGTACCCACTCCTGCCCTCGGCCTGAAGACAGGCTCAAGCCTCCTTTTTCCCACCTTAACTCCTTGCTGGTTTTTTCCTTCATTTTCTCTCCCGCCTGGAAGGAGAACAGCCTGGGGCCTGTCTTGCAGTCCTGCTCTGAGGGAATCTCGGCCGTCCTCAACACTACTGGCACTCCTTTCCAAAGCTGCTTCCTTGGCTTCCCTTCCTCTCCTCTGGGCTCCTCCTCAGCTTGAACCCCGACTCACCAGGGTGTTCACACGGCCTCAGCCCTCATCCTTCCGCTTTGAATTCTACCCACTCAGGACTGACCCCTCTGCTCACATGGATGCAACTCCCACCTCGATGCTGCAATGTCCCTAACTGACCCATGCCACTCAGTACAAGCTCCGTACCGACAGCACAATACCCGTGCGAGCTGAAGGAGTCCAAGGCAGCACACTCTTAAAGTCGATTCCTTATGTTCTGTTAATGTTGAATAAGCACCGGAGGCGAGGCAGTTAGATCACCTGTTTGTATTTGTTTGAGACTGTTTACCCGGGACTAAGGTTTCTAGTCAGGTAGTGTGATCTCAGTCCTTCTTCTTCTCTTTCCAGGCCAGTACAGATGACGGCTTTGTTTATAATTTGGATGCTCGTTCAGATAAGCCTATTTTTACGCTGAATGCACACAATGATGAAATATCTGGTGAGCAAGAATCTATTTCTTCATATTGAGCGAGGGTTCCTGGTGGCACGGTGGAATAAACACTGGGCCATACACCACAAGGTGGGAGGTTCTAATCTCCAGGCCCTTGAGCCCTAGGGGGCATCCTGCTCTGTCCTGTAGTGTTATTGTGAGTTGGAGTCCACTTACTGGCTGTGGGTTACTTTATAATAAAGTAGATCTGATTCTCTGAGTGACCACTTGAGCTCGTGTTTCCATCCCTGCAGGTCTTGATCTCAGCAGTCAAATCAAAGGGTGCCTTGTGACAGCCTCGGCAGACAAGTATGTGAAAATCTGGGACATCCTAGGAGACAGACCAAGTCTGGTTCACTCACGAGACATGAAGATGGTAAGGATTTGCCCCAGACAGACCTCCTTGTCCTCCGTCCGCTCTGCTTCCGACCTGTGTTCTGTGTTGCCGGTCTTTTCTCCAGGCAGCACTGCAGTCAAGAATGTGAACTGATTGGGAACGTTCACGTGGAACTCAGTCAGATCTGTGGGAGTTTTAAGCCGAGTGTCAGGACGTAGGGCAGTTTCAGGGGGAATCAGTGACTGTCCCGTTTCTCCCATAGCTACTGTGATTGGCTCAGTGTTGAATCCAAGAAGGATAAGGCCATAAGGACAATGACCACCGTTCTTGGTGCCGAGGTCAGGACCACCCCAGGAAATCTTGAACCTTTAGGGCACCCGAACTACTGGGGACAAGTATCTCTCTACATAGTTTGACTACATTCAAGTTTAATATTATGCAGTAACAAAATAATTGGAAATAGCCTGAATTGACTCAGAGCTGTTGTGCGCCTGCTGTGTGCCTGGCTCTGTTCTAGGCAGCTGAACACCAGAGGATATATTAAAAAAAAATTCAAACTCAGTGGCATCAAGTCAGTTCTGCCTCACAGCGACCGTCTGTCGGTTTCCAAGGCTGTGAGTTTCCTGCCGAGCTTTCTCCCGTGGAGCCACCGGTGGTTTCGAACCACCAGAGCTGTGCAGCATTTCAGTTAGTGCATCACACAGTGGACTAGCCCCCCAGGGCTCCACGACGCGTCAGGTGCATAAATGAGATCACATTCCAAGACGAACACTGCACAGCTGTTAAGCACTGTATGTGTGGGAAGACAGGTCGTAAAAGCATTTTCTAGAGCGAACCCTTGCTTAGTCCTTAAATATGAAAATCTAGATTTTATCCTGAAACACCAACGGTGGTTAGTTATCCTTGAGTAATTTTTATATTGGTTTCTTGTTCTTACTTCCTATAATGTTACTGTCTCAGGAACCCTGGTGGAGCAGTGGTTTTACACACTCAACTATTAAGCAAAGAGCTGGCAATTTGACCAGCCTGGCAGCTGGGTGAGAGGAAAGCGTGGCAGCGGCTTCCTCGGAGATTCTGGCCTGGAAGACCATGTAGGGATGTTGAGTCACAGACAACTCAGCAACACTCGGCTGTCACATACCTGTTCATAGGAATAAAAGTAGTTTTCTTAAATAAACAAAAACTAAAGACCTCTTGACCTCCTATGACCCCTTCTGTCCAAGAGAAGAACTAAATTTCCAGATCCAGTTACTAAGAAATCTCAGCAATTTATGATGAAGATCAGATGTTCTGACTGAGAGGCCGGAGGGCTGAACTTGCTCTGCTTGGTCTTGTGCTGTTTGCCCTCGTGAGCCGGCTCCACTGTTGTTGTTTACGGTCGAGTCCAGGTCACAGCCAACCCTCCGGAGCCCATAGATCGCCCCAGTGGAGTTTGCCCATCCTCCTCCCCGGAGGAGCTTGGTGGATTCAGACCACGTCGTGCGGTTGTGGCCTTGGTGGTGCAACTCCTTACCACTGGGCCACCAGTAGGTTGGAAGAGGTACTGTTGAGCTGGCTTGTGGTAAACACTGAAACCAAAGGGATTAATATCCAACAGAATCTAAAGATCCAGGTGTTGGTGTTTTCTGGAAAAATCAAGAGTCACCGACTGTGTCCTCTTTTCTCCTCAGGGTGTCCTCTTTTGTTCTTCATGTTGCCCTGACTTGCCATTTGTTTACGCCTTTGGAGGTCAGAAAGAAGGGCTCCGGGTCTGGGATATCAGCACTGTCTCCTCAGGTAAGCATCCACTGTTCTCCTTTCTCCCCCTCTCCCAGTGGGTGCCCAGGGCTGCCCCCCCGAGGCCTGACTGCCCTCGGTGCAGAGGAAGGTCCGTGTTGTCCTGTGGCGTAGCCTGCTTGCGCAGTAGCATCTGACGTCATTTGGAAATGTTCATGATCATAACTAAATTGCTTTCACACTTTTAAATATAGTTCATGTTTCACTTTACTATTTATAATAAAGTTTGAACTTTAAAATGGAGAACTTCTATGGGAAAGTTAGAAGGAAATACAGCACAGTCTCAAAGAACAACCCCTCCTTCCCACTTTCTCAACGGGTTTCTCCCCAATCCTCCTTTCCGGAAGGGCTCCCCTCCTTGGGTGCAAGCCTACCTGCTATTTTTCCCTTTGAGGCAGTCTGGTGTGTCCTCCAACCCCATAGGCTGTACTCCTATTCTCCAGTCCCAGAATCCTCCTCTTTCTTGGGTTCATCTAATTTGTGCACAACTGAAAGGCTCTAGTCCACAAAGTTCCCTGGTAGAAACGATACGGAGAAGGGTGAGAGAAAACAGGAGATGGCGGGAGAGTGAGAGAGGATGGAGTCACTGGTCTGTGGGAGTGGACATCTGTGAGCAAAGACAATTAACTGAGTGCAGGACAGGGCAAAGAAAGGCAAGTACTCCCCAAAAAAAGACTCTCTTCAGACAGGGTTAACTTCTTCCACAGCATTCACTTAGACTTCTGGATTAGTTACTTACCTTCCTGTTTGTTAAGTGTTGCTTCAGTATATTTTCCTGAACAAAATTTCCAACCTACGGTAGAGAATCTGATTGCCTGTGTGTATCTGGAGGCCTGTGTGTTCTGTAGATTGCTGGCTTTCTGACTGTTCCTTTCTCAATTGCTTGCATTTCAGTCAGCGAAGCGTTTGGAAGGCGAGAGCGGCTTGTTCTGGGCAGTGGGAGGAGCTCGTCGGTCAGCGGCCCCATGGGGAGCAGGGACTCGGACACACCGATGGAGTCTTAAGGAAGATGACACACTTCCCCGTTTGGTACCCTAACTCGGAGGTTTTGAAAGCTGGCCTGAACCTCATCCATGTTTAGCCAGAGCCGAGCAGTGAGTGAGAAACAGTTCATTTTCCTACCAGCCAGGCGTACGCTCTCAGCAAGGACAGTGGCAGCCGAACAGATCAGGTGATCTGCATGTTTGCCTTTAAAACATATGGTGTGTAGGGCTCCTGTTCTTTTGGATAGGGATAATAAAAAGGCTTTTACACCCTGATTTCCTTCTGCCATCTGCCGCAGGTAATCTAGATAGCAGTTTATAGAATTTGAAAAGGAGAAAATTTGTAAACTTTTAGGAGTTTGATAATTAAAAGAAAAGTGACCTTCCTTTCCTAGCATGACATTTATTGAGTGTTACCTCAAAAGAGAAGTGGCAGGGAGCTCTGGTGGCCTAGTGGCAATAAGCTGCAATGCGATCCCAGAGGTATGTGGTTTGAATCCACCAGATGCTCTGCTGGAGAAGGAGGGGCAGTCTCCTCCTATACCAGTCAGATCTGATTTGATGGTACCCACACACAAAATAATAATAAAAAAAATTTTTTTAAATAAAAAGAGAAGTGGCAAATTCTTCATGAATCCGCTCAGTAAACACCGAGCGTGTGTTGTATGCCTGGGACTGAGGTGGTTGCCTGTTCCAGGGGGAGTAAATAAAGGCTTTGCCCTTGACCCCATGCAGGAAAGTCCCACGTCCAGATTAACTCTTCACAGTCAGTGAGAATAGTGTGATTTCTGAAGACAAACCCCAGCCTCAGCGTGTGTAAGAGCTTTGTATTGTTTTTAAATGTGGACAAAGTTAAGCCAGATTCTTAATACCAAGAGGGCCACAGATGCCTGGGCAGCATGGGAAGCGGAGGGACAAGATGCAGCATTGTTTTTGTTGCTGATAGCGACAGAGGTTTTCTTTAGGTTACACTTGGAAATACTGATCACTCACTTCTGCCAAAGTGAAGCTGATAACGTTATTTAAAAAATGCCCAAGTATAAGCAACCTTAAAGTATAAATAAACCAGTGTTCAAATCCACTGGGACCATCTGGTTCATAAAGCAGAATGCCAGTTTATTTGGGGTGGAAACATACCGTTACAGTGATACCTCCGTTTTTCAGGACAACTCTCAACTCTGTGTCCTGAAGTTCTTTCCAGTAAAAGTGATGTGTTCAGTGTTTTCTCTTCCCCTGTCTTTTCAAGATAAGAAACTAAAAGTACAGGCAACCAGATTTGAGTTCAGAATGACTTATTCTGCACTTCCGTTTTTAGCTATGACCAGTTAGCTTTCCCTGGGGAGCTTCTGAGGTGACTTGGCCAGAAGTCGGGAAAGGAGTGCTGAGACGCAGCTGAAGTACCTCCTTGTCTTCAATCGTACATGTGAGACACAAACAGCAATTGAATGGCTTAGTAGGCTCATACTAGGGACAAAACAAGTGACTGTAGGCCCAGGAAGGTGGGCTCACCAAACACCCAGGCGCTCAATCGGACCCCCTGGAAGGCTGCAGCCTACACGTGAGAATGCTCTAGAGGTAGCAGCCTTTACACTCAGCATTGCCCAAGCTCAGTGCTTGCCTGAGCGGATCCTGATTGCTGTCTGCCGGGGAGAAAGGCCAATACCGCTCTAGAGGAGGATCATTCCATACACAGCTGCGGTCGTTCTTCATACACAGTCTCGACCATTTCATTAGAAATTACCAAGGACGTGAAGAAAAAGGACCAAGAAACAGAGACTCATGAAGAATTCACCTACAGGACTTCTATTGCTCATGGACGTTAAAAACAACCAACATTAGTATATCCGAGGGAAGCAAAAATAGGAAAAGAACTGGAATCCGTCTCGTTGAGGTCTTCACATTGATAGTTGTTGTTTGGTGCCATTGAGTCAAGTACGACTCATAGCGACCCTGTAAACTAAAGATCTGAACCCTGTCCTGTCCTGCGCCATCCTCACACTTCCTGACACACAGAGCCCATTGCAGCAGTCACCACGTCAGTCCACCTAGTTGAGGGTCTTCCTCTCCTTCTCCAACCCTCTACCCTTCCCAGCATCATGTCCCTCTCCAAGGAATAGCCCCTCCTGACAACATGCCCGGAGTACGTGAGGCGAAGCCTCATCATCCCGCCTCCAAAGAGCACTCCGGCTGCACCCTCTTCCAGACGTCTCTTGGCTGCCCATGGGATGTTCGGTGCTCTTCAACACCACAGCTCAAAGGCATCGGTTCCTTTTTTCTGTCATCCTTTGGTAGTAGGAATGTAAAAGTACGTTGTCATGGTCTTAAAATGTTTATAAATTAAGATTTACCATTGTTTGCTGTCGTGACAGAACCTACCCATAGCTGACCCTCCTGTGGGTTTTTGGAGGAGACAGTTAATCAGACCTGAGGGGACTGCCCATCTTTCTCCCACAGAACATGTGTGCCTTGGGGACTGGAGCGTAGCTTTTTACCACTAGGGACCAAGCAATTCAACTGGTAGCTATATGCCCACAAAACATGTAAACATAGGTTCACACAAAGGCCTGTACCCAAATACTCATTCTCCATAAAGTGCAAACAGTCCTGCAGTGACATCAAACACTGACGTCCTAGAATTAGGTCAGATGGGACAGGCTCTTCAAGCAACTGCACGTCACCCTCACTTCTGACCAGCTCAAGTTCCCACTATTTTCTTGAGCTCATTAAATTGCTAGAACACCTCCAAACTCTCAAAAAGCACTCATAATCAGTTTCACTGCAATCAGAAAATACAACTCAGAGCGTGCCAAAGGGGGTCAGGCCTGAGAGAGTTGGTAGACATGCCGGTTTTTATCCTCTATCCTCCAAGAGAGCCAGGTCATGCCACCCTCCTGGCCTGCTGATGTGTGACAAAGTAGACCATGTCACCAATGCAAGCTGCTTACCTGAACTTTGGTGATGTGCTTTTATCGGGTTTCACTACGCATGCATGATCGCATGAATGGGCCTTATGGTAGAACTCGATCCTTTGTCCTCTTCCGTCCCTGGAAGCCTCACTGGTAGCAGGTGGCTCAAAGGCCCTGTCCTCTTAAGTACTTTGTTAGTCTTTTTGCTGGGCCTGTCAGTGCGGCCAGTCCCCTCTGAGCCCTCTCCTTAATAAACCCTAAGGTAGGGTCCAAGGAGGAGTTCCTGGATAGCACAAATGGTCAAGCACTTGCCTATGTACTGAAAGGCTGGTGGTATGAACCCATCTAGAGTTACCATCTGGAGTTCTGGTGGCGTAGTAGTAAGAGGTTGTGCTGTCAATCCAAACGTAAAAGTCCCCAATCCACCAGCTGCTCTCCCAGAGAGAGATGGGCAGTTCTCTTCTATGTGACTTCTGAAAGGTCTCTGAAAATCCACTGGAGGGTCAGCTGTGAGCTGGTTCCAACTCGATGACATATAACAAGAGTTTGCAAACATCAAATGCTGGCGAGGTTGTGGAGAAACTGGAACCCTTACTCGCTGTTGGTAGGAGAATAAAATAGTGCAACCACTGTGGAAGGTGGTAATACCATTTGAACCAGCAATTCCACTACTGAAAATTTACCCTAAAAAACCATAACCACCACCCAAGCAGATATATGCACACCCATGTTTATTGTGGCTTTGTTCACAATATTGAAGAGTTGGAAACAACCTAAGTGCCCATCAACAAACGAATGGATAGAGAAGCTCTGGTATATTCACACAATGGAATACTATGCTGCATTGAAAAACAAGGAACTCATGAAATACAAAATGGGTGACCCTGGAGGACATTATGCTGAGTGAAATATCTCAGCCACAAAAGGACAAATATTGCATAATGCCACTGTTGTAAAACGGGACTTACATCGGGGTTGGGGGAGACTGTGAAAGAAGGGATAAATGATGTATACTGCATTAAAACAAATGAGGGAGAGAACTGTTTATAAGGGAGCTATGATTAGGTATTAGTATGACAGGAGTCCATAATGAAGGCTGCATAGTGGAGTGGACTTGGGGGAGGGATTGTATAACAAGGAATTTTACTTTTCAAGGACAAGAACAAATTGGGGGAGGGGAGAGGTGAGCAGGGAAAAAAGTGCAACAGAATGAATGGAAATCCAAAGTTTCTGTAAACTTTCATTATAATTAAAAAAAAATAAAATGTCCTTTGATCTATTTAAAAAAAAAACAACCAACAATAGTTGCCTAAGGAGAAAGGGCTGGCAATCCACTGCCAACAGTTCCCAGCCTTGGCCACACCTTGGACAACATGTGCCCTGGCATACGTGGGGCCACCCTGAGTTGGAATCCACTTAAGCGCAACTGGTGCTGGGAGGGTCCATGGGGGTCCTCTCAGTGTGATCCAAGGACACTCCAGAAATGACAAGGGTTTGTTTCCCAGAAACGGACAAAGGCCAGACCTCTCCCAAAACACTATCCCTGCATCAGTACTGCCTCCCAGTGATGTTCCAGGAGAAGACTCCTCATCTTCATTTTTTACTTTTTAAATTTGTCTGAATGTTAGTGAAGTTTTACAAAGAGATTGGTTTTCATTCATTAATGCATGCATTTTCCTCCCTCCCCCTCCTCCAATTGCCTTAGTAATACTTGTCCTGTTGTGGGCGAGTACGTGTCATACACATAATTTCTAATCATCTATTCCTTTCAGATTGTCCTTCATTTCAACTATTCCAGTGTGGTGTTCATTATCTAGCCATTTTTCCCCCACTCTTCTCCCCAGCCCATCCTGTCTCAATCCTGTTATTACAACAGTGGGTTTATGCAGTATTTGTCCCTTTGTGACTGAGATAACTTCACTCAGCACAATGTCTCCCAGACTCATCCATGTTGTAAAGTGTTTGACAAGCTCGTTATTTTTCAGTGCTGCATAATATTCCATGGTGTGAACGTACGATAGTTTCTGTATCCATTTAATTGTTGATGGGCACTTGACAGTTCTGTTCCATCTCTTTGCTGTTATGAATAATGCTGCAATAACCATGTGTGGGCATACATGCCCATCTTTCTTCCAGGTACAGGCTGGTGGACTTGAACTGCCCACCTTTCACTTAGCAGCCCAATAACATTACACACTATCCTACCAGTACTCAGACCTCTCTTTTCTTTGACTGAAGTTATAATAACCTTACACACTATACAACCAGGACTCAGACCTCTCTTTGAAGTTACAATAACATTACACACTATGCTACCAGGATTCAGACCTTTCTTTTGACTGAAGTTAATTCTTCACAAATTCAAATGTCCATTAACTGGCAGATGGAGAAACAAAATGTGATATACTATTCAATGCCAAACCCACTGCCATTGATTCCTACTATATTTTCTTAAGGGAGCTCTGGGGCCTCGCGGGAAAGAAGTTGCCCTGCCTACTGACCCAAAGGCATGACCATTAAATGCATCCACTTCCCCACAGGTTAAAGAAGGGCAGTGTCCTCCAGAGCAACTTACAGACTCAGAAAACCCACTGTTGTTACCAGGTGCATTTAAGTACTACTCATAGTGACCTTAGGAACAATAGATGTGAACCGTGTCCTGTCCTTTGCCATCCTCATCATCTCGGACACACTCGAGCCCACTGCTGCAGTCACTGTGGCCAGCCACCTGGTTGACGGCCTTCCTCTCTTTCACCGACCCTCCACTATTCCAAGCATGGTGTCCCGCTCCAAGGAAGAACTCCTCCTAGCAATAAGGCCAAAGTATGTGAGACGAAGCTTCCCTAAGAAAGGAAAACCCAGTAAAGGGTCAGCTTTAAGTCACTTCCAACTGGATGGCACAGTCCTTAACAACAGTGACAACATGGCTGTGATCTTTAGAGACGCAGATTGCTGGCTTTTCCTCAGTGTTGTTGGATGGGCTTAAACCACCGACCTTTAAGGCAGGAGCTGAGAGCGATCTTAGCACTGCTCAGAGACTGAATTTGCCATCACGTTGTTTCAGAACCACAGAGGCCCTGTTTGTTAGGTGCCGTTGACTGAATTCTGATGCGGTGACTCCTGTGAACAGGACAAAACCCCGCCTGACCCGGTGCACGAGTAAAACTGACTCCCGTCAGTCTCCCAGGTCGTTTCTCCCTTGAGATTCAAACCTTTTAGCTGGCAGATGAGGACCTAACCATTGTTCTACCAGGACTCCTTGGTAAACACATCCAAACCCCCATGACTGCAATGACTGCCCTTCTTTCTGTTGCATGGCAACCCTACAGGACAGAATAGTTGTCCCATAGGGTCTCCACAGCTGTAAGCTCAATGAGGCAGAGTGCCACATCCTTCTCCCGTGAGGTCCCTGTTGATTTTGAAGTGCTTGTCTCTCAGCATCTAACCCCTTAACTACACCAGGAGAGAGCTCTGCAATATAAACCCACTGGCCTCCAGTCGGTGATTCTGAATCAGCCATCCTCTGTTGGGTTTGTCTGTGGGACAAGACTGCCTAGCTTTCCTCTGCAGAGCAGCTTGTGGGTTTGAACTGACGATCTTTTGTATAGCAGCCAACACGTTAACACATTTAGCAACCAGAAGGAGCTGCATATGCTTGAATTCTATCCTCTTCTTTCCAGTGATTGCTAATCGGCTTGCAATTTAATTCTCCAGTCACAAGCTATTGTTTTTCTTTATATATGCTGCCCCCGTGATCCCTCTAAAGTCTTACATGATCCTTTCCCAAGGAAGACACAAATACATGCTGAAAGGACATGTTAGGAATTTCAGATGTGAAATGCCTGGTTCACTCCTTCCCTGCTGCAGCATATCTGGGTCAGGCATCTCCCTGGCAGAAAATGATGTTCTCTCCCGTGCTATTGAATAATTCATCTTTCACAGCCGAGCTCCCGTTGTCTCTACCCAATTAAGAGCAATGGGCCACAAAAGTGTTCTCTGCCAACAAAAATGCATTTCCCACGCCCAGGGCAATTGTCGACTACTATAGATAGCAGACCAGGCACCCTGAGATGAGGGGCTGGATTCAGCAGAGTTGAAATAATCTAGTCTGTCTTGGAGATGAACATGGAAAAGCCCATCCCATCTCCAGCCTGTGCATGTGTGAGCAGGACAGCGAGGTGTGTCAGGAGCAGGTAAATGGCACCAGGGAGCAGAGGACAGGAAGACCAGAACTGGCTCTCCATGCTGCTCCCTAGCCTCTCTGTCTCTTGTAGAAATATGTTCTAAGTGGAATCGATTATCCGTGTGGTTTTCTTTAAAGGCCTTTCGCCAAGACATAGCCCATAGAGGAATCCCAGACTTTTTTAAAATAAAATTTTAATCATTATTTCAATGAAAGTTTACAAAAAAGTTAGATTTTCATTCATTCACTGTTGTACATTTTACCCCATCTCCTTCCCCCAGTTCACTTTTTTATATTGATTTATTGTTGCACAATTACTTCCCTTCCCCCCTCCAACCTCCCCCGTCCTCTATGCAATGTACCTCTTATTCTGAGCTGTTGCCTACCCTCTTTGCAGAGTGTTTCTCTCCTCCACCTAACTAGCTTTCAACACTGGACCAATTACTTATTACCAGTGCACTGTTTTTTATGTAAACTGTGAATACTTACAGGACCATTGTGCAGATTAAGGGTGCCAATATCTTTAAAGCTTTAGAACAATGTCTGCTAAGTACTAATGTAATGAAAAAGAAAAGGTTAAAGCCCAGCTTTTTGGTTAAATCCATTGCCATTTCATGGGTTCTAACTCACAGCCAATTGGTAGCCTCATGATAGGTGGAGAAGAGATTGAGATTGTTAACAACTTCAGCTTGCTTAGTTCCACAATCAATACTAACAGCGACCCTTCCTTGGGCTTCCAAGGCTGTGAACAGCAATGGGAAGACTGTGCACCTTCCCAGCGGGCAGCTAGTGAATCCAGACTGCTGAAAAAGTACAGCCTTCAAGTTAGCAGCATATAAAGCAAAGTGCATGGACTATGGACTACACTAGCACAGTAATTGCTAAAATCACTCCCTGTTGTTGTTATGTGCTGTTGAGTCGCTTGCAACTCATAGCGACCCTATGTACAACAGCCCTAAACTCTGCTCTATCCTGTGCAATCACACTGCCTCTGACACACCCATCCCAATTACCCCAGTCACTGAATCAATCCACCTCATAGAGGGTCTTCCCCTCCTGCACCTGCCCTCCACCCTCCCAAGCATGACGTCCCTTTCCAAGGACCAGTCTCTCCTCACAACATGTCCAAAGTATGTTAGACGAAGCCGCAGAAACCTTACCTCCAAGGAGAAGCTTGGTTTAACCCTCTCCAGGATGAATCTTTGTTTTCCTATCAGTTCATGGTACCCTCAATACTCTTCTCCAGCACCACAGCTCAAAGGCATCAGTTTTCCTTCTATCCTCCTTAGTCATTGTCCAACTCTCTGATGCCTAACAAGTGATTGCAAAGACCATAGCCTGTATCAGACACACCTTAGTCTCCAGAGAGACACCATTGTTCTTCAGTACTTTGGAAAGGTCCCTAACGGCAGACTTTCCCATTGCAGTAGGTCTTTTGATTTCCTGCCTACTGGTGCCAAGAGTGTTGACTGTGGAGTTAAGCAAACTAAAGCTATGAACAATCTCAATCTCTTCACCATCCATCCTGATGGTGCCAATTGGTCCAGTCATGAGAAGCTTTGTCTTCTTGACTTTGAGCCTCAATCCATATTGAAGGCTGCAGTCCTTGACCCTCTGCAGCAGGCACTTTAGGTCCTCTTCAGTTTCAGCAAGCAGGGTTGTGTCATCTGCATAACACAGATTGTTGACAGATCTTCTGCCAATCCTGACCCCACATTTCTCCTCATAGAGCCCAGCCTCCCAGATAATCTGTTCTGCATACAGGTTGAAAAGGTATAGAGATAGGACACATCCCTGGTGTACGCCGTTCCCCATATTGAACCATGCTCTGTCCTGATGACTGCCTCTTCGTCCAAGTATGGGTTTTTCATTAGCATGATCAAGTGTTCTGGGATTCCCATTATTCTCAGAGTCAGCCACAGTTTGTTATGATCCACACAGTCAAACGCCTTTGCATAGTCAATGCAACACAGATAGGCATTCCTCTGGTCTGCTTTCAGCTAAGATCCATCTAACATGGTCTTCAGACTTCAATCCCTTTTCTTCTCCAAGACTTGCCTGCCTTTATTATACTACAAACCCAGGCTTGTCCATAACTCTCCTTTCTTTACTATTTCTCTTCTTAGTATGATTTTTTCTCATCCCTAGAGTTTACTGAGGGAGCTCTGGTGGCTGACTGGTGTTGACTAGTCGTCAAGTATGATTCATAATGACCCTGTGAATAACAGATCTGAACCCTGTCCCGATCCTGGACCAGCCTCGCAATCTCTGACACACATGTGCCCATTGCTGAAGTCACTGTGTCAATGCATCTTTGTTTGTTTAATGCATCTTGTAGAGGATCTTTCTCCCTTTTGCTGACTCTGCATCTTCACAGAAAATAGCCTCTCTGAGCAACAAGCCCAAAGTATATGAGATAGAGCTTGGCCATCCTTGCCTCTAAGAAGCATTCTGGCTGCACCTTTCCCCAAACACAGCTGTTCTTTTGGCCATCCATGGGGTATTCAGTACCCTTCTCCAGCACCACAGCTCAAGGTATCAACTCTTCTTCTGTCATCCTTATTCATTGTCCAGCTCTCAGCAGTATAGAAAGTGACTGAAAAGACAATAGCTAAATAATGTGTACCTAAGTCTTCAAACATCACTACTCCTCAATAATTTGGGGAGATCCCTGACTACAGACTTTCCCAGTGCAATAAATGTATCTCTTGAACTCCTGAGTGCTGGTAACAAGTGTATTGATTTTGGACCCTTAAAGTAAGATGAAGTTGTTGAAAGCTTCAATTTTTTTTTCTCCATCTATCAAGATGTTGCCTATTGGTTCAGGGGTAAGAATTTTTGTTTTCTTGATGTTGAGATGCAATCTATATTGAAGGCTTAATTCTTTAATCTTCTACAGCAAGAACTTCAAGTCCTCAGTTTCCGTGAGCAAGGTTGTATTACCTGCATAATGCAGGTTGTTGATGAGTCTTCCTCCAATGCCACATTCTTCTTTATAGAGTGCTGGAATAATGTGCTCAGTGTACAAACTGAGTAGATGGAGAAAATATACAACCCTGATGCACTTCTTTCTTGATTTTAAACCATGTAGTGTTTCACTGCTCTGTCTGGACAATAGCTTCTTGGTTTAGGTCTAGGTTTCATGTGAGCATTATTAAGTGTTCTGGGTTTTTCATCATTTTCAATGTTCTTCATAACTTGTTATGATCCACATAGCCAAAAGTCTTTGCATAGTCAATAAAGCATAAACAGACATTCTGGTATTGCTTTCAGTCAGGATCCATCTAACATCAGTAATTATATCCCTGGTGCCACGGCCTCGTCTAAATTCAGCTTGAAATCCTGGCAGTTCTCTATGTACTGTTCTAGCCATTTTTAAATGTTCTTCAGTAGTATTTTGCTTGCATGTGATATTAATGATATCGTTCAATAATTTCCACATTCCATTGGATCACCTTTATTGGGAATGGAAACAAATATGGATTCTTTCAGTCAAGTTAGCCAGGCAGCTGTCCTCCAAATTTCCTGGCATAAACTGGTGAGCACATCCAGGGCTGCATCTGTCTTTTGAAACATGTCAATTAGCATCCCATTGATTCCTGGGGTTTTATTTCGTGCCAATGCCTTCAGTGCAGCTTGAATTTTTTTCCTTCATTACCAGTGGCTCTGATCATATGGTGTTTCCTGTAGTATTTCAGTGTTGGCCAATTCTTTTTAGTATAGTGATTCTGTATATTCCCTCCATCTTTTTTTGATGCTTACTGTATCGTGCAAGATTTTGCCTATTGCATTTGTAAGCATTGCATTTTCAGGCTTGAATTTATTTTTCAGTTCCTTTGGCTTAAGAAATACCAACCCTTTTTATTCTCCAGTTCTAGGTTTCTGCACATTCTAATACTTTGTCTTCTCGAGCTGTCCTTTGAAATCTTCTGTTCAGTTCTTTTACTTCAACATCTCTTCCCTTTGTTTTGGCTTCTTAATGAAGTAGTGAAATTTTCAGGGTCTCTTCTGACATCTGTTTTGGTCTTTCACTTCTCCTCTTTGTGATGACCTTTTGCTCTCTTAATGGATGATAGCCTTGATGTCATCCCACAGCTCATCTGATCTTCAATCATTGGTGTTCAATGCTTCAAACTTATTAACATGGGTTCTGGTGGCTTAGTTGTAAAGAACTGCACTGCCAACCCAAAGGTACAGGGTTTGAATCCACTAATTACTCTGCAGGAGAAAAATGGGCAATCTACTCCTGTGTGATTAACTTCCTCTGAAAACCCTCTGGAGGGTGAGTCAGTTCTGATTCTATGGTAGTCACTAACAACAGAGTTTAAGCAAACATTGTATCTTTAACACTTGCCACAATCTGTCATGAGATTTATATGTCTGCATCACTCATGCTCGTTGGCAGTTATGTAATGATATAGTCATGCCCTATCTTGAGAACTGACATCATCGACAGCTGCTACATGTGGCAAATAAGGGGTATGGCCTGCATTCAATATATGTGAAGGTTCTAGCTGGCTTTCTGCTCACTCTGCCCTGCATCATCTTAGTTTTAGTTCTTGAAACTTGAGCTCATGGCCTATTCTTTGTCAACCTTCATCAGCCTCTTCAGGCCATGAACCAGCAGCCTGCCATGGGACCTGTTTGTCAGAGCTAGGTTCATCAGTCCCTACAGATCTGAGTCAGGGGAAGCCTCCAGTGTGACATCTGACCTGTAGTCTTGGGACCTGTCAACTTGAGAAAACACATTAGCCATTTCCTTGAGAGAGAGCTCCCTAATATATATACACATATAAGTGTCAATGGTTTTGCTCCTTCAAGACCAGCTCTTAAACAATCACGTATATAGATCAAAAAGTCAACATTTATCAAAAAAAACTAAGTACACGGCAAGGCAGGAAAGAGAAGGTAGATCAATGGAAACATAAAATGGAAATGAGAATGCTGACAGATTTGTGAAAATTATATCCAACCATCACAGAACAATGTAGGCAAAATGGTTAAATGGGACTCTAATTTGCTGTCTATACTTTTACCTAAAATACAGTAAGATATTAACTAAACACATGCAAAAGAGAATTCTTTTTGATGGCAGTATTTATCTTAGTTACACTGTATGACGTTGTTGTTATGTGCAACTCATAGCGACCCAATCCAACAGCTCTGAACCCTGTCCTATCCTGAGACAGTCATACTGACTCTGACACATCTACCCCCATTACTCCAGTTACTGTGTCCATCCATTTATTCCTGAATCCTTCTCTCCTGTTTTTAAAAAAATGATGTCCTTCTCCAAGGACTGGTCCTTCCCGGCCATATGCCCAAAGTATGTGAGATAAAACTTCAAAATCCTTACCTCCAAGGAGAAACTTGATTTCATCCTCTCCAGGACAGATCTGTGTGTTCTGTTAGCAGTCCATGGCATTTTTAATAGTCTTCTCCTTGAGCACCACAACTCAAAGACATCCACTCTTCTGTCATTCTTAGTCATTGCTTAGCTCTCTAATGCATAGCAAGTGGCTTGCTATGCATAACATTATAGTTTATTAATTTTTGGTGACTGAAAGTTATTCCAAGATGGAAAACAGCTTACCTGCCCAACCAGCTGGAGGCAATCCCTATTTGGACCATTCCAAAGAAAGGTGACCCAACAGAACGTAGAAATTATGCAACAGTATCATCAACATCATGCTCAGAAAGGTGGAGGGACAGCACAGGAGAGTAAGACCCCAGATGAGATGGATTGATACAGTAACTGGGGCAATGAGGGTTGGTGTGTCGGAATTAGTGAGACTGGCTCAGGGCAGGGCAGGCTTCAGCACTATAAGTCACCGGTGACTTGACAGCACATAACAACAACAATCATCAACATTGGAGCTCTAATGGCTTAGTGATAAGAAGTTGTGCTGCCAACCCAAAGATAAGCAGTTTGAATCCTCTGCTCTGCAGGAGAAAGATGGACAATTTCCTCATCTGCAATTTATTGCCTATGAAAATAAAACCCCCTGGAGGGTCAACTATGAGTTGGTTCCAACTCAATGGTCTATGAAAACTTCATTAATAATACACACACAAGTCTTGCTGCAAAAAAATATTAAAATGGCTAGAGCACAATAGTGACAGAGAACTGACAAATTTAAGCTATATGCAGAAGAGGATGTGTAAAGAGGGTTACACTGATGACATCACATGGATGTTGACATCAGAAAGCAGAGAATACCAGAAAGAGGTTTCCCTGTGTTAAATTGACTATTCATGGCCTTCAACTATGTGTATCATAACCAGTTACAGGTCAATATTGAAAAGAATTCTAGAATACTTCCATGTGCTTATGCATACTGGTACACACACCAAGGAGATATTCTGACAGAACATGGAATTACTACTGTCATGTGCCTTTGAGTCAGAACCAGCTCATAACTCGACCCTCTGGCAAGTTTTTGAAGGCTGTAAATTGCATGGAAGGTTGCCCATCTTTACCCCTCAGAGCACCTGTTCGATGTGAACAGCCTGCCTTTGAAGAGCTTGCAATGCAACTCCTTATTCACAAGGCCTCCAGAGCCCCTAAGACAGTTACTGCAGAGGTAAAAGCAGAAGAGGTGTGTGTCAGGTCTGTAGTTTTCCAGTATACTTATTCAACATGTGCATTGAGCAATAATTCAAGAAGCTAAACTTGATGAAGAAGAATTTGGCATCAAGATTGGAGGAAGACTCATGAAGAACCTGCATTATCCATACAATGCAAGTTTGCTTGCTGCAAAGACTTGAACCACTTAGTGGTTCAAAGAAGTTCGAAGACTTCAGTTTAGATTACACTTCAACATTAAAAACAAACCCAAGTTCCTCACAATTGGACCAGTATACAACATCATGATAGAGAAAAATTGAAGTTGTCAAGGATTTCATGTTATTTGGCTTCATGGAAGCAACAGTCAAGAAATCAAAAACTGTTTAAAAGGGATATGTGATTAGGTATTTTTGTCATGACAGGAGTCTAGAGTGAAGGCTACATGGTGGAGTGGACCTAGGGGAGGGTTTGTAAAACAATGAAAGAATTTTACTTTTCCAAGAGGGTAGTATACTAGGGGGGAGGTTTGGGAGGGGAGAAAAGTGCAATAATGAATGAATGAATGGAAATCCAAAGTCTCTGTAAATTTTTACTGAAATTAATAATAAATTTAAATAAAA
>NW_006399961.1:1208105-1243712 GCF_000299155.1 Elephantulus edwardii | reverse complement strand
AAATTTAAATAAAATAAAATTTAAAAAAATCAAATGGCACATTGCATTGGGAAAATGTGCTGTCAAGGACCTGTTTCTAGTGCTAAAAAAGCAAAGAGTAAGGCTATATAAGAATATGTTGTGCCTGATCCAAACCATAATATTTTCAGACATCTCATATACATGTGTAAATTGGGTAATGAGTAAGAAATACTAAAAAGTGAGGACTTTGAATTATGGTGTTGGTAAATCCAGGATGCATCAAAAGAAGGCAGGTAGAGTACACAGAGTCACTGTACTAAAAACGAATTGGTTTACACAGAAGAATTTCATGAACCAGTGTATGACCAAGAGGCAATGGTGATGGAGAAAGTTCAAGCTACCGGAATTACAGCATACCAACTGACATATCTTAGCAAACACATGCTATCCTGGATCTGCTTACCAAGTTGGGCCAAAAAATCTGGAGGACAGCTATCTGGCCAGCTGATTGGAAAACATCCATGTTTATTCCCATTCCAAAAAAAGAGTGATCAAGCAGGGTATGGAAATGATCGAACGATATCACTAATAAACCACATGCAAGCAAAATCTTGCTGAAGATTATCTAAAAATGACTGGAATAGTACTTTGACAGAGAACTACCAGAAGTACAGGCTGGGTTTTGAAGAGGCCATAGCACTAGGCAAAGAAGACCTTCAACCAGGTGGACTGACACTGTGACTGCTGCTGTGGGCTCTTGTGTGTCAGGAAGTGTGACAATGGCGCCGGATAGGACAGGGTTCAGATCTTTTTTTCACGGGCTTGCTAGGAGTCATGCTTGACATTATTGCCAATGTCAGATGGATCCTGGCTGAAAGCAGAGTACCAGAAGAATGTCTATGTTTCAAAGACTTTTGACTCTGTGAATCACAACAGACTGTGGCTAACCTTGAGAAGAATTGAAATTCCAGAACACCTGACTATGCTAATGTGAAACCGATACTTGGACCAGGAAGCAGTCATTAGAACAGATCAGGGAAACACTGCATGGTTCTAAATCAGGAAAGGGGTGCATCAGGGATGCATCCTGTCTCCGTATCTCTTCAATCTATTTGCATTTGGAAGGCTGGTCTTTATGAGAAAGAATGTGGCATCAGAATTGGAGGAAGAGCCATCAACAACCTGCGTTATGCAGCTGACACAACCTTGCTCACTGAAACTGAGGAGGACCTGAAGTATCTGCTGCAGAATGTCAAAGACTGTTGTCTTCTATATAGATTGAAGTTCAACAACCAGAAAACAAAGGTTCTTACCACCAGGCCAATTGGTTAGCATCATGATAGATGGAGAAGTGATAAGGGTTGTTAATAATTTCATCTTGCTCAGATGTATAATCAATACTCTTGGCACCAGCCATCAGGAAATAAAAAGCCTATTTCCGTTGGGAAAGGAACTACTGAGGACCTCCCAGAGTGAAAAGGAGCAATAACGTCAGTCTAGAGACTAAGGTACCTGATCCAGGCCATGGGCTTTTTTATTACTTGTTATGCATCTGAGAGTTGGACAATGACTAACAATGGTAGAAGAATTGATGCCTTTGAGTTGTGGTGGTGGTGAAGAGTACTAAATATACATGACTGCCAAGAGAACAAACAGGTTTGTTTTGGAAAAGGTGAAATCCAAGTTGCTCCTTGGAGGTAAGGATTTTTTTTTGAGATTTTATTGTAATTTTATAAAGAACTTGGATTTCATTTCATTCATTGTTGCATATTTCCCTCCCTTTCCCCCCTCCCTCCCACTCATTTTTTTTCTTTGGAAAAGTATTTTCATTGTTATACAGTTTCCCCTCTTCCCCACCACACCACTTTACTATGCAGCTCTTATTCTGGACTCTTGTCATACACAGTTCTCTCCCTTATCTGTTTCAATGTTGTGTACATTATTTATCCCCTCTTTTCTTGGTTTCCCCCCAACTCCCCGTCAGTCCTGTTTTATAACAGTGGCATTATATGGTATTTGTCCTTTTGTGACTGTTTCACTCAGCATAATGTCCTCCACAGTCACCCATTCTGCATAATATTTCATGAGTTGTTTTTCAGTGCTGCATATTCCATTGTGTAAATATATCACAGCTTCTCTATCCATTTGTTTGTTGATGGGCACTTGGGTTGTTTCCAACTCGTTGCTATTGTGAACAAAGCCACGATAAACATGGGTGTGCATATATCTGCTTGGGTGGCAGTTCTGGTTTCTTTATATTCCCAGTAGTGGAACTGTTGGGTCAAATGGCACTCCTATTTACAACTTTTTGAGAAAGCGCCATAGTGCCTTCCATAGTGGTTGTACCGTTTTACACACCCACCAACAGTGAATAAGGGTTCCAGTTTCTCCACAACCTCACCAGCATTTGTTGTTTGCTGCTCTGTTGAATTTTGCTATTCTTACTGGGGTGAGATGGTATCTCATAGTTGTCTTGAAAGGCAAGGATTTTTAAACTCTGTCTCATATACTTTGGGCATGTTGCCAAGAGGCACTAGCCCTTGGAGAGGAGTGGAGGAGAGGAAGATCTTGGAGGAGGTGGACTGACACAGTGACTGGGGGTAGGCGTGTCAGAGTGGCTCAAGACAGAGAAGGGTTCAGAGCTATTGTTCACAGGGTCACTATGAGTCATAGTCCACTCGACAGCACACAACAAGAAGTTAGTCTAGTAGAACTCAAGCAACTGCAGAATTTAAGTATCTTTAATACTTAATACTGGGACTGAACCTTGGTATATCTGGATTTATGCTCCGTGGAGTTAGCTGAGCAGTCAGTTTTGAGAGCATAGAAAAATGTTGAATAGCTGTGTTACAATCCCAAAGGCACACAAGTTCGAGGCCACCTCCTATCTGCGGGAGAAAGATGGGCAGTCTCCTTCCTTGTGATTAACTGCCTCTGAAACCCCGCTGGAGAAAGCTGACTCTACTGAACACAACCCACCACCACTCCCAGGGAAAGGGCAGTCCGTCTCATTTTTCTGTTCTTCCTACAACACCTGAAACCATACAGGCATTTAATGGACTTTGAGAAGTCTTTCTCATCTGAGGACTACATGGGCATGCATAAGCCAGAGAAACTAAAGAGCAAAAGCCTATGAAGCCATTCAATCCATTTGGGTAGAAGGGAAAACTGCCTAGGTCATAGACACCACTATAAAGTGTTACTTTTTTTTTAATGTGTGTACCGTCAAATTGGATCTGACTGGTACAGGAGGCGATTGTTCCTCCTTCTTCAACAGAGCATCTGGTGGATTTGAACCGCGCACCTCTCGGATTGCAGTGCAGTTTCCTGCCGCTAGGACAAAAGTGTTACCTTTGCTACTCATGGTAAGTTGTGAAACAGAAGTTAAATCTTAGTCTCTATTCTGGAAATTGTCATACTTAGAGAGCTTAAGTGTCAGTGTGAGAGGAAGATTCTCAACAAGCTGGAACTTCACAGTGACTGTAAAAATGTTATGTGCTGTCCAGTCAATGGCTCCCAACCACCTTAGAACAATGGCTTCAAACATTGCCCTATCCAGACTGTCTCTAACACACCTGATCCCACTGCCACAGTCACTGTGTCAATCCATCTCATCTAGGGTCTATCTCTTCTGCATTTCCTCTACTCTTCCAAGCATGATGTCCTTCTCCAAGGACTGGTCCCTCCTGGCCACGTACCCAAAATATGTGAGACGGAACTTTGCAATCTGCCTCAGGAGCAACCTGGTTTAACCCTCTCCAGAAGATTTGCTTGTCCTCTGGCAGTCCATGATACGTTCAGCTCATCTTGTGAATTCCTAACTGCTGGTGCCAATAGCGTTGACTGTGGACTTGAACAAGATGAAATTGTTAACCACTTCCACCCATTTTTCTCCATTGTGATGCTGCCTATTGGCCTGGTGGTGAGAGTCTATTTTGAGTTGCAATACATATTGAAAGGTGCAGTTCATGACCTTCTGCAGGAACGCTTCAAATCCTTCTGTTCTGGCAAGCAAGGTGTGTCATCTGCATAACCCAGGTTGTTGATGAGCTTTCCTCCAATCCTGAGGCCACATTCCTCCGCATAAAGTCCAGCCTCTCTAATGACCTGAAAATAGATTGAAAAGGTATGGAGAAAGGACATATCCCCTATACATTCCTTTTGTGGTTTTGAACCATGCTGTGTTCCCTTGCTGCTCAGACAAGTTTAGGTCCTAGTCTAGGTCTCATATGAGCACCATCAAGTGTTCTAGGATACCCATTTTCCTCAACGTTAAACTGTTATTTATCATGACCCAAACACCATTGTATAGTTGGTAACACAGACATCCTTCTGGTACTGCTTTCAGCCATCATCTATTTGACATTAGCTTTGGATGAAGTACAAGACAGTTCTCTGTAATTTATAGTTCTTGTCATTTTTGGATCATCTTCAGCAAGATTTGACTTGCACAAGATCCTAATGATACTATTTGATAATTTCCACATTCTGTTGGGTCACCATTTTTGGGGAATGGGAATAAATAAAATTCTCTTCCAGTTGGCCAGGTAGCTGTTCTCCTGATTTCTTGGCAAACCCCATGACTGTTAAAATGGGATCAAGTGTATCAGAGATAATGACGATGGCACAGGATAGGGTGGGGTTCAGATCCATTACTCATGGGCTAGAACTTGTCTTCCTGGAAGCTGTTTATGCGCACAAACACGTCATCTTTCAGTGTTTGCTTGAACTTAAATGTGTGGTGGTCAGCTCATGTGTGCTCAACAGCACCCAACATCATTTTGGAAGCTGCTTGTGTACACAAACATGTCATCTTTGTTTGCCTTGAACTTGCAGTGAGGTGAGATCACGTATGTTTATGTATTCGAGGAGGGGCTGCCAGCTCCTGTCACGTTTCCTGCTCGGGACACAGCTAATGAAGTATTTACTAGGTATGGTGGGCATGTAGGAGGATGCTAACTTGGAAGGCCAGCAGTTTGAACCCACTATTTTATGTAACAGGTAGCTTTTTCCACATAGCCTCAATCAGTGGTGGGCACTATGAGCCAGAAATGACCTGACAGGGGGTTAGGTAGGCATACATCAACAGGCACAGACTCCATCCAGTTCTCGTCACCTCTTTCTGGTCCTTACATGATTAGGGACCTCAGACTGGCACATGTACAAGAATACACTCATCTACAAGAATACTACAAACTGGTTTCTAGTCTTTGGCTTGGAGACATGAAAGCATGTACTTTATTACTGAAGTCTAGGGCTTCTGAATCTCTGAGTATTTTGTTTGTTTATTTAAAAACAGATGTCTGTGCTAGGCTAGTGTGATACCAACAATGCTGATGCTGTTAAGTGCCACTGAGTCTACTCTGATGCAGAGACCCTATGCACAGTGGATCTGAACCCTGCCCTATCCTGTGCCATCCCTAGCTAATGCAATTGGTCACTTTCGTGTCATTCATCATATCGGACATTACACGGGACTCCCAATTCCTAGCCTACCTTTCTGTGTGGTAATTTCTCCAACAGTCTTGGTTCAAAAGAGTACGAGATGAAGCTGCCAGCCACAGGCAGAAGAGGGTGCTGAGTGAAACTGCGCCAAAAAAGAGACTAATCATTTACTCACCTTGTGAGAACAACTTAAGAATATGACACTTAAAATCTAAGATTATTAAAAAAGGGGAGAGATACTTGTAAAATCATGAGCAATAATAGCTTGGTTCTCTCAAGGAATTTGTTTTTCAATTACCATTTTTCTCTCCCCACAATACACTTGTCTTCAACTGTTTTTGGAAAAGTGTTGAAACAGGAAAAAAAAATTAACCCTTTTATGGCCCACAGGACACATCCCGCCCAGTTTTAAGGTGTAGTGGGTAGATGCAAGCTCACTTTTTAGTGGATGCCACCATCTGGCGGGTCTGTGTAAGTGACCCCTGAAAAACGGGCCTCAACCTACCGACTCTGGCACCTCAGAATCTTCAGGGTGTTTCCCAGTAATTGTAAAAACTGCCTTACCTCAGTATTTGTCCATTTCATTAAAAATGTTTCCCATTACTGAAAACACAGAGCTTCACCAAATTCAATGCAGACAACAGTCTGTGGGATCCTGGGCTATGACTGGTCTGCCACCCAACTGCCTCCAACAGCTGTGCCAGTCCTCTCAGAGTGCCAGTCCTGCACGGCTGTCACTGCGGCCAAGGTGAGAGAGGCTCACAGCTGATCTGCTGGCAGGTTTTCTGAGGCTGTAAACTGTCTTTCTTTCTCCTGAGGAGCCACTCACTCGTGGAGTCAAACTGCCAGAAAGGAGCCACCTTTGGGTTAACTACTCTCCAACCAAGCCACTGCTGTAGACCTGCTAATTTTTCAAGGGGCAGCAGAACTGGACACATTAGAATATGACTTCAAAGTTACAACACTATGGAAATGATTTCTCCTTTCTATCATCAAGAGACTCATTCATTTTCTTCCCCACAAAGTGAGATACAAGAAAATCCTGTTTTTAAAAAAGTTTTTATTTTATCCTTCCTAGAGGATTACAAATTTGAATGAAATACATTCATTCCATAAATACATTAGCAGCAAAACCTTCCCGCCAGAGTCCTCTGTTCTGACCCAGAGACTGTGCCTTTGAACAGAACATGTTCTATCAACTGTCAACTCAAAGATGTGCTGTGTCTGCTTCCTGATGGAAGGCAGGTGGGTGTACGGGACAGAGACCAGGCAATGGACAAATTAATCAACTGTGACCCAGAAAACAAGCCCATGTGGGGAACATTAAGCCTCCTTTAACTTCCAGCTCCTTCGGCATTCACGACGCTCTCCAGTGAGGTCCGACACCAGAGACAACGGAGGACCTAAGCGAGCCAACACACCGACGTGCTGAGTCACTCGTTGCTTTACAGGTGGGTGTCAAAAAAAAACAACAAAAGAAAAAAAGGTGGGTATCATGTCAGTGGTGAATGGTGCTTTCACAGACTGAGCCAATCATGAACATTAGGGCATCCCTCTCCCCCTTCCATGGGCTGTAATCACTCAGAAGTCCTCATGCATCTGGTGTCAGGAGTAAAACCCAGCAGGCGTTATTGGGGCTGCTCTCCCGGATAGCCTTCATCTATTACAGTCGTGTCGAGGCCTAGAAAGATTCTGAGTAACAACCACCAGGTGGCTCACCTGGCCTGCCTGTAAAGCTCGCTTCGGAAGGGGGGGTGCAGGTGTCCCCTTTCCTTCCATCACTGTCTGCTGCTGGGAAGAAGCTCCTTTTTGATTAGTCCTCTAGATGTCTTCTGAAAATCTGGGTAATGTGATCTACCTGTAACTGTTAAGAGGGAGCGTTGGTGGTAAAATGAGCTCAGCAGACAGCTGAGGGGAAGGCAGGAGCTGCTTTAAGCCTGTCAGACGCAGTCAAAGAGTCCACCGCTGTGTCCTAACTGCTGGATGCTTCCATTACCACACGTCGGCAAGTCCTTTATCTTTTCCCAGTCAGTTCTGACTGCTGGCTGGAAGGACATCAGAAACCATTTAATACAAAAGCCACTGTAGTGGATAACTGGTTAACTATGTTTTTCCCTTTTGCATGTTCCATCCAAAAGTTTGCTTTTTCTTTTACTTATGTGCAGACAGAGGCTCATCTGTTGAGAACACAGCACTGTTAATCCGACACTCTTCCGTTCCCACTGGATCTGCTAACTCTTCCTCCTCGGAATCATCCTCCTCTTCCTCCTCCTGGGCCGATGAACTGGACGTGGGGCCTTTGCAGGTTTTCAGGTGGCGGGTGAGATGGTATTTGGTTAGATAGGCCTTTGTACATTTTTCACAGACATAATCCCGTTTTCCTTCATGAGAATTGAGATGCTTCTTCAAGTGATTTGTTCTCAAGAACAGCTTACTGCACTTGGGGCACTTGATTTGGCGTTCTCTAAGGAAACACAAGAAAGAACATTTGGTTTTGGAGTACCACCACCATGTCAGGTAACAGAACATTACTTGTACCCTAGATACTCCTTCCTCTCTGCCAGAAGTATCCACGAACTTGACTTCCACAGGAATGATTTTATCAATTTATTATGTGAGCATACCTACCCGGCATTAATCTGCCTGTTCTGGGAATATTATGTAAATGAGACTACAATGTTATATATTCACTGCCTATTTTGCTTCAGTCAACATGAAGTCTATAAAATTAATTCATGTTTCCAGAGTATTAGTAGTTTACCCCCTGTGATGGCTGGACACCACCTACAAATATACTTCAGCTGACCTGCACTATCTGAGCTGACAGACTTGTCACTAAGGGATCCTGGGGTAGTTTTCACTCTCTGTTGTCACAGTCAAGGCTGCTGTGGACTGTCTCTATGCCTGTGAGCCAGTCTTGACTCATCGGAGCTCCTCCAGGGTACACACCCAGCAGCTATATCCAGGGTCAAGGGTCTGGAGAGCTTCAATTTTACCAGATAAGGCAGCCTGGTTTTCAGGGTGGCAGTACCAATTTACATCTCTATCAACAGCCACTTGAGAGTTTCGGTTCTACTTTCTCACTAGCAACCGGAAAACAAAAGTGGAAAACCTCTGCCAGTTGGCCCATACATTACAGGATCTCACTGTAGTTTTCATTTGTATTTCCCTGGTTACCACTTTGATAAAACTGCCATTTCCACCACCTCCTTTCTTAAACAAGGGAGTGCTGTGGCTTATGAGTAGCAAACCGTGCTGCATACCAAAGGCCTGCGCCCTGGTGAATCCTATGGAGCTCCAGAAGTATCCGCAGCAGTTTTAAAGCCACCAATCTAACCAATCTTTTAATTTTACAGATGGGAAATGTAATGTGCATAAAAACTAAGTAAACTGCCCCAGGTTAAAAGAACGTCGAAATAAGGAATCTAACCTCTAGTTTGCTAATAGAGCAGGCTTTCCCCTCCCTCCCTTTCTTTCAAATTGTGATTTAAGTGAAAGTTTACCAAGCAAATTGGTTTTCCAGTTTACTGTTCATTTACATTTTGTTATATGGCATTAATTAAAATACCCAAATGCTGCCTGTCTACTGTTATGTGTTTGATTATTCTAAGCAGGGAGTGTTTCCCTGGTGTTACTGTTCACCTTGTTACAAGACCACCTACTGTTTGAGAGTTGAGCCACAGGTGGTGAATATTGTTCCAGGTTGAAAGGGTGACTAAGAGCAATAGTTTACTCCAGTGGGTTTTTATACGCCACTCAACACACATTTCCTGTACAACAGAGTGAAACCTGGGAGCCAGAACCCACTGGGGAAGCTCTGTGTTGCTACATCTCCCAAGTTTTCAGCCTCTGGCAGATTTTACTTAGGTTTACCAATTTCCTACACCTTGCTCTTAATGGAAAATATTTCCAAAGGATGATCAGGAAAGTGAAAAGGTCTTGAGAGTAAGAGTGTGTTTAATAACTTCAAGAAAGAGCTAGAAGGCTGGTGAGGCTAAAGCAAACTATGAGGAGTGATTTAATACCAATGGGAGAAGTAGCTAAGTATCACCACCACATCATAAACAAAACTCCCAGGCCACAGCAGGTCAGAGGCCATCAGTCCAAATCTGATGTGAAGCCACAAGAATTATGAGCAGAGATAAGCAGACTCTGACTTGTATCTTAAATATATCACTCTGGTCACTAGAGAGAGAATGTGTGTATGTGTGTGTATTTTTTAAGTATTTGTATTATGAAATGGATGCAGAGAAATAAGAGCAGAAGGTCAGCTTGAAGACAATGGAGGCAGCACAAGGAAGAGCTATGATGACTTGGACTAAGCAACAGTGCTCAAAGAAAGAAGGAAAGACTGAGTTAAGGATAATACCAAGAATTCAGGCCTGAGCCACTTGGGTGGAACCATTTACTGAGCTGGTGGGCACCAGGGGAAGGTCATGTTTGTGGATGTACCATCAAGAGCTAAGTTCCAGACATGTCAGGTTTAAGTTACCCAGTGGATATGCACAGTATTGGAGATGCCACCTGGTTAGACATCTGAGGCTGCAGACAGAAATCATACAGATGAATGTACACCAGAGGACTGAGCCGCATATAATGCTCCTCAGACTGTGTCACAGAGCATCTCATGTGCATGCAGACCAGCACACAACCCAGGAGGTCAGGTCCCTGCTCTTGCTCTCAGGTTCCTCCTTCCCATAGGGAAGGGCAAACTCTGTCGGTCAAGCCCTCACATTATCAAGGGGCACCGTCAGTGGGAAAGGAACTCTTTCTAGATTCGACTCTAGGGATGCAGCGTGTCCTTTCCTGACAGCTTAAATAGAATGCTAGCACTCTAACACCCACTCAAAAATGCTCAAAAGTCAAAATATAAACATAGGAAAATTTTGCTAATAATCTTCACCCAAAACCTACAGGACGGGGTAGAGGCACCACAGGGTTTCTTTACAGAACACACCCTTCTTTTTCTCTTTTGAGTGGCTGGTGGATTTGAACTGCCACCTACCTTCTGGTGAGTGGTTCCATTCTTTAACCACTCTACTACCAGAGCTTCTAATCATCTCTACGTCACTGCTGTTGAGTACCACTGAGTCAGAACCATCACAGAGCTGACCCTCCCGCTAGTTTTCAGATCCAGTAAATAGTATGGGAAGAGACTGCTCATCCTTTTCCAGTGGAGTCAAACCACATGCCTTACAGACAGCAGCATAGCTTCTTAGCCATCAGGCCACCAGATTTTCCTAATAAATTCCAAAGGGAGTTGAAAGTCCCATTAAAAAATATTTTAATAAGTAATGTTTCTTATAATGACAACTGATGCCAGATTTAAGTACTAACAGTCCAAAAATGCCTTCAATCTCTTGCAAAGGGGCTTATTTTATGTCTTCAATCGACAAAGAGTACAGACCCACATTTTTGGAAAGAATGAACTTTTCAAAGATCAATACTTTATTGATTTAATTCAGAGCCCAAATGAAGAGCAATAGTTCAATGTATTTCTCTCAAAACAATTTAACCATGTTAAAATGCAAAGTGGTTCTGGGCAGCATTGTAAAGAATAAAGAGTCAAGGTTAAGGAGGATAATGATTCTAATTTAAAATATTTGTTAAATTAATAAATGAGTAATACTGTTTGAAAACATGAATAAAACATAAAAACAGAGCATAAAAGTTTAAAAAACTAAGGAAAAAAACCAACTGGGTTTCCCAACCTTTGCTTGGCTACTTGGAACCCAAGAAGCATCCACGTGGGGCGAAGGCAGTAAAAAGACTTCCAAGCCCTCACTGTGGGGCTTGGCTGCTCACCACCTCCGGGCCATGCTGGCTGCAGGCACCCCCTGGCTTGTCACCTTTGGGTCATCCTGGCTGCAGCAACCTCATGGCTTGCCACCATCAGCCCATCCTGGCTGCAGTCACCCCCTAGCTCCTCACCTGCGGGCCATCCTGGCTGCAGTCACCCCCCAGCTCATCACCTGCGGGCCATCCTGGCTGCAGTCACCCCCCAGCTCATCACCTGCAGGCCATCCTGGCTGCAGGGAAACTTACTGTGTGTGGATGAGCACATGCTGCTTGAGGTCCTGTCTCCGCATAAACAACTTATCACAGTAATCACATTTGAGGTTCTTCTCGCCCGTGTGGATGACCATGTGGGATTCCAGGTGAGCCTTCTGGGTGAAAGACTTATCACACAAGGTGCATCTGTAGTTCTTTTGACCTGCACAGGAACCCAAGTCACACCACGAGTAAAGCAGCCAGCAGCATCTCCAGACGATTAGCATGTGCACAGGTACGCAGCAGGGGTAAGGATAATGCAGAACTGGCAACGGGCACAACACTTTCTACGGACGTCTACCTAGAACCACTAAGTTTCTGTTGGCATACTACTCACTAATATACTCAAACTCTCTCACGGCCATCAAGTCAGAACAGACTCACAGCGGGCACATGAGCTAGTTTTCGGAGGCTGCAAATCACACGGGAGGAGGTTTTGCATCTTTGCTTCAAGCAGCTGCTTGCTTGTGGGTTCAAACTGCCAGAGAGGTGCTGCCTCAGGCCAGATGCCTCTGCCTTGCCATTTCTAAAACCCCTAATGTCTTAGCAGTTTCTCACCACTTGTTCAAGAGGTAAAATCATAACGGATGGAGAAAAGGCTGAAGCTGTTGGTGACTTCATCTTGCTTAGATCCACAATCAATATCCTTAGTACCAGCAGTAAGATCAGAAAATGTGTTGCACTGGGAAAGTCACCCTGTGGGAAAAGGATGGGCAATTTCCTCTCGTGTGATTTACTGCCTCTGGAAACCTGCTGGAGGGTCAGCTATGGGTTTGTTCTGACTCAGCGGCACACAACAACAACAGGGTGTGACAAGCACTATTCTAAAGGAGAGAAACAAAGTCCTAGCTCCAGACTATAATGAAGGGACATAGATAATAGCCATGCAAATAATAAATTAAATGCTGGTTTCAGACAGTGGTAAATGCTGCAATGGAAATAAATAAAATAGGGAAGAGAGAAAATGACAGCAAGAGGGAAGATCTGTAGAAAGAAAGGATAAGGAAGGGATCTCTGAGAAACTGGCATTTAAGGTGAGCTGACGTATGGTATCTTCTCAAGATCTGGAGGATGATCAAACCAAGAAAGCTAAAACTTCGTCAGTTACTTTGTCATATTTTTTTAAAAAAAACTGCTAACAGAAAAGACATGGTTTATACAGAACTTAGAAATTAAAAGTTCAAAATGTTGGCAGCATTTATCGAACAATATTCCAAGCAAGGAAACAGGTTCCGGCTGAGCACTAAGCAGCACCAATTCAGCCAGGGACGAGCACTAGTGGAAGGCTCAGGATGATTCTATAAATGTCCTTTTGCTCTAAGTCCAAACATGCCTCTTTCCCAATTAATAACGACATTTTCCCAAGGACCTATAGACTATGGTGAGGGTGCACGGAAAGTGGAGTTTACTAACACTTCTGAAGAATCACAGCAATCTTAGTAAGGTTCTACCACCCGTGGAGGCCCTGGCTGACAACCAGCGGCGGGTCTCATTCTGCAACACCTTATCTCATGCCCAGCTGCAACACTGGATCTCTGTAAAGCCTTTTAATACCACAATCTGGACTTGGTGCAAAACCTCCAGGTCTACTATAACTTAACTTACCTGTATGTATCTTGAGGTGGGTCCGCAGGTTACTGGGGTCACTAAAAGCCTTACTACAGAAATCACACTTGTGGGGTTTCATGCCCATGTGACCCATGAAGTGGACATGAAGTTTGGAAGGAGATATAAAAGCTTGGGGGCACATCGAGCATTTCCACTTCCTTTCCTTGCTGTGGCTTGGTCCGTGGCTGCCGCTGTGGCCCTGGCTAGGAAGGTGGTTATGAATATGGCTGGTCAGATGTGCTTTGAACTCGGTATAGGAATTACACTCCTTGCCACAATTACAGAGATGCACGTCTGGATGCTCAGGAACACCTTAAAAGGAAAAAATTACTGTCTTCACATAGTTGTACTTGAAAGGTTTTCCTTACTGTTGAGGATTGCTGCTCACGGTCTCACTCTTATCAAAGTCTCCAGTTTGCCTACCTGTTTACCAACCATGTTCACTGTGCTCTCTCCCCTACACTGACAACCACATCAGGCACAGTGGAAGCACCTGCAGAATTAGAAGGTCTTCTTCCTTTGGCAGCACATATAAACACTATAACAACACCTGTCAATATGACTTCATGATATGTGGAAATCAGTGCAGGTTAAATCCACTCCTATGGCTTTTCTGTCCTTCAGGAAGTTAAACTTCAGTGATACTGGTTGAAAAAATTAGCTGCTGAAACGTCAAATTCCCCACATCAAAATCCTAACGTAGAAGTTCGTTTCCTAAGAACAGTATCTAGTAACTGACATTTAGTTTATAACAATCTCTTAAGACTTTATTAAGGACCACTACTACAGGGTAGTCAAATGACATGGAAATTATCCCAAAAATGTACTTTTAGCTTATTTACTATGCTACAGTCTCAACAAATTATTAGCTCACCAATCTGCTGAGCATAACCTCGACTGTAATAGAAAAGCAGTTCGTTTTCAGGAGGAATGTCTTGTGAAGTGCAGAAGTAGATTTTTCCATCATGGGGATAAGCCACTAAATTCTGTTCTTCTCGGTTCCTAAAGAATTTAACAATTCAAGCAAATTAATTATGAAATACATTCTAACACTTAGAAAGAGAAGTACTATATGAAACCTTAAATATTACTACTTTTCCTGGATCATTTCTTTAATTCCCTAACCTATTCATTGCTGTCAAGTTGGAATCAATTTAGCTGACCCTCCAAGTAGGTCTCTGGAAGTTATAAGCTTCAGGGGAGAAGACTGTCCATCTTTCTTTTGCAGAGTCCCTCATGGATTTGAACCTCTAAAGAGGCGCTGTGTACCTTTATGTTAGCATGGTAACTCTCTAGGGACTATACCATCAGAGCCTATTTTCTCTAAGTCATTAAACTGGACAATGACTAGAGCTGACAGAAGGAGAATTGATGCCTTTGAGTTGGGTGCTGGAGAAGAGTACTGAATAGACCATGGATCCCTAGGAAAACAAAGAGGTTCATCTTGGAGAGAGTGAAACCAGGCTGCTGTTGGAGGCAAAGATTCTGAAGCTCTAACTGACATACTGTGGACATGTTGCTAGGAATGACTAGTCTTTGCAGAGGGACATCATGCTTGGGAGAGTGGAGGGACAGCACAAGAGAGGAAGACCCTGGATGAGCTGGATTGACTCAGTGACTGGGGTAAAGGGGATGGGTGTGTTGGAGACCATGAGACTGGCTCAGGATAGAGCAAGGTTCAGAGCTGTTGTATACAGGGTCTGTTAGTTGCAAGTAACTTGACAGCACTTGATGACAACAATGTTAGGAGAGCTTATAGAGAAAACAGAATTCTTATTTCAACACATAAACTGACTGAATGCCCTTAATATCAGGGACATGAGAGGCTGTTACTAAAAGCAAAATCAAACAACTTGAAAAATAGCCACCTATGACAAACATGTGGAGCTTAAAAGCTTAATAAGAATTAGCTCTAATAACAGCCTGAAGAACTGATATACAGCCAGTAAAAAGATAAATTATTCATAATAACTGTATCCTTTCTTTATCAACACTTTGTTCATAAAGAAAGGCATTTTCTCACATTTTGATTCACAATTAGCATTATCCAAACTCGAATGAAGTGAACAAACGGAAAAGGCCTTGTGTGCACCTTTGACTCATAAGATGCTTAGCAACACTACAGGACAGAGAAGGACCACCCTGTAAGGTTTCCGAGGCCGCAGTGTTTGTAGACGGTGCCCCAGCGTGCAATGTCTACCAGCCTGAGTGCTTCCTTGGGGGAAAGATGTGACAGTCGGCTTCCATAACAATTTCAGCTAGGAAAACCTATGGGGCACTTTCTATTAGGAGTAAGAACCCACTCAAAGACAGCGGGTTATGGGGCTGGAATCTTTACAGAAGCAGATTGCTAGATCTTTTCTCCTCTGGAGAAAAGCCTTCAGTATTCCCAGACAACAGCATAATTTGGTTTTTTCCCCACATTCTCTCCCCCGCCCTCCCTGATTCTATACAAAGCTGCCTAGTGAAAAACAGAAATGCAACTATTTTCCTCAGATGAAGACGACTCTTACCTGGCTTTGCGCACAAACATCATCCAGTTACATTCATTTTCGTCAGTTGTAATGATGCAGAACTCCAGGACCCCGTTGTGATATATCTGCCAGCAGGAGGTAAACACAGATGTCAAACAAACTGACAGATGATACAAACTGCTACGACGCTTAGACTAGCAATCACCTCATTTATTCTGCCGCAGGTACAGCCTTGTCTTGTCAATGGGTAAACAGATGACTGCCTTCTCCATGTGGCTGTCATCTCACCTGTCCCCCTACTTCTACAACAAAGACTATGAGTGCTATAATTAAGTGTTCAGTAAGTAGAACGACTTGGCTCTTCTTGGTTTTTCACATTCCAAATAGTCTGGAAAAGATCATTCTATGTGTCACCCACCTCTGTCACACAAAGAACAGGTGAATGAATATGAACTGCGGTGTTCTATTTATTTTTCCTATTGAACCCGACATTCTGATCTGGATACCAGAATTAAGTCCCTAATATCATTTGCACCTTGTGTTTCCAAGCATTACAAGATCCACTTCCCCTCTACTACAACATGCAAGTATCATTCCCAACCCAGTGACTAAGTATATGCAAGTAAATTTTAAGAATAGTAATTTTCATCAAAAAATAAAGGAAAAACAAACTCCACTGCCGCCATCCAGTCAGTCATGACTCACAGGGCTGGCCCTCCATCAGGTTTCTGAGGTGGTAGGTCTCAATCGAAGGAGACCGCCTATCTTCCTCCTGTGGAGTGGCTGGTGGATTCGAACCACCAACCTTCTGTGTTGTAGCCTACTATTTGCCCATTATACTACCATGGCTTCTAATTTATGTCAATATCTTGTATTCTTAGCTTCTCTCATTTTAAAGCTGTAGAGAGAATCTTAGCTTCTGATTTTAGAATTGCTTCCCAGTCCAAATACCTGAGGAATGTTTTAGTTCACTACAATGACTAGCATGTAAGCAAAGTTTGGGGGACTCGCTGCCACAAGTAAAACACAGAATCATTTAAGAGACAAAAACTTATCCTCTATATCCAACAGCTGGTATTTGTCCACCAAGAGAAAGAAATTGCAAGGATGCAAGATTAAACAAATAAATGGCTGATGGGTAAATGGTACTAGATGAGTCCTAAAGAATTTTACTCTCATTAACTTTTAACTATCTTACTATAATAAAAACAGTAATTCACACACAAAAATAATTTCATAAATACTAACCTTCCAGATATGGTTAACTGCCTTATCTGTCCAATCTGCTACTTCCATGGAGTGACTTTGCTGGCCAATTAGAGGCCCAAAGCAAGTACGTACAGGAATGGTTTCTCCAGTCCAGACACCTGTCAACGGAAGGACATCCAATACACAATCAATGGTTTAGACAATAAGATACAGAATAGACAGCTGCTTAACTCATGTGGAGTTCTATTTTCGGTGAACTGAAGAACTGATATTTCAACACTCCTAAAGCTAATTAAGTCTTGTGTATGTTATACTGGTGGTGGTGTTAGATGCCGCTGAGTTGAGTATGACCCATAGTGACCCTAGGAACCTAGTACAACAGATCTGAACCCTGTCCTGTTCCTGATACAATAGAGCCTACTGTGACAGTTACTGTGTCAATCCACCCAGTTGAGGATCTTCCTCTCCTTCGCCAATCTACCTTTCCAAGCATCACATCCCTCTCCAAGGAACAGCCACTCCTAGCAACATGACCAAAGTATGTGAGGCAAAGCTTTATCATCTTTGCCTCCAAAGAGCACTCTGGCTACAACCTCTCCAAGACATATTTGTTTGTTCTTTTAGCAGTATTCTTCTCTAACAAAACTCAGAAGCATCAATTCTTCTCCTGCCATATTTACTCAATGTCCAGCTCTCAGATGCATAGCAAATCAATGGAAAGACCATGGCCTGTTATATAGTCTTTATACAGACATATTGGTCCTCAGTAATTTGGAGAGGTCCCTAAGTTTAAGACTTTCTCAGTGCAATAAATCTTCTGATTTCCTGACTGCTGATACCAAGGGTGTTAATTGTTGATCCAAGTACAAACATGTAAAATGTGATAAACAGATTAAGATGGTTAAGGAGAAATGTTAACAAAGAAGCAATCAACATATCCACACTGAAGAGAATATTGTTCTATTATCATAATAGAAAGCAATTACTGAAAAAGAACACAAATGTCTAAAAACTTGTTTGTCATTAAAGTACTCTCTTCGGATGGCGGGGAAGAACAAACAACTGGGGAGTAGGGTGGAGAGAATGGTGCGGCAATGAAGGAGTGAAAGCCCAGAATCCCTGTGAATGTTCATTGAAACTAATAAAATTTAATAATAAAAAAAAAAATAAAATAAAATAAAGACTATAGTATGTACCTGTTCTAAACCATGGCATTTCCCATTGCTTCCTATGCATCTGAAGGTTGGACAATGAATAAAGGAGACAAAAGAAAAAAAAAGTTTAGGTGTTTCCAAATGTCTCCTGACTGAGTATAGATGAAAGAATAATGACCCCATTTTACATTTCAAAGAAATGAAATCGTAATTCAGAAGCTGTATTGAATTTATATAAGAAAAAGTATACTCTCCAAGTCTTATTACCTTTTCCTAAAGGTGTTAAAACAATTTACAAATACTGAATCTAAATTTCTCTGTGGAAAACAAGGTAATGAAGCACATTTTTCCATGTTTCAGTGAAAGAAACAATTTCAAGAAGAGTTTTGTCATGATAACTATTAGTGGCTGACCCAGCTGAGAAAGTCAATGCTTATTAAAGAGGCGAGGATTCTCTTCTCTAGTCACTGTTGACATTAAGAAGGGGCAAACTTCCCAATCAATTTTTTAAACTGATTTGTGGCTATCACCCATGGAGAATACAATTATTCTCTAAGTAAGCCTTTTAATCAGAAACTGACTCTCCCCTCAGCTGAATAAACCCTGAACTACAGTTACATTTACAACTCTCCCTTACGGAAGAAAGAAAATCTGTGACGTTCTCTGATTGCAAGGTGCTTACCGACATCAGCTCCCACAATCGACTGGCGGAGAACAAGCTGCTTTGGGAGAGAAAGCCGTGCTCTGCTCTCTATGGGAGCGTCGGGGACAAAAGTCACTGGTCCGTGATCTGGGCAGTCTGAGGGATAGGCTCGGTCACAAAGAGTGCACCCTGTGGGAGGGAAACGAGGAGGCACAAAGGGGTTTAGGGCATGAATGAGAAATTAGCACCTGCTGTTTAAATGTAAATGCTAACTACTAAAATGTCATCAGTAAGAAGCAAGGGGCTCATCACAGGCCTCCTTTTTTTATTTGTACATGTTGTGTGTACCATCGAGCCAGAAACAACCCACAGTTGATCCTCTAGCAGGTTTTCAAAGGCTGGAAATCACATAGGAGGAGACTGTCCATCTCTCTTCTGCAGAGCAGCTGGTGGATTTAACTATATTCCTTTGTGGACAGCACAATTCCTTACCTCTCAGCCACTAAGTGGGAGAAGGATGAGCAATCTCCTCCCGTGTCATTAACCGCCTCTGAAAATCCACCAGAGGGTCAGCTATGGGTCAGTTCTGACTCGATGGTCCACAACAAGAAGCCACCAGAGCTCTCTAAACTAGTATATGGATACACACACACACACACACACACACGCGCGCGCGCGCGCACACACTCACTCTCTCACACACTCTCATTCTCTCTTCTGACTTCAACAAAATTTGAATTTTTTCCCCTGCAAAAGACAAGTTTATTATTCAGTACACAGACAAGAACGGATTTAAAACAAGAACAAAACAACCAGCACCCTTTCAACTAAGTATTCTTGATACCTTAACATCCAAAAGCTTTAAGTTCTAGGGAACTCTAAGAGTTGCTTACAGAAATGCCTTGAGTCACGCAGGGATAAATTAGCGATGACGTTACCAAACAGGGTAGTCAAGAGTCCCCTCCACCACTGTCACCATCTCTGCATTTCAGCTTGCTCGGTTCTACAATCAACACTCTTGGCATCAGAAGTCAAGAAATCAAAAGATGAATTGCTCTGGGGAAAGCTACTATCAGGGACCTCTCAAAAGGGGAGCAACAATGTCAGTCTGGAGACTAAGGCATACCTGATCCAGGCCATGGTCTTCACAATTACTTGCTATGCACGTGAGCTGGACAATGACCAAAGATGACAGAAGAATTATTGATGCCTTTGAGTTATGATGCTTGAGAAGAGTATTAACATACCATGGACTGCCAAGAGAACAGGTTTATTCTGGAGAGGGTGAAACCAGGGTGCACCTCGGAGGCAAGGATTTTTTTTCCTCTCTTACATCAGACCTGATGTCATAGCAAGGTTTATAGGAGGCACGTCATACAAAAGCATGAACACCCAATCATCATACTTATGAACCAAAAAAGGATTGAGGCAAGGATTCTGAAGCTCCCTCTCATTCTTTGGCATGTGGCCAGGAGGGATCAGTCCCTGGATAAGGACATCATGCTTGGAAAGGTGGAGAAACAGAGGAAGATCCCAGATGTGATGGACTGCTACAGTGCTGGAGTATGGGGGTAGGTGTGTGAGAGTCAGTGAGACTGGCTCAGGATAAAGCAGGGCAGGCAACTCAAGGACACACAACAACAACAAACCTTAAAAACACAGTCATCGGAGTTGTTTTTTCACCTCTTAAGCAACAACATGACAAACAGAAAAGATTTAAGTTCTCTAGGATCCATTACAATCAAAGCCCATGGAAGCATTAGTCAAGAAATGGAACAATGTGTCAGGCACTCTGGGCAAATGTGCTGCAAGGGACCTCTTTAACGTGCTAAAGAACAAAGACATCACTATGAGAACTGAAGGATCTCCTCACTCAAAAAGAGAGAAGCTGCAGTCTAAGGGCCAAGCAAGCAACCAACCTCACTGCTGAGAATGACACAAGCACAACCCAGGTGATGCTTGGCACGTGGCTGTCTACGTGAGCCCTGGGGTGCAACTTTCTATAGAAAACTTTTTCAATTAAAAAAATTCTGGACTGATCTCTCTGGATTTCAGTAACTCTTTTTATGGGATCCATACCAGATTGTTCCAAGGGACATTCAGTCATTATAATATCTGCAACTCCAGCTCGTGCCTTTAAAACTACCCCAGCTACTGGCCTGGTAAACAACATTACAAAAACACATAGGGATGACTTAATTATCCCAGCATACCCAAGTGGCCAATAAACACATGAAAAGATGCTCAACATCATCAGTTAGTAAGTAAATTAAACTCAAAGCCACAATGAAATAGCACTTTACAATCACTAAGATGATTATGAAAACAACAAAAACCAAAAACCAGAAAAACAAGTGCTGGCAAAGACAGTATTTCTGGAACCTGTTTTACATCACTGGTAAAAATGTAAAATGGTGCAGCCACAATGGAAAATAGTCTGGCCATTTCTCAAAAACTTAAACAGAGTAATTCCATTCCCGAATGACACATATCGAATAGAACTGATGACATATAGTTATATAAAAACTCATGTAATATATACATGTTCATAACACATTACTCATAGTAAAAACATGAAAATTACTCAAATGTACATCTACTGATAGATGGGTAGACATGTGTATGCATGTAGACTATTGCCTAGCCATAAAAAAAGGAATGCAGCACTGACATTTGCTACAACATAAGCGAATTCTGAAAACATTACGCTTAAGTAAAAAGCGACAGACCCAAAAGGACACATATTGCATGATTTCATTCACATGAAATGTCCAGAACAAGCAGATCTACAAGAGCAGAAAGCGTATCAGTAGTTACTGAGAAATGGAGAGCAGACAGAATGAGGAAGGACAGTAAATGGCACGCAGTTTCTTTCTGGAGTGAGAAAATGTTCCGTAATTAGAGTGGTGGTGGTGCTACCATCTTGTGACTCCTCAAAAAACACTAAATTATATATATATACACACACACACACACACACACACAGACGAATTATACCTCATTAATATTTTTAAAATCACCCACCTTTGACTTGGTAGCATAACTTTCTATCCATTAGGCCAACAGAGCTCTCATTGTTGTTAAGTGCCGTTGAGTTGACAACTCATAGCGACCCTATGAGCGAAAGACCTGAACACTTGTATAACTTTCATTTAATCTGTGGCCCTCAGGCCTGGTTTTAATTTTTTTGGGTCAAACAATCTTCTAGGTGGTACAGCACTGGTCTGTCCATTTGCTGTACAGAGGTAACTCATGGTGGCTGTGATGCTAAACACTATGTCACTGATGTGTCAAATGCAATAATGGTTACCCATGATGGACAGTGTTTGGTGGAGCTCCCTGATTAAAACAAGCTTGGAAGCAGGAGGAGCATCTACTTCTGAAATTGCTTGCCTCCAGAAACCCTATGAACTTGGAGAAATGAGGAAAGTTATACAAGTGTTTAGATCTTTCTTTCACAGGATCGCTATGAGTCATCTGGAGGGCACTTAACAACAACAATGAAAGTATACTTAGAAGCAAAGAAGTTTCACTTGCAAGCATAAAAGTAACAGATTTATCAAGCATACTAATGGCTTAAATGAATTAGTCCTGATTAAACTACTCAAAGATTATACATTTGTGACAGTAAAAAGTTAATACAGATAAATCTCACTGCTGCCTGGCTTCTGTGGAACCAGACCATCCTAAGCTTCCTCCTACTAACCTCCCATTCAATCGTTCTGTAAGCCCTTTTACCTGATGGCGGCCTCTCTTTCTCATTTCACCCGATGATTAACATTGAAAAGCTGATAATCCCTGACCATTCCCAGATAGACAGATATTGTCCTGAATCCCACACCTAACTTCTCATTAGACATCTCTATCAGATATCTTGTAACAAAGAAATCAATGTATCTGAAAGTGGACCCACTGACTGGGGTAATGAGGGTAGGCGTGTCCAAGACAGTGAAGTCAGCACAGGATACAGGAGGTTTCAGAGCTATAGGAATAGGGTCACTCTGAGTCGCAACCAACTGGTACATAACAACAACTCTTCCTCTGATATCCACTGTCAAATGAAGATCCCATGGGCTACCAAAAGGATATCTTGAAGAAAGTACAGCCAGAGTGCTTTTGGAGGCAAATATGACAAAGCTTTGTCTCACATACTTTATGCATGTTGTTAGGAAAGTCTATTCTTAGGAGAGGGACATCATGCTTGGTAAAGTGAATGGTCAGCTAAAGTGAGGAAGACCCTTAACCAGGTGGACTGACAAAGTGACTGCAGCAATGGGCTCAAATATGTCAGAAATGAGGTGGCACACAACAGGACAGGAGTCCAATCTGTTGTCATTAGGAGTCACACTCAAGGGCACTTAACAGCAAATGAATGGTACCATAATCTATTTGGTTCTTCATCAGAAATCAAAGTGTTTTGTTTAACTGTTCCCTTCCCCAACCTTATCTAAGTACAAGTCTTAACTCTGAATATATCTCTTAAACTCACCCACTTCCTCTTATCCATGTTTATCTTCACTGTACATTGTAAAATCAGTCACTTCAATTACTGTATTGTATTCCTAGCTGGTCTACATGGCACACTTTGTACCAAATGCCATTTTCCCCAATGCCTCCGTTCTTAAAACCCTCCACTGTCTTAGAATGACCTTCTTATTCTGGCTCCCATTTCTCTTATCCACAACTCTTCCTTCTCTAGCTCCATTTTAGGCTCGAAGCATTCTAACTCCTCCGTAACTCTTTAGTGCTAAACACTTACGTTGTCAGTCCCTGTCTTCACACTGTTCTTCCGGATTCCTAACTGCCTACCTTTTGATTTAGTTTTAAGCCCGGTGCCAACACATACACTGCCTCCCCTCTAAGTCTTCCTGATCATTCCCTGGCCTGGTTAGATGGTCTCTCTCAGGTTCTCCTAGCAGCCTGTACAGCAACAGTCTGTTTACTTGTCTATTGCTGCCACCAGACTAAAACCTTCAAAGACAAGTACTACTTAAAGGACCACTTCCTCCCAGCATCTAGCACAAAGGCTGGCACATAGCAAGCACTCAACACGTTTTCTGCATGAATGAAGTAATGCCAACTAACAGACCATGATCTAGTGATTTTCTTGCCCATAAAAGGAATTTTCACCTTTCCAATTATGGTAATTTATGTAGATTCTAAAAAAAAAAAAAAAGCATCTCCAGCCACCTACATTTTTATTTGGGGACAGAAGTAACCTAACAGGCTTCTTTTTTGCCATAATTATGATGTAAAAATGCAAAGTTCATAGAAAATATCTTCCTTAAATTTATTCTTATCATTAACCATCATTCATTGTGAAACCCTGGGAAAGACCTTAAGCATTACTGATGGACCTAATCTGTAAAATACAGAAATGCCTACTCCGTATTTCTACTTTTAGGACAAGAGGCAAGAATGAACTTAAGTCTAAATTATCATCTGGCTTACTGAGGAAATGCCACTACATTAGAATACATAGTACAATATAAAGGTGAAGAAAATTTCCAACATTTAGTTGCTTTTTATACTTCCTTAATCAATACTTGACCATACAATTAAGTTTGTTAAGCCCCTGATGGCTCTTACTACCAATATTCCCAAAAGAAAAACATTAAGCACACTCACAAATTGTAAACAAGGTTGCCATATTTTCCTTGTTTGAATTGGAGTCTTCCATTTGCAGTGAAGGTGGTACAAAAGACAGACTGTCTGAAGATACATCTACATGACCCGTTCCCATCGCAACCTCCTGGGAGATGGAGGAGACTGCCACAGGTTCTAGGCTGAGGCCAACTTCATGGAGAGAAACAGATTCTAAGGAGGCGAGGTTGTGTGAGGTAGAGAGTGCCACGCTTACAGAGTTGGTGCTCATGGCCACGGTGTGGATAGAGTCACTGAGGGTATTATCAGATATCCCGTTGACACGACTTGCAATGTGGTCTGTTTCCATGACCACAGGGAGCTCCAGGCCATTCCCGTGAATGGGTAACACACCACCATGTCCTACGGCGTCTGCAGCAAGATTGTTGCTCACAGAATCTACAGAAAGAGGTTCATGACTTCTAGAGTCATTTGGGATTTGGGAATGTTCGCCTGTGACACCATCCATTGTAAGCTCCTCTGCCATTCCATCTGTGGAGATCGGGCTGGTTACCCTAGAAACGTTCTCCATAGTGATTGTTGAGTCCAATGCCACCTCGTGACCATCACTGGGATGAAGACTTTGGGTACCATGTGTGTTCACAGAGCGAGAGTCTATTGAAACAATGCCTGGTTCTAATCCAACATTTCCATTCGACTGATATGGATCTAGTGCTGAAGGGTTATTGGTGATCGATAATGCTGTATTACCATCAACATTTATAGAGTTTGGGTGGATGTACTGAGGAGGAGGTCGGTCAGCCAAGTAAGATAAAATGCCTGAGAAGAAGAGATGAGACATCAGGGACTTACTGATACATAGTTAAATATGTAATTCTCTACCCACTTCTTCTGTTGATCAATATATATACTTTATAAATAAATAGCAAAATATATAGTTTTTCCTGAGAAACTCATAAAGTATAAAACATTCAACTGTATTTTTATGTCAACTGATAATTAATGATTTAAATGCTGCCTTTACGATATAAGAATGTAATTCCTGCATTGCAAAGTGGACTGGGAGAGAAGGAAGTGAGGAAAATGTGCAAAAATGAATCAAAGTATGAACCAGAAAAAGAATTTCTGTGTCCTAAGATTCTAAAAATGTGCTATCCAAGAGATTTCCTAATGGAAAGGTAAATGATTTAATGGCCAATCTTCCACTGTGAAAAAAAAAGACACGTGTGAGAAAGGCAGGGACAACACTGACACTAAAGTTAACTCTGCAATAAGGGATATACCTTTAACTTGCTGGTCTGTCTGATACTTCTCTAAATCTGAACATTTACATTGAGACAGACTAGGAAGAAGGATTGGCCATCCACTTCTGAAATAGCAGGCCTCTGAAAACCCTATGTACAACAGAACACATTTAGATAACAGAAACGGCAAAGGAGGTTGAGTTTTCAAGTATGGAAATACAAAGGAAGAGGAACAGTTGTAAGCAGAACATACTTTGGACATGTTGTGAGGAGAGACCGGTCCTTAGAGAGGGACATCATGCTTGGGAGGGTGGAGGGAAAGCGCAGGAGAGGAAGGCCCTCTATGAGGTGGATTGATTCAGTGACTGGGATAATCGGGATGGGAGTGTCAGAGACAGTGCGACTGGCACAGGACAGAGCGGAGTTTAGGGCTGTTGTACATAGGGTCACTATGAGTCGCAGGCGACTCAACGGCACGTAACAACAACAAAACAACAACAATGTTTTAGAGTATCATGATACATTGTGCATTATTCAAAACTAGCCTTCATTGAACCAACATAATCAAAACAGAAAATAAAAATCTCAACTCTTATGCTTGTAAGAATGTGGTAATATGATACTTACATATTGTCAGTAATGTATAAATTACTAAACCCCTGTGGAGCAAAATCTAACAATATAAATATGAGGGGAAGACCCTCTATGAGATGGATTGATTCGGTGACTGGGGTAATCGGGATGGGTGTGTCAGAGGCAGTGCGGTTGGCGCAGGATAGAGCAGGGTTTAGGGCTGTTGTGCATAGGGTCGCTATGAGTCGAAAACGACTCGACGGCACATAACAACAATAACAATGGTAATTTATCTTAAATATGTTTTGTACATCTTATATACAAAGATATTAATGAAAATATAATCATAATGTTGATAAACAAAACTGGAAAATAACCATTAAGTTGTTGCTAATACTTGACTAAAAAGGCTAATTATAAAAATTACTAACAGGGAAAAATAATTATATAAAAATATATTAAGTGAAAAAAGATAAGAATATATAAACACATAGAAAGTATTATGAATGTTGTTGTGTATCGTAGAGTCGGAACCGACCCTCAGGATTGCAGCGTAGCTTTTTGCCACTAGGCCACCAGAGCTCCTATTAAGAATAAATGGTAAAAATTTCTACACTGAAATAAGACATAAAGGAAATACACCTAGAAAGTGGAGATGATAAAACTGTGAACAGTTGCCCTTTCTTAATTTGCTAAAATTTACTAGTAATAGAATATAAATTCAGTAAATTTTATAGTAATGATGTCACTGTAACAAGATGTGATAGAGATTATAATTACAAAATGGTAAAACTGAGTTAAGGAAATGCAGGAGCAGTAAAGAAAGTTAATCCACTTAAATGACATTAAGAAATTACACTTAGTCAAAACTGCTCTACTGATTATGTGCTAGCTACCTAACTACACATTCTAAGAACAAAATAGAAGCAAACACTTTCTCCCCTCATCTAAACTTTAGTAGCTAATTAGTAATGGGTAGGGGGAAAAAAATATTGTGGAAAAATTAAAGCTTAAGATTTGGCTTTCCCCCCTAATGCCCATGTAGCTACTATACTTACCAGGTAGAATGGTCCTGAAGTAGCTGCTCTCCAGGTGAGGGTAAGGTGATGGAGGCAGGGTATAGTTTCTTTCCGGTAATCCACACATCACCCCTCGATCACCAATACCCATTGGGAGCATCAGAGACAAAGCAGAAGGCAGAGAACTCAGAGAGGGACCAAGGTTTGGAATTGCTACTGGCAAGCCTACCAAAAGAAGGAAAAGTTTTCTTTTCATTAAACAAAATTTAAAAAAACTCTATACTGTCTCTGGCTACACTCTCAAAATGCTTTTTCATAGAAACAAAAATCTGAGCTAGTTTTCTATATTAAAAAACTAAACCGAAACACCACTATCTTCAGACACGTAGCAATAATAAACAAAATGAGACCAAGGAGTCCTAATCCTCAAGTTCGTTCTAAGTGGAGCCCTGATGAAGTAATGGGTAAGGGCATGGCTGCTAAGTCACAAGGTTGGTGGCTGAAATCCACAACGGCTCCAGGGCAGAAAGATGCAGGACTCGGCTTCAGTAAAGATTCACAGCCATGGAAACCTTGTTAGGGCAGCTGTATTCTGTACCACAGTCACTAGAAAATGCTAAGTTAATCTTTCCGTTATTTCTCTTTAGTACCAAAACATTTATTTAAAATCTTGTTCAAATACACTTTCAGGGGACTGGCCAATTTTGTCACTGTGCCAGGCTTACCTACCTAGAGCACGTTCACGAGCAGCTGAAAATGGAAATCTCACCACTAGGAAGAAAAGAACGGCAGAGTCCTGCTCCCATCAGACTGGGTTCTTAGACAGCAGTGTCAGCAGCAGAAAACCAGGGTCAGAGCTGGACTGAGACTGCCACCACATGGTGCTAGAGCCAGAGTTGGGGCCAGAGCCAGAGGCCTTTGCCCAAACTTGCTGACAGACGGGAGGACATAGTTGACAGGACTGAAAAACCTGTGTAACACTAATCCAGAGTTGAGAGGCTGATGGTCAGAGAGCCTGTGAACACTTTTCAGAAGCTGTCCCGATTGAAGAATTATATCCTGTTTCCTACCTAAATTAACTTATTAACTGCCCTAATAAACACATAATCACATATGGTCTGAGTTCTGTGTGGCTACTGCAACGTATCAGCAGACCTGACAGGACAGCAGCCAAGACTCTTGGAAGGGCAGGGTTAGAACTGATAAAAGTGTGAGGAGTAGGGGGACATATCTGACCTCAAGGGACAGTTTTGGGCTGTGGATGTTGTTGATGGAGATTCTTCTTGCTTGTGTAGTGGAGGTCAGGTGCAGACACCTCAATGTTGGCCACACTTTTTTATACATTTTTTATTTTATTGCATTTTTTGCATTGTGTTGTTTCTGTTAGGTGGTGTTAACTCTAGTATGACTCATAGTGACCTTGTGAACAAAAGATCTGAACTCTTTTCTATACTGTGCCATTCTCACACTTACTGACAGAAAAGAGCCCATTGCAATTCACTATTTCGCTTTTTAAAAATTCACAAAATCAGGTGCGGGGGGCGGGGGATAGTGTACCAATGAGGGAGTTTTTCTTTTGCTTTTCAAGGAGAGGAGCAAATGGGGGGGAGGGGGGAGGGGTTTGTGCGGGGAGAAGGGTGCAACAATGAATGAATGGAATCCCAAAATCTCTGTAGATGTTCATTGAAATGAAAAATAAACAACCTAAATTTAAAAAAAAAATTCACAAAATCTTCAACTTGAAAAGGTATCTAATTTAGATGTAAATAATACATACATATTTATTTTTACAGTCTTTTATATCTGTACTGTACCTCACAATATAAAACAATGGATTGTAACTACTTTCTGAACTGAAGTGAGCTCTTCTGTGCCTAAGTCTCATAAGGAATGCGTACCAAAGTCACTAGTCTTGATCTGTAGTTTTGCCAGTGGTAGTAATTTTTTTTTTGGCATCTGGCAAACATTTATCAGATGTTTGTGGTTGTTGCAGTGGCAGTATTTTTAAAATAAGGTTTTCTCTATAACAAGACAATCTACTAAAAGGAATGCCTAAGAAATCAAATAGGCTAACAATTCACAAGAAATAAACATTTTTCCCAGGGACACATAAAGGAATGTGAATTTTACTTAACTGCTATATTTTGCTAACTAGGCAATAGACCTCTTTATAAAATCTCTTACACATGAACTCCTATTTTTTTTTTAAGTTCAATACACTTTTCCCTAACACAATACTGTTAAAAACAGTTTTCTGCCTCATTTTTCATTCCTACTGAAGTAGAAAATAAACTGTAACCCTTGACAAAACAGCAGATTAAGTACAGCTCAAGGAAAAGACAATCTGAAAAATTCTTACCCAGTCAAGTCCAGTTCTCTATAGCAATGCTCCCTTCCACCATGTTGAGACGTGAAGGACCATTCAGGCCTGCTTGCCTCCTCCCGCTTTAAAGGGGCTCTGACACCCTGTCAGCTCTAGTTAGAACAGAGGGTGTATTCAGTGTCACCACTCACCTGGGGCAGGGATAGTATTGTGAGTAGGTGAGGCAGCCAAGCCCAGGTGACTTCCAGAGACTGGCAAGGCATTGCTCACAGAGGATGAAGTCAGCTGCTCCATCCCCACTGGGCTGAGGTTCATGTCATTCATCCTAGAAAACACCATACACAAAGAATTAGGCAAAAACTAGCCCGTGATTGTTTTAAGATACTAAGAACCTACAAGGGGGGTTAGAAAGGTTGACCAATGAAACTTGGATTTAGAGACAGTAACTCAGTCACAAAGGTTAGAGGTCTACAATCTCGAAGACCTGTGGTTCGAGGTCACCATCTCCTCCTGGGTAATTAAATGCCTCTGATAACCCTCCAGAGAGTCAGCTATGGGTTGGTTCCAACTCTATGATACACAACAACTCAGTTACATAGACTGTAAAGGTCAAAATAGGACTTGAACTCAGACATGATCTAAGACATGCAATGTCATAAAAAACGAAGTTTGCAACTTTCAGAGCACATTCACAAAAAGTTGTTCTTTTTTTAAAAAATCACCAAATTTTCTTTCACAACGCTTCCTCCAACTACACTGTTTCAAACCGGCAGTTTCAATAGGTAGCTTGTCTATTTATTTTTTAAGTTTATTTAAAGAGTTTTATTGTTGCTGTGTAGCACTGAGTCAGAATGGACCCACAACTAACCCTCCAGCAGGTTTTCTGAGGGAGTAAATCATAAAAGAGATTGCTTATCTTTCTCCCGAAGAGCAGCTGGTGGATTTGAGCCATGTGTGAACTTCTGAGTTAGAGTTCTGGTGGACTAATGGTAAGAAGCTGCACTGCTATCCCAAAGGTACAAGGTTCAAATCCACCAGCTTCTCTGCAGGAGAAAGATAGACAATCTTCTCCTGTGTCATTCACTGCCTCTGAAAACCCGCTGGAAGGTAAGCTCTGAGTCAGTTCCAACATGACGGTACATAAAAACGAGTTAATCAAAGAACATTAGAGACTCCTTTCCCACAGGACTTAGAGTGATGCCAGGCCAATCAGATGGTCAATGGTGTGAAGCAGCACTGTTATTTTTTCCATGAATTAATGCTATCATAATTCTGTATCAATCATCTTCAAAATATCTTCTACAAATGAAGGAGAAAGATGGGCAGTCTCGTCCTAGAAGAGACTTGGCTTGGAAACCCAACGGAGGATCACCATGAGTCAAGAGGGACTAGACAAGAGCGGGTATTTATATTGTGGGGTATATTTAAGTCTCACAAGGACTTGTTCCCTGCATTACTCTATATCCACAGGGTTCATCCTTAACCCAGGCACATACCTCATAGAATTGAGTTTCCTGGCAGTAACAGAGTGTACTAAGCCAGTCTAGTAAAGAATCCTGAACAGGAATTCAAGCTCACAGAGACCCCACATGCTGTGAGTAGAACTGTGCCCTATCAATGGCTAGAGTTTCCAACAATTCTCAGGAAGCACTGACAGATCTCTGCTGAGGCACCTGAGTGAACCAAAAGCTCCAACGTTTCAGTTAGCAAGTGAACATGTTAATCCTTGCATCTCCCAGGGACAACTCTAATAAAACACGCCACACTTCCTTTATGTACAATTCAGTAACCTCTACAATCCAGTGTCTCTACTAACAAATTTTTGAGTTGCTATTACCAATCTGACCCCATATAGCTCTTTACTAAGGACTCCATGTGAACGGAACGGGAACTGAAAGTATTTCATTTGGATGGAGTAACAGCATAGCATCATCCTTATCGGAAACACAAGGAGGTACACGGCAAAGGAAACAGACTTTTTTGAACAACAGCCCATTAATAAAAAGTATTTTATTAAACTCCTTGGAGCCTAAAGAAATCAGAGCCAACTTAATTGAACCGCAGGAGAAGTGAAGCCTTTGTTAGCAGAACTTGATATAGACCACCAACTCAGACTATATCCAAGTTCCCTGGACGACTCGTAGGTCTTCTCAACTCGTTCAAACGGCAGTTGAGGCACAGATTTCTGCTTTACGTGTGACGCAAAAATGCACTGACTTCGGCAGCCATAAACCAGAGGTGGCTAGTATACTACGGAGACAGGACCAAGGGAATGCACAGTAAAATCTTCCTAAGTATTCCTTAAGGTGCCCTGGTGGTGCCCCAGTGAAATACTCAGTTACTAACCAAAAGGTCAAGAGTTTAAACTCACCAGCAACTCTGCAGGAGAAAAGACCAGTAAAGACTGCCTGTTGGCATCAGGTTAATTCCCAATCAGAGAGATCCCACAGAGCAGAGAACTGCCTCCCACAGGATTCCAAGACCATAATGTGAATTTAGGAGAGCAGACTGCCTCCCTAAGAAAGCAGGTCTTTCTCCTACATATTAGCTAGAGGTTCAATCCATCCATCACCACCTTTCAGTCAGCAGGCAAGCACCTGATGACAGTATGTTTCTTGTAATAACTATTACAGCCAAGAACACACTCCTGAAACGTTCTACACTTCCCCATAGTTTTATACAAGACTGCTTTGAGTTAGTCAACTTGATGGCATGTGACAACAAAGATTTTCCCAATTTCAAGTGCAATGTCATCCTGGAATATAAGCTAGGAAGTAATCTTAGCAGAAGGAGAACCAGGAGTTAAGCCATTCAACTCTCCTTCTTTCCGGATGAAAGTAACTTCACAACTGATCTCACACCTCTTCGATCTAAGAAGCTAAATGAAATGGTGCCATTTTGTAAAATCAAAGACAGTTTCAACAATGTCAATGGATTTGTTTCATGGCTGTCATTCTAAATCTACAGCCCATGAGTCATTAAAGAACTGCCAAACAGTATTTCTTTAGCCGCTCTAGTACTGACATAGTACTTGAAAGTACTTTAAACATTCACAGGAAGCCAACAGAATTAAGAACTTTCCAAGCTCTGTGGTCTGATGTCATATCCTAACTGTTGTTGTTAGGTGCCGCTGAGTCACTTGCAACTCATAGCAACCCTATGTACAAGAGCCCTAAACTCTGCTCTGTCCTGTGCCAATCTCACTGTCTCTGATACATCCATCCTGATTACCCCAGAATCAATCCACTTCATAAGAGGGCCTTTCCCTCCTGCGCCGTCACTCCACCCTCCCAAGCATGATGTACCTCTCCAAGGACCTGTCCCTCCTTTTAACATGTCCAAAGTATGTCAGACGAAGCCTCAGAATCCTTGTCTCCAAGGAGCCGCCCAGTTTAAACGTCTTCAGGATGAATCTGTTCTCCTGGCAGTCCATGGTCTCTAGTACTACAGCTCAAAGGCATCAATTCTCGTTCTATCCTCCCTAGTCACTGTTCAACTCTCTGACGCATAACAAGTGACTGCAAAGACCATGGCCTCTATCAGACACACCTTAGTCGCCAGAGAGACACCATTGCTCTTCATTACTCTGGAGAGGTCCCTAACAGCAGACTTTCCCATTGCAATACGTCTTTTAACTTCCTGGCTACTGGTGCCAAGAGTGTTGACTGTGGAGCCAAGCAAACTAAAGCTGTGAACAATCTCAATCTCTTCACCATCCATCCTGATACTGCCAATTGGTCCAGTGGTGAGAATCTTTGTCTTCTTGACATTGAGCCTCAATCCATATTGGAGGCTGCAGTCCTTGACTCTGCAGCAAGCGCTTCAGGTCCTCCTCAGTTTTCAGCAAGCAGGGTTGTGTCATCCGCATAATCTTCCACCAATCTTGACCCCACATTTCTCCTCATAAAGCCCAGCCTCCCGGATAATCTGTTCTGCATACAGGTTGAAAAGGTATGGAGATAGGACGCATCCCTGGCATATGCTCTTCCCAATTTTGAACCATGCAGTGTTTCCTTGCTCTGTTCTGACTACTGCCTCTTGGTCCAAGTATAGGTTTCTCATTAGCACAATCAAGTGTTCTGGGATTCCCATTCTTCACAGTTTGTTATGATCCTAACTAGCTAAACTAAAATGCTGCACGGTGAGGGGTTAAGCATACATTTTGGAGCTGGGCTCTCTATTTGCATTTCCTGGTTCCAGCCATGGCCAAGGACATAAAACTAAGAGCTGAATTTATAAAATATAACTGTTATGGGTAAGATGATGGGTAGGCACACAACTGAACATTTACTCTCCCTCTCAGAAATCAAGAGCTTTTAAAAAAGAATTCAGAGCAACCAAATCTACTGGCCCCTTGGATTCTGAGCATCTGAAAGATGCTAATGCCAGCAGTCCACTGTGCTGCTGTCATTGTATCCAATGATCGAATCCCCACATTAGGCTCATTACAGCTCTCCAGAGTCTGCCATCCCAGGAGTCGACCCTTCATTTCCCCCACTTAAGTCATCATTCAGCTTCACCTGAAGTTTTAAAGTTCAGGTCTATTCTGGCTTTGTTCGATCAGCCATTACTAAACTGGTTCAAACCCTTGCTCTGGAGTCAAGATAAACATTCCAGTAACTAGAAAGCATAGGAAAAATACGTCCAAGAGCTACAAGTACTTTGGATACTCTGGTGGTCTAGCAGGTAAGAAAATTGCACTGCTTACCCAAAGGCAGGCAGGTCGAATCCACCTGCTGCTTGAGGAGAAAAGATGGGCAAGCTCCTCCCATGAGATTCAGAGCCTCCGAAAAGCGGCTAGAGGCTCAACTATGAGGTGACTAACTTGACTCCTCTTTGAAAATGATCCCTGGCAGCACAGCAGTTATGCATCAAGCTGCTAAGAAAGGCATTGGGTTCAAGCTCACCAGCCTCTGTGTGTGCCAAAGATGTGGTGGTCTACTTCTGTCAAGACTTACAGATTTTAGAAACTTACAAGGCAGTCCCACTTTGTCCTACAAGTTCTCTGAGTCAGAACTGACTTGTCAGCAATAGTATTCCCATTTGGAACAACTGGATCCTGGAAAAAGGAAGCCAGAAGGCCCTTAGAATTGAGGATGGTGAGAACGTGTCTCACACTTTGGTCTTATTGAGAAGGATCAGTCTCGGGATGGCATCCCATTTGGTGGAAAAAAAGACAAACAACAATAAATAAAAAGGAAGCCCCTCAACAAGATGGATTGACCCCGTGACTCTAACAGTGAGCTTAAATATAGTGACAAGTGAGAAAGACGCAGGGTGACGGTATTTCCTTCTGTGGTACACAGCTCATTACAAGCTGAAGGCCCCTAACACATGAATATCCCATGGACTAATAAAACAACAAACAGATGTGTTCTGAAGAAAGTGCAGCCAGAGTGGCTCCCTGGAAGCGAAGATGATGGGACCTTATCTCTTATACTTATGTATGTATGTTGCTGTTGTTGATTGCCTTTGAGTGGAGCAAGACTTATAAAGACCCTATAACAAAAGGCCTGAAGCCCCTCCACAACTATGGACATTTATTTATCAAAGTTCATCAGATTTCCAGAGGCACGTTATTTAGAAAGTGGATGCCACTCCTGCTTCCAAATGAAATGTATGTTGCTGGGAGAGGCTATTCATTGGAAAAAAGACATCATGCTTAGAAAGATGATGAGATCAGCAAAGGAGAGGAAGACCCTCCAGGAGATGGATGGAGACTGTTTGCAGCCATGGGCTCCAGTGTGTCAAAGGTGACGATGGCGGCACAGGATAGGGCAAGGTTCCCGGAGTCGTCCTCAACTCGGGGGCACCTGACAGCCACAACTTTCCCATTTCAAGGAAATCAGAGCGTATGTGCAACTCGATACAGGTTTTCTTTTCTCCTCTCTAGGACACAGATGCATCTGCAAGTTCCATCTGCAGCCCTTATAGGAGCGAAACACAAAAGCGACAACTCAACACCCGTTTGCACGCTCTTTTCCAAGGGTGGAATCCACGTCCGGACTCACCTGTAAAGCATCTGCCTGGGACCAAGTGTCAGAGAAACCAGCACCCAGGTGGCCGGGATCGGGCGTCAGGCTTTGCGCTCCAGAGTCACGTGCCACCGCATCCTGCTCACAACCACTGAGCCACCCGTCCCCGGGGCCGCCCCGGGCCCCCCAACTTCTCCCGAGGCCCCGAGGCCGCGCACCACGCCTCGGAACGGGGCATGCCCCCGGCCACCCGGGGCCGCCGCTCCAGAAGCTTCGGGACGGGGGGCTTCCCAACCTGGGGGAGACGAGCACGGTCACTACAGC
>NW_006399961.1:1196405-1207785 GCF_000299155.1 Elephantulus edwardii | reverse complement strand
GGCTCCTCAGCCACTCCCGGCGCCCGCCGCTCCGCCCCTCGTGCGTGCGCCCCCTTCCCCGGAGGCCCGCACGCCGCTCCCGCGCGCGGCCCGCCCTTCCGCCCCCGCCGGTCTCTTCTGCGCGTGCGTACGACAGCAACCTGGCCCGAGCCGGCCGTGCCACGAGATGTTCCCAGGAGAGTACGCCTTGCCGGGCGGCCGATAGAGTCGATGGGTGAGTCGACCGCCGAGTGATCGACCCGCCGTTGCTAGGCAACAGGAGTGGCTGGGCTCTGCTCCTCTTCTTCCTCTTTGGGCTCCTGCTCTAAATTCTTCAAGCATGAGGTGTCACTTGTGATGGTTTTCTGCCTCTGAGGATTCGTGCAAATCCACAAAATTAGGGAAAAGGGGCTTTACTCAGCAACAGAGGAGCTGACAGTGTTGTCCTGATTGATGGTGGTTGTGTTGAGTTGGGATTGACTCATCACTGACCCTCCAGCGAGTTTTGAGAGACTGTAAATTGTACAGAAGAAGATTGCCCATCCTTCTCCTGAAGAACAAATGGTGGATTCAGACTGCGTGCGTTTGGGATTGCAGCGCAACTTCTTACCACTAGGGCAATTGTTGTTGTTGTTATGTGCCGCTGAGTCGTTTGCGACTCATAGCGACCCTATGTACAACAGCCCTAAATCCTGCTCTATCCTGTGCCAGTCTCATTGCCCCTGACACACCCATCCCGATTACCACAGTCACTGAATCAATCCACCTCATAGAGGGTCTTCCCCTCCTGCGCTGTCCCTCCACCCTCCCAAGCATGATGTTCCTCTCCAAGGACCCATCCCTCCTGGCAACATGCCCAAAGTATGTCAGACGAAGCCCCAGAATCCTTGCATCCAAGGAATTGCTTGGTTTAATCCTCTCCAGGATGAATCTGTTTTCTTGGCAGTCCATGGTACATTCAATACTCTTCTCCAGCACCACAGCTCAAAGGCATCAATTCTCCTTCTACCCTCCCTAGTCATTGTCCAACTCTCTGATGCATAACAAGTGATTGCAAAAACCATGGCCTGTATCAGGCGCACCTTAGTCTCCAGAGAGACACCGTTGCTCTTGAGTACTTTAGAGAGGTCCCTAACAGCAATCTTTCCCATCACAATACGGTCCTGACTACTGGTGCCAAGAGTGTTGACCGTGGAGCCGAGCAGACTGAAGCTGTGAACAATCTCAATCTCTTCGCCATCCATCCTGATGCTACCAATTGGTCCAGTGGTGAGAATCTTTGTCTTCTTAACATTGAGCCTCAATCCATACTGAAGACTGCAGTCCTTGACCCTCCGCAGCAAGTGCATGAGGTCCTCCTCAGTTTCAGCGAGCAGGGTTGTGTCATCTGCATAACGCAGACTGTTAATAGATCTTCCACCAATCCTGATGCCACACTTCTCCTCATAGAAGATTTAGAATTATACCCCCCAATATTTTTTTCACACTTAGCAGGTACTGATGCTCGTTACTTCACATCATAATTGTTAAAGTCTTTGGGGATTTTGTACAAATTTAATTTTCCCCTTTTATTTTTTTTTCTTTCTTCTCACCCCCCCTTTTTTTTTTAATTGTGAGAAACATGTATGGGGATACAAGGGGGTGAGGGTTGGGAACAGAAGAGTGAGGATGGGCAGGGATGAAATCACAGGGCTGCACAATTTTGTGGGTGTGGGTGAGCAAAGCAATTGAGAAAGATACAATGGGGACCAGCAGAGACAGAGTAATGGTAAGCATAGTCCAATGATTATTTATTTTTTTTTTTTTTACAAAGAAACTGTCTTATTCACTTGTGAGTTTATCATTTGGGAATGGAGCACAGACTCTCTGGCTTCTTCATGCTGAACAAGGGCATTGAGGTGACGGAAGAAGGGGAGCCCCCTTTGACACCTTACTGGTGGTCCTTGGTTGAAGCCGCATTCCTTCTTGTTCAATTGGAAGATATTTTTCTGATGTTTACTGCCCTCTGGACTGCACAGTGTTTTCCAAGGTGGATCCAGTGGGGATGGCTGACTGAATCCTGAGGCTCCATCCTCCACTTTCTTAGCTGGCAGTTATATTTCCCTCTTGCCTTTGGAACTGGGTTCAGGTCTGGAGCAAAACTCAGTGTTAAGGTTACCCGTAGGAAAGGGAGCAAACTTAGAACAAATTTGTAAGTTATAAAGAGAAGGGCTTTGGAAGTGTTACTTACAGGTAAACTGGGGGAGGAGGTGAAGGAAAGTGAGTTAGATAAAACTCTGTATATACCCTAGGCAGTTTCCCCCAGTGACCTGAAGGCTCTTCCCATGGGCCTAGGGCTGAACCGCACACCCTTGGAAGGCCAGACAGCTCTCCCAGGGCTGGAATTTCCTTTCCCTTTCTTTGGCTTTCATCCCCTGAATGCTAGACATTAAGGACATGAGACGCCTTTAAGTGAAAATTATTCCAAACACCTGAAAACTTGATATTAAGACAACACATTTATTGTTTAACATGCACTAGCAATAAAGACTTAGGAGTTTTGACTTTCCTTCCAAAGATGTTTATAAAATTACATTATCCAAATAAAATGAAAAAGACAGAGGTCATACTTTGGAACAATTTATAATTTAGTGGAGACTGGACAATTCAATGAGCTAGGAAAAGGCATTGGCACACACACATTCTGGATGATAATGGTGGTCAAGACAGCATGGTAATGGTACAGTGATAGACCAATGGAATAAAATTGAGAACCCAGAAGTCAGCTCATCTACCTATGGTCAACTGATCTTTGACAAGGAGATGAATTCAGTTAAGTGGAGAAATGATAACCTGCTTAACAAATGGCATTGGCAAAGTTGGAAAACCATCTGCAGAAAACTTAAGCAAGACTCACACTTCACACCATATGTAAAAAGCAACTCAAGGTGGATCAGGGACCTAGAAGTAAAACCAAAGACTATAAAATTCATCAAAGAAAAGCTAGGAACAACTCTAGAAGTCCTAATCCACAGAGTGAACAGGCTTCCAAGTATAATGAAAAACCCTACAACCAGGAAAGAATGAAATAAATAAATGGGGACCTTCTAAGAATCAAATCCCTATGCAAATACCTGCACTACTGCACCTACTTCTATTAATTTGTTGTTGTTGTTGTTGTTGTTGTTGTTAAGGGTCCTCAAGTCATAGGCAACTCATAGCAACCCTATGAATGAAAGTCCTCGACACTTGTGTGACTTTCATCCTTTCTCCAGGTTCATAGGGTTTCTGGAAGCAAGCTATTTACGGAAGTGGATGTCACTACTGCTTCCAAACTTGTTTAACCAGGGAGTGCCACCAAACACTGCCCACCATGGGACATACGTGCTGTGTGTTGCTGCTCTTTTGCCCTTCAAAAGTGGGTGGGTGGCCCAGAGCCTTAAACTGAGGGGAAGTAAGAGGGAAGCCTGTGGATCTTGCTCCAGGCGGTAGCTTAAAATCCTTCAGGAGGCTTGGGCACTGGAGTTCTCCCCACTCTGGAAGTCGGCTGGCTGACTGGCGGGATGCTGGCATCTTGGTGGTGGCTCATCTTGGTGACGGTCGAGGTAAGGGAAGTTTCTGGGGTCCTTTTTGCTGTGTGTTACTGCTTTTTTGCTTCTGTTAATTACTGTGTCCAAACTCCATTACATATGACCATACAGACTCATAGAATCACCTTTTTGCTCCCAATTTTGGGGTTTATTAGGGAAACAGATTGGGGTGGGGGCAGGGGGGGAAGGCACAGAATATCAGACAGTGAGATTCCAGGTTTAGTAAGTGGCAGTCTCAAGCCAACTTAACAGCAAAACACAATCCCTCAATAGTTCAGCTTCTCAATCAACAGCAACATGCAGTCCCTTAATTAACCTAGGCAATTAGCTTCTCAATCAATAGCAAGATAACCTCTTGTGCAAGAACCTCTGGCCTCTGAAAGACACCTGCTGCTTTCTCGGCTGCTTCTTCTTTCCTAGTGTTGAGGGTGCCTTCTCACGGGCTCTGGTCCTGACTTTGTCAGACTGTCTGACATCATCCGCTACACCTCACCTACAGCCTTGTTAGTTCACTCGCTCTCTCTTTTGTTGGCCTCACAGTTATTGATGACGTTGAAGAAGCTGATCAACTGTGAACCCGGTGCCTGCAGTTGAGACAGCTGAAGACTCTGCCCCCCCGGGAGCTAAGGGTGGTGAGTGGACCTTCAAAGTGTCCTTTTACTTACACATTAGCACCTGGCCATGTGGTCAGGTCCAAGGCAATGGATGGAAAAGTTAAAAAATCCTGCCACCACAGACACCCTTAACAATCTCTTTTGTGCTCAGTTGTTGCAATCACTGTGTCAACCTATCTTGTTGGAGGTCTTTCTTCCTCTCCTCATTTTATTTTTCTAAGGGCTGGGTGCTCTTGAAGTCTCACTATTCTAACCTCCAAGGAGCACCCTGGCTGCACCTCTTCCAAAACAGATTTGTGTGTACTTTTGGTTCAAAACACAAGTTCAAATTCATTGCCAATGAGTCAGAGCTGACTCCTACTGGACCCTCCACCAGGTTTTAGGTTAGTAAGCACACAGGAGGTGATTGCCCATCTTTATCCTGGGAATCAGCTGGTGTATCTGAACCATTAGAAAGGAGTCACCTTTGTTTGGGCAGTGTAGCACCCTACTGAGTCGCCAAACCATTCTTTTGGCAGTTCCTGGGATACCCAATACTCTTCACCAACACCACAATTAAAAGGCATATATTCCTTTTAAATCTTTGTCCACTTTTCACATGCACGTGTTGTTGTTGTTATGTGCTATCAAGTCACCTGTGACTCATAGTGACCCTATGTACAACAACCTTAAACCCTGCTCTATCCTGTGCCAACCTTCTTGCCTCTGACACACCTACCCTCATTACCCTAGTCACTGAATCAATTCATCTCATCGAGGGTCTTCCTCTCTTGAGCTGTCCCTCCACCCTCCCAGACATGACATCCCTCTCTAAGGACTGGTCCCACCTTGCAACATGTCCAAAGTATGTCAGACAAAGCTTCAGAATCCTTGTCTCCAAGGTACAGCCTGTTCTCACCCTCTCTAGGATGAACCTGTTTGTTCTCCTAGCAGTCCATGGTAAATTCAACAATTTCTCCAGCATCACAACTCAAAGGCATCAATTCCCCTTTTATCCTCCCTAATCATTGTCCAGCTTTCTTATGAATAGCAAGTAATTGCAATGACCATACCATTGTTTAGATCAAGCACATTAGTCTTTAAACTTACAAGCTTGTTCTTTAGCACTTTAAAGAGACCTTTGTAGGTAGCTTTGGTGGCTTACTGGCAAGAAGCTGCACTGTAATCCCAAAGGTATGCAGTTCAAATCCACTAGATGCTCTGCTGGAGAAAGAAGGGCAATGTCCTCCTGTACCTGTTTGATCTGATTTGATGGTACACATGGAGAGAGAGAGACCTTTACAAATAACATGAGAAGTTAGATTACATGAAGAAAAAGGTAAGATAAGATCAGAATTAGAGGAAGACTAATAAAAAACCTGTGATACATAGACAAAAACTTGCTTCCTGAAAGTAAAGAGGACTTGAAGCACTTACTAATGAGAAGTCAAGACTATAGTTGTCAATATGGATTGTATTTTAACATCAAGAAAACAAAAATCTAGCTGGACAAATAAACAACGTTGTGTTGAATGAAGTAAAGACTGAAGTTTTGGTTTTTCCCCCCCTTAACTTGGATCTACAATCAGCACCTGAGGAAGCAGCAGTGAAGAACCAAACAACATATTGCAGTGAGCAAATGGTCTGCCAAAGTCCTCATTAAGCTCTTTTCTCACCTTTTTTAATGATTTGCATACAATAATATAATTCATATGCCTCATTAAACTTTTTTTTTCGTGGTTTCTTGTTTTTTATTGTGTTGTTGTTAAGTACTGTTGAGTCAGAATCAACTCATAGCTGGCCATCCAGCAGGTTTTCAACAGCTAAAAAGCACATGGGAGGAGAATGCACATCTTTCCCCTGAGGAGAAACTGGTAAATTCAAACTGCGTGCCTTTAAGTTGGCAGCACAAGTCCTTACACACAAGGCCACTGCAGTTCCCAGATAAATCATACCTTTTGCAGTTACTGTTGTTAGGTGCCTTGGAGTCAACTATAGCAACCCTACAAACAACAGATTGAAACCTTGTTGTACACTGCACCATCCTCACAATCCCTGCCATACGCTACTCCATTGTTATAGTCACTGTGTCAATCCAGCTTGTTGAGGGACTTCTTTCTCTGACCCTCCACCTTTCCTACTAAGATGTCTTTTACCAAACACTGCTCCCTCTTGACAACATGTTCAAAATATGTGAGATGAAGTTTCACCATCCTTACCTCTAAGGAAACCCTGAATATGTTTTCAAGACAGATTTGTTTGTTCTCTTTGTTGCAATCACTACATAATTTAAAAAAAAATCATTAAACTTTTAAAGAGCAAGGGAATCACTATGAGGACTAACTTAGGCCCAACTCAAGCCATGGTATCTTCATTTGCCTAATCTGCATGGGAAAGCTGACAATGAATAAGGAAGACCAAAGAAGAATTTGATACCTCTGAGTTATGGTGCTGAGGAAGAATATGAATATGCCATGGGCTGCCAGAAGAATTACCAAGTCTTAGTGCAGTGTGCTATTCAGATGATGCGACCTTGCTTGCTGAAAGTGAGGGGACTTGAAGTGCTTTTGCAGAAGACCAATGACGACAGACAGCTTTCAATATGAATTCTATCTTTCCCCCCTTTTTAAATTATTATTAATTTTTATGAAAGTTTACAGAGACTTTGGATTTCCATTCATTCGTTGTTGCGCTTTTCTCCCTGCCCACCTCTTCCCCTCAATTCACTCTTCTCTTTGAAAAGTAAAAGAAAAATTCTTTCACTGTTATATAATCCCTCCCCCAGAGTCCACTCCACTATGCAGCCTTCTTTCTGGACTCCTGTCATGACAATAATACCTAATCATATATCCTTTTTAAACAGTTCTCTCCCTCATCTGTTTCAATGCAGTGCACATAATTTATCCCATTGAGTGAAATATCTTAGTCACAAAAGAACAAATACTGCATAGTGCCACTTTTGTAAAATGGAACCAGACTTAACAAGCAGAAAACAAAGATCCTTACCACTGGGCCAGCGTGCGACATCATGATAGATAGAGAAAGGATTGGAACTCTTAATAATTTCATCTCGCATGGATCCACATTCAATGCCCTTGGAGCCAGCAGTCAAGAGGTAAGGAGACACACTGCTTATGGCAAAGCCAAAATACTGAAATGCAATGATGTCACTTTGAAGACAAAGGTGTGCCTGATTCAGGCCGTAGCCTTTTCAATTACTATGCATCTGAGAGCTGGGCAATGAATAAAGATGACAGAAGAACTGATGCTTTTGGGTTATGGTGTTGGAGAAGAGTACCCCATGGATGGCCAAAAGAACAAACAGATATGTCTTGGAAAAGGTGTAACCAGAGTGCTCTTTGGAGACATAGATGGCAAAGTTTCATTTCTCCTATCAGGGACATGTTGGCTAGGAGAGGCTTTTCCTTGGAAACGGTTATTATGCTTGGAATAGTGAGGAGTCAAAAAAAGATAGAAAAAACCTCATCAAGATGGATTGACACGCAGTGACTGCAGCAGTGGGATCAAGTGTATTAGAGATGGTGAGGACGGCACAGGACAGGATTCAGCTCCATCGCTCGTAGGATCACCATGAGTCATACTCGACTTGACAGCAGCTAGCAACAACAGTGCAGTCAGAATGCTCTTTAAAACCGAGGACGGTGAGATTTCATCACCCACGGTGTAGACAGATTGTCAGAAGGAGCCAGTACTTGAAGAAGGACATCATGGTTAGAGGGTCAGGGAAAAACAGACCATCAATGAGCTGGATTGACACAGTGACTGTAACAACGGGCTTACACATAACAGACATTGTGAGGATAGTGCAGGTCCGAGCAGTGCTTTCTTCAGCTGTATCAGCTTTTGTCAGTATCAGCTTGAGGGCACTCACCCAAAAGATGAATGCTGCCCGCATCATTTATACTTGAGGCATATAGAAAAGAACTTATTGCATAAAACAATGTTAGGTAATCAATTTGAAGGTTTATTAACTATGACTGAGATACCTTGTTTCTTTTTTTTATGCTTAACAATATTTATTGTAGCATTATTCACCATAGCAAAATAAGTGAAACCAACCCAAGTATCCATCACCAACCAGATAGGTAGAAACACTGTGATACATTTGCACAATGGAGGATTATGCAGCACTGAAAAAGAATGAGCTAATGAAACACTACACAACATGAATGTATCTGTAAAGACATTCTGTTTACAGTGAAATGTCTCAGTTACAAAAGATAAATACTGTATAAGTTCATTGTTATAGAAATAGACTGGTTATGATAGGGAGGGCCAGAGAGAAGTGGTGGCAGGGAGAGTAGGAAAAAATGGATAGAGAATTACTATACTGGAATAGGTGAAGGAAAGATCAATCTGAAATGAATACATGATCAAACATTATGGAGACACCTTGTTTCTATCATGAGACATCACTTGTTCCTGCCTCTCCCAAGAAAAGAAAACAGTTGCTGTCAAGTGGATTCTAAACCATGGTGGCCTTGTGTGTATGTGTGTGTGTGTGTGTGTAAGGAGAATCTGTCTATGTTGCTCTTGTTGTTGCTGTTATGTGCTGTTGAGTCACTTGCGACTCGTAGTGACTCTATATAACAGCTTTGAACCCTGCTTTACCTTGAGCCAATCTCACTGACACACCTACGTCCATTACTCCAGTCACTGTGTCAAACCATCTCATCCAGGGTCTTCCTCTCCTGTGCTGTCCCCCCACCAACCTTCCAAGTATGATGTCCTTCTTTGACCAGAGTATGAGGAGTAAAGACTACAGTCATCAGTATTGATTATATTTCTTTTGTATTGTATTGTGAGATGGAGCTTCAGAATCCTTGCCTCCAAGAAACAGCTTGGTTTTATATTCTCCAGGACAGAGCTGTGTGTTTATGTTCAAAAGTCTTCCCTAGCACCACAACTCAAAGGCACTGATCCTTCTTGTCATCCTTAGTCATTGTCCAGCTCTCTGATGCACAGCAAGTAATTGCAAAGACCATGGCTTGGATCAGGTGCACCTTAATCTCTAGACTGACATTGTTGCTCTTCAGTACTCTGCAGAGGTCTCTGAGAGCAGATTTTTCCCAATGCAATTCAGTCCTTTGATTTCTTGCTTGCTGGTACCAAGAGTGATTGTGGAGCCAAGCAAGCTGAAGCAGTTAACAGTCTCAGTCTCTTCTTCATCTCTCATGGTGCTGCCATCTGGCCCAGTGGTGAGAATCCTTGTTACATAATGACTGAAAGTCAAGTAACTTTATGGAAGGAAAAATAAAGACTGATTAGAGAATAAGGAAATCTTTCAGGTGAAGAACATGCAGGAGCTGGGAAGAACACACCTGTGTTTCCTGAGCAACAAATTCTTGGAGCCTCTCCCAGGCTGTTTCACATGGGGAGGGATGTTTTTGAGGAGTAACGGGAAGTGTAATGTTTACATGGCTTCAGTTGAATGGCTATAACTCTCCTTCCTCTTTTACCTGCAAATATAACTTCAAGATGGAATGTGGTGCAAGGGAGTCTGGAAGATGACTGAGTCAAGCTGAGGTCAATCTGGCCTCTGGTTTGAATCCTACTCCTTTCTTTGATTCAGCATCTTAGGTCACTGCTGGGTCAGGTAGTGCCTGTGTGTTTCACCTAGTCTTGTTTGTCTTCTGAAAATCATCCTTTGTTCTATGTGATCTTTAGATGTTTAAACAATGCTCCTTAGATGTCAAGACAATACCCTTCTGACGTCAGGTCCTTGCTGTTTCTTCTAACGTTGCTTATGTTTTAGAAAATGTTTGGCTGGTGTATGTCAGTAAATGTTCGCAGGCTACACTTGAGTGTATGAATGAGTATAAGCTGGGTCCCTTGGTTTTTGTATCTCATTTTCAAAATGCCTTAAATCATGTAACATGACTCTTTCAATTTTTCTCTTTACTTCCTGCTTCCCTACATCTGAGCTACAAGGTTCTCAATGTCTGATTTATTAAAAACAGATCACCAGGCATTTCATCTGAGGCATCTCTGGGCAAACTCGAACTTCTAGAATTTTGGTTGGTAACTGAAGGAGTTAAACATTTGTATAGTGTCCCTGTTACCCTTTATGGCCCAAACTAAAACTAAAACACCCCCTATAGTTAACGCCAACTCATAGCAACTGATAGGACATAGTAGAACTTCCCTACAAAGTTTTACAGACTTGATTTGGATGCTAGATCCAAGTACCTGGTGGGTTAGAATCTCTGCATTTTGGATAGCAGCTAAGTGGCACTGCACCACAAGGGCTTAGTCCAAAATTTCCTTGTCAGTTCAGCATATCCATAGCTTGATCTAGCAGCGGTGTGGGAAAGGTCTTTAATGCTGGATCTGTGATGTTTTAATGAGTTGCATGGATTTGAAGGTGACTGGGAGTAGAACACCATCTTCTCAAGTCTTAGATAAAGAAGATAGATGTCCCATCCCTTCCATCCATGGGAGTAAAACAGGTCTCACTGGAAAGGCGACTAACTCTCAAGGCATTTGTACCTGCCCTCCAGCTTGACCCTCCAGAGTCCATAAATCACATGGGAGGAGATTTGTTATCTATCTCTCATGGATCAGCAGATGGATTCAAACCATGTGCCTCTGGGTTGGCAGTAATGGCTTCTTATCTCTAGGCCACTAGGATATATACAGATTGTTGTTGTTGTTATTGTTACATGCTATCGAGTTGAGTACAACTCATAGAGACTCTATCTATGAACAAAAGTTCTGAATCCTATTCTAACCTGGGCTGTCCTCACACTTCCTGACACTCAAGAGCCCATCGCAGCAGTGACAGTGTCAAGCCACCTGGCCAAAGATCTTTCTCTCCTTCACTGACTCTCACCCTTCCCAGCATCATGTCCTTCTCCAAGGAAGAGTTCCGCCTAGTGACATGCCCAAAGTATATGAAGTCTAATCATTCTTTCCTCCAAAGAGCTCTCTGGCTGCACCCTTTCCAAGACTTGTTCTTTTGACCATCCATAGAATGTTCAGTGCACTTCTCCAACACCACAGCTCAAAGGTGTCAATTCTATTCCGGTCATCATTGTTCATCTAGCTCTCAGATGCATACCAAATGATCAGAAGGACTATGGCCTGAATCAGGTGTGTTGGAGACAGTGACACTGGCTCAGGATAGGGTAAGGTTTAGAGTTACTGTTCAGAGATTCACTATAGGTCGTAGTCAACTCAATGGAAAAAAACAAATTGTTGTAAGCCCTGCTGCAATCC
>NW_006399961.1:1177161-1188955 GCF_000299155.1 Elephantulus edwardii | reverse complement strand
TGTTACGTGCTGCCACATTGAATACAACTTATGGCCACACTATGAACAACAGACCTGAATTCAGTCCTATCCTGTGCCACCTCATCATCTCTGAAACCTCTAACACAGTTGAGCCCATTATTACAGCCACTGTGTCAATCCATCTCATTGGAGGTCTTTCTTTCTTTCATTGACCTTCTACCTTTCCAAGTATGATAGCCCTTTTAGAGGAATAACCTCTTCTAACAACATGCCCAAAGTATAAGAGAGGAAGCTTCACCATCTTTGCCTCCAAGAGCACTCTGGCTACACTTTCCCCCAAATTATCTGTTCTTTTGGCAGTCCATGGGATATTCAGTGCTCTTCTCCAACACCATAACTCAAAGGCATAAATTCTTCTATCATCCTTTTTTTATTGTCTAACACACACACACACACACACACACACACATACACGCACCCTCTTGTATTTAAAAGTCAGTTAGGCCTAAGGTCCTAGTGTTATTTTGGAGGAACATTTTTCTAAGTTGTACAGCACTCTTCTGTCAATTTGCTGCACTGAGGCAATCTGGGTTTGCTGTGATGCTGAACCTTGTGCCATTGGGGAAGGGTATCAAATGCCATAATGGCTTCCCATGGTGGGCAGTATTTGGTGGCACTCACAGTTTTAAGACAGGTTGGAAGCAGGAGTGGCATCCACTTTTTAAACCATATACCTCTGGAACATCTATTAACCTGGATAGTTATTGAAAGGTTTCAGGCCTTTTGTTTGTAGGGTCACTATAAGTTGTGCTCGATTTGACAGCAATCAACAACAACAACAACCCTCAGATGCATAACAAATAATGGAAAAGAACCATGGGCTGAATCGGGTGAACCTTAGTCTTCAAACTGACATCATTGTTCTTCAGTATTTTGGAGAGGTCCCTGACAGCAAACTTACCCCGTGCAATACCTATCCTGACTACTGATACCAAGAGTGGTGATTGTTGATCCAAAGAAGATGAGATAATTGACAAGTTCAATCTTTTCTCCATCTATCATGATGCTGCCTATTGTCCTCTTGGTAATGACCTTTGTTTTCTTTATACTGAGATGCAGTCCATATTGAAGGCTGGAGTCTTTAATCTTCTGAAGCAATCATTTCAAGTTCTCACTTTCAGCAAGTAAGATCATATCATAGCATAATGCAGGTTTTTAATGAGTTTTCATCTAATCTTGATACCACCTTCTTCTTAGAGTCCACCTTCTTGAATGATTTGTTCAGCATCCAGATTGAATAGGTATGGAAAAAGGATACTGCCCTCACTTACACCTTTCCTTACTTTAAACCATGCTCCATTTGAACAACAGCTTGGTCTATATATAAGTCTCGTATGGGCATATTTAAATGTTCTGAGATTCCCATTCTTCTCAATGCTATGATCCACACAGTCAAATCACTTTGCATGATCAACAATAAAACACAAATAAACATTTTTCTGGTAGTCTCTACTTTTATCCAGATTAATCTGAGATGAGTGTGTATGTGTGTGTATGTCTGATACACACACACACACACGCACACCCCCTAAAGGCTCTGGTAGTAAAGAGCTGCACTGCCAACCCAAGGGCTCAAATCCACCAGCTTCTCTTCAGGAGAAAGATGGATAATTGCCCATGGCATTTTCTGCTTCTGCAAATGTGCTCATGGGTCAGTTATGGGTTGGTTCCAACTCGAACAGCACATAACCATAACAAGTGTGTGTGTGTGTGTGTGTGTGTGTGTGTGTGTGTGTGTGTAAAGAAAAGGAGAAAGTGAGGGTTTTATTCCAGGAATTGGCTAATGTGGTGTTTGTAGATGTTGGTAAGCACCTTTGAGTCAACAACTCTTAGCTGTATATCAGCATATCCCTCCCCTATGCTGCACTATCTTCATGGCATTTGATAAGCACCAGCTCATTGGTACAATCCCTGCCTCACACCATTTTGCTGAGAGTCTTCCTGCCTTTCTCAGACCCTCACCTGTCCCAGCACAATGTCTTTCCTCCAGGATTGGTCCCTTTTGCCAACATGCTCCAAGCAGGTGAGATGAAGTTTCCTCATCCTTGCCTCCCAGGAGTTCCCTGGTTACACATCCTCCAGGACAGACTTGATTATTCTTCTCACAGTTCGTGGGAAATCCTGTCCTCTTCTCTAACACTAGAATTCAGAGTTTTAGGTGATTCTTCTGTCATCCTTATCTACAGGATCACTTTTTTTAAAAAAGGGAACAAATATAGACTGGTTTGGCCTAAAGATTGTCTTCCAAATTTCTTGGCACAGCCTGATAAGCATGTGTAGGACTGTATCTGTTTGTTTCAGGGGGTTCTGGTGGCTTAGAGGCAAGAAGTTGTGCTGACACTCTAAAAGCATGCAGTTTGAATCCACCAGCTGCTTTTTGGAGAGGGAGAAAGACATTGGGCGATCTCCTCCCTTGTGATTTACTGCCTCTGAAGCCAGCAGGAAGGTCAGCTAGGAATCATTCCAACTCAATGGTACTTACGAATTTTCAATGCAAAAGATCAAACAGAGCTCAAATTAACAGTCCTCAGTCACTATCCCCCAGGTTGTGAATCACAAAGGGAGGAGACTAATAGATTTGAAAGACCATAGTTGCAAAGTTGAAATTAGCAGTGTGATCATTAGAGGCTAAGAGGCCACCAGAGCTTCCAAACCATAAGGTTCTTAAATTATACTGAGGATCATGGCCACACAGGATTAACCATCACAGCCTCTATAGAATATGATGAGATTTTTTTTTTCAAATGATTAAAAAAACCCCAAACGTATAATATAAATTTATTATCTTAAAAGCTTGTTGTTAAAAAAAAAAAAAAGCTTGTTGTTATGTGCTGTTGAGTCGCCTGCAACTCATAGCAACCCTATGTACAACAGCCCTAAATCCTGCTCTATCTTGTGCCAATCTTATTGTCTCTAACACACCTACCCCCATGACCCCAGTGACTGAATCAATCCAACTGATCAAGGGTCTTCCTCTCCTGCTCCGTTTAGGAGGCTACAAGTTTGAATTCAAGGCTCCAGCTGTAGATGAAACTTCAGTCTTTTGGTCAGTTCTGGGGAAAAGTTTCATCATTAGTCTCCCCCTGTGTATAAGATGGTCTGAGTACAGGAACAACTCCAGTCCTAACTCTTCTTTCTTGATGGTAGATGCTCCCTCTGAGCTTGCTTCCTTGTTTCATTTCTCTTGTATCTCTAGAGATCTATTTTAAAATATACCCTAATCTCACAGTTTGTAATCTGCCTCATTAATATAACTGTGATAATTCCGCCTCATTCACATAGTTGTTGTTGAATTGGAATCAACTCATGCATGGCCCCCCTTTGGGTTTTCAGAGGCAATAAACTGCATAGGAGATGATTACTGACTCAAACCACATACTGCTGGGTTGGCAACTCAATTCATTATGACTAAACCACCAGACTCAATTCGCATGCTGAGCAAATTATTAGAGAAGCGAGGCTCTATATAGAAAAATGTGGCATCGGAGTTGGAGGGAGACTCATCAACAGCCTGTGTTATGCAAGTGATACAACCTTGTGCGCAAAAACTAAGGAGGACTTGAAGTGTTTGGGGCAAAAGGTCAAGGACTGCAGCCTACAATATGGAATATATATCAATATCAAGAAGACAAAGATCCTCGCCACTGAGCCAATAGTCAGCTGCATGATTTATGGAGAACAGATTGAAGTTGTTAACAATGTCATCTTGCTCAGATCCACAATCAGCACGCTTGCTTGGCACCAGTAGTTGAGAAATAAAAAAATCGAGTTACACTGGGGAAATCTTCCATCAAGGACTTCCTTCTCCAGAGTGCTGAAGAGCAATGATGTCAGTCTAGAGACGAAGAAGTGCTTGATCCAGGTCATAGTCTTCTGAATTGCTTGCTATGTATCTGAGAGCTGGACAATAATCAAGGGTGACAGAAGAAGAGTAGATGCCCTTGAGTCGTGGTGCTGGAGAAGAGTCTTGAACATTCCATGGACTGTCAAGAGAAGAAACAGGTCTGTCCTAGAAAGGGTGAAACCAGGTTTTCCCATGAAGGTAACAATTTTGAAATTCCATCTCATATACTTTGGCTATGTTGCCAGGAAGGGCCAGTCCTTGGAGAAGAACATCATGCCTGGAGGGTGGAGGGGAGGACTCAATAAGATAGATTGACACAGTGACTGGAAAACCTGCAACATTTCGATGACCAGCAGAATGGATTAAACGTCTGTACCACCTAGGGATTTGTTTCCAATAGGATAGGCTTTCTCCCAATTGTTCTCAACTCTTCTGAGCAATCAAGATGATGTATTATTAGGGTGTTTGCCAGTACAAGTCTCATAGGGTGTTACACCTCTTAAAAGCTGACTAACTTATATACCTGAAAGGACTAATTATTTCTATTTTATTTGCCTTGATGTGTTTTTCCAGTTGCTTCAGGCAGATCATTTAAATAAGGAAGCGCAGGGCTTGTCCAAAGAGCGTGTCAGGGCGACACCTTGGCTCATGAGGGAAAAAGACTTTCTGATCACACATGTAGGGAGTTTTTGCAGCTCTTATTTTCAAGTCTAACTTTTAAAGCAGAAGAGGCCTTTAATGTGTAGGAAATCTGATTTTTCAGTGTGATAACGCATTCTCTGACATTAATCAGACCAGTTGGGTTTTTAATGACACTTTCATCTTCAAAGCCCTTTACCAACCCTGATGGATTAATTATTCATTTTCAGTGTGTGGTGAAAAGACAAGTCTTCAAAGCTATCATCTTTTCTGCTTGGAATTGGGGCTCTCCATCTTTCAAATGCCCTCAAGGGAGAAAAAGAACTGAACAGTGCATTATTTTTTAATTTCTTTTTTTTTTTAGGACGAAGAGAACAATGCAATAGCCATATGTTTTTTGCATTGTGTAATAAGGATGAGGTCCTTATATCCTGGGTGGGATTAAAAGAGCAGGGTTTAAACTGTCTGTACAGTAAACTCGGTGGAAAAAAAGAAACATTCCGGCTAAGAGTGTTTTGTTGGTGTCAGTCTTTTGATATGTTCTTAAAAAGATACAAACACCTAGAGTGCCCCAATATTCATCCTAAATTGGTGGATGATAAGAGGACCCTTAAGGAGGGAACTATCCTTGGAGAGGAACTTGCTGCTTGGAAGGGTGGAGGGACAGCACAAGAGATGAAGCACCTGGATGAGATAGATTGACTCAGTGACTGGAGTAATGGGGGTAGGTGTGTCAGAGACAGTGAGTTTGGCTCAAAATAGAGCAGGGGTCAGAGCTACAACAACAACGTGTGCGGTTGTAATTCCGCCCCCCCCCCCTCTGAAAAAGGAGCCAATTGGGGGTTTGAGCGATTTGGTGCTAAAGAAGGGAGCCACAAGGGAGCAGTCTTTTCCTTTGATGAAGTCTTCCCTCCACCCCCAGAAAAGCAGCACCGAGTTGCAAGTCCAAGTTGGTAAACAGTCTGAAAGCTCTTTCCTTTAGACCTGAACGTCACAGGTAGCTACAGGGCTCCACAGTCCAGTTTTGATTTTCAAAGCCAAAGCCTCGGGAACAGGCGCGCGCTGGGCTACCCGGAGATCCCTGTTCCCGGGAGGAGCTCTCCTCAAGCCTCAAACATTCCTCTGGGCTTTGAAGAGCACTCATCTCTTGCAGACCCTGAGCGGTGGATTACAATAATTGAAAAGCTTCGGTGGCTTTGGAAGATTACTCGGTGTTTGGGGCTGCGCTCACATTTCCAGGTTCCGGATGGAGCAGAGGAACCCCTCTATCTTTTGAAATTAGAAGATCAGAGGGGGAGATAGGGTTTATAATGTGGACTAAGGGGAGTCTCTGCTAAGCACTGCAGTTTGAATCTTTATAAGAAGATCGAGGAGCACAATGAACTTCAGAAGTCTTGCAAAGTTTCCTTGAAACCTGTCCTCCTCGAAACTTCTTCAAAGACAGCACCTACCTCTCCTTTTAAGATCTTAAAGCCCATCGTCGACTGAGAACTTCATTTCTTGGGTGACTTGTTTGCTTGGTGGAAAATAATGGAGAAACGTAGAACGGAAGGACTGCTGGCCGCCTTGCCTTACCCCCTTGGCCCTGCGCCTCTGGACACACCCGGGACCCTGAGGCAGCTCCCCCCTTTCGGGGTCTCTCTGCGCCTGGACGCGGCGCACAGGGTCTGCGCGCGGAGACGGCCGTACTCGCCCCTGTCGCTGGAAGGCGCCTTCGAGCCCGCCTTCCTCCGCAAGCGCAACGAGCGCGAGCGGCAGCGCGTGCGCTGCGTCAACGAGGGCTACGCGCGCCTGCGGGACCACCTGCCCCGGGAGCTGGCGGCCAAGCGCCTGAGCAAGGTGGAGACGCTGCGCGCCGCCATCGGCTACATCCGGCACCTCCAGGAGCTGCTGGAGCGCCACTCCCGGGGCTCGGAGGGCGCGGGGGGCGCAGGTCCCGAAGGCCCCGAGCGCAGGCCCGACTGCAACAGCGACGGCGAGTCCAAGGCGTCCTCGGCGCCCTCGCCCTGCAGCGAGCCCGAGCCCGAGGAGGGGGCCGGCTAGGAGCGCCCTGAGCCCGGAGCTGGAGTTCTCTCGGAAGGTGCCTTGCATTCTTATTGTGTATTCTCCACGCCTCCGATTAATTTAAAAAAAAAAAAAATGCGTGCTGCTGGGGGGAAAAGGTTGGACGTTCTGAGTGGCTTTTGCTTCCCTCTTACTGGTTACTTGCCTGCAACTTCAAGGATACGTTCATTATTACGCTTGCTCGGTACTTCTCAACTGTTTATGTCAGATTTGTGTCCACCTTAGTGCGAAGGTTTGAGTGTGTGATGGCGGGAAGAAGGACCAGAGTGCTGAGAGAGTCAGAGATGCTTGTTCTAAAACTATTCTGAAAACTCAAAGGGCATTTAACGTGGTCAAATGGACGTGCTAGTGGTTCAGCTGAATCTGTGAATATTGCAACGCAGTCAGTCTTCATCAGAGAAGAATTTAGAAGGTGCTAGCTAGTCCTTATGATGAGAGGAATGTAGCATTCCTATCAGTGGGGATTGTAATCGGGAAACAAATTGACTCGGAATTTGAGTGAAGGTGATTCTGAGATGACCCAGTTCGCCAGGATTTGGTGCCAGACTGTGGTGCGTAGTAATGTCTCACTATGGGTATGGGAATGAGAAGACACTGTATTTGACACATGCTATTTTATCAAAGAGAGACCACTTGGAACTTTTATATGATTTTGCAAATAATAAAGTATCTTAATGATCTTTTTGAGAGAGAACTTAGTTTTGTATGAAAATGTGTATTTCCCTTCGGACTCCCTGAGCCTTTAAAAATACCTCTTTTTTGGTATTCTTTGTCATTTTCATTCCTTCTAACCACCTTGGGTTAAATTAAAGGTACACTATGACTTTAAAAACAGAAAAATCAGGGAGCTCTGGTGGCCTAGTGGCAAGAAGCTGCCCTGAAATCCCAGAGGTATATGATTCGAATCCACCCGATGCTCTGCTGGAGGGGTAATCTCCTCCTGTATCAGTCAGATCCGATTTGACGACACACACACACACAAGGGGGAAAATATCAAAACTACTTAGTATTTTTTTGATGGCACTAGAGAGCGGCATTGCTACCCCAAAGGTGACACCTCTCTGCCAGTTCGAAGCCACCAGCTGCTGCTTCTCTTAGGGAGAAAGATGGGCAGTCTCCTCCTATGCAGTTTACAGCCGTGGAAAACTACTGCAAGGTATGTCTCGAAGTCCAATTTTGTGGCAAGGAGAATGAGCGTGTTTGATGGTTGAACTGACCTGGAGAGGATGTAGGCAAAGGGAGATGAAATGAGGTCAGTACGTCCTTTACATTTTTTTTTTCACCTTGAACATTTCCAGGTATATTGAAATTAACTCTAGACTTGGACTATGGTTTTCATCTTTTAAAAACCATTTGATTATCAGCTATGGGTTTGTTCTGACTCAACAACAACATCTACAACAGAAAGGTGATAAACCATTTGATTTTCATTTTTCTGAGTTGTTGTCGAGTACGACTTACAGCGACCCTGTGAACAGATGAACCCTGTCCTATCCTGTGCCGTCATCACACTTCCTGACACACAGCCCACTGCAGCAGTCATCGTGTCAATCCACCTGGTGGAGGGTCTTCCTCTCTTTCATTGACCCTCTACCATTCCAAACATGATGTCCCTCTCCAACAGATAGCCTCTCCTAGCAACATTCTTATTCTGTAAATAAGTGAATTTCTTTTTGACATATATATAGATTAATTTCCTCTCTCTAAAGTGGTCTTCTGGTAGGAACTATCCTTTCCATGAAAGCAGCATTGATATCTGGGAAATGAGGGCAGCAAACAAGGAGCAGGTCTCATCCTCACACTGGCTGCATGTAGATTTATTTTTACAGGCGTCACTGAGGGAATCTAGCATTCAGTGAACATCTTTTACATGCTAAGAATTCTTTTGTGCTTTTAAAAACCTATTTTGTCTTAATTGATTCACATGTCTGGAACTAAATTTATATTTATTTTGTGGTTGAAAAAAATCCCAAACACCTCCTTGAGGTTCAGAGACATCATGCAGCCTTGTCAAACTTGGTGTTACCGAGACTGGTTGAATCTTGAAATTCAATCCCCATCCTTTCTGACTCCAAAACCAGTTATCGTCAAGTCAGAATCAACTCATGGTGACTCCACGTGTGTCAGAGTAGAACTGGGCTCCACAGGGCTGTTTGTGGCTGATTTTTTCTGAATTAGATTGCCAGGCCTTTCTATTGTGGTATCTCTAGGTGGACTCAAACTTCAGACATTGCTATTAGCAGCTGAGCATTTCTGTTAGCCATTTGCAACTACAAGAAGTGGAGAATGTTGTTTGGTGCCATGCATTGGCTTCCAACTCATAGTGACCTTATATACAGCAGAACAAATGCCATTCAGTTTCTCTGTGTCATTGAAGGTTGTCTTTTTTGAAGTTGAAACCAGGCTGCTCCTTAGAGGCAAGGATTTTGAAGCTCCAACTCACACACATTGGGCATATGGCCAGGAGGGACCAGTCCCTGGAGAAGGACATCATGCTTGGAAGGGTGAGGGATGGTGCAGGAGAAGACTCAGATGAGATGGATTGATACAGTAACTGGGGCAATGAGGGTAGGTGTGTTGGAGACAGACTGGCTCGGGATAGAGCAGAGTTCAGAGCTATTGTACATAGGGTTGCTGTTCTATGAGTCGCAGGTGACTCGATGGCACATAACAACAACAATATTGCTAAGCGTGATGCCCTTCTCCAGGGACTGGTCCCTCTAGATAACATCTCTTAAGTGAGAGGAAGTCTTACCATCCTCTCTTCCTCATTTAAAGAACAGATGCTAATGAGAAATCATGGGTAGAAGCATGTCCTGTTGTTGTTATGTGCCATCAAGTCAATGATAGCGACCCTCTGAACAACAGCTCTGAACCTTGTCTCTCTCCTAAGCCAACCTTGTTGTCTCTGACACCTGCTTTTCACTGTGTCAAGCCATCTCATCCAGGGCCTCCCTCTCCTGGGCTGATTGTCCACCCTTCCAAACATGATGTCCTTCTCCAAGGACTGGCCTCTCTTAACAATATGCCCAAAGTCTGTGAGATGAAGTTTGACAGTGTTTACTTGTAAGGAACACCTTGGTTGCACTTGCTCTAAGACGGACTTGTTTGTTCTTTTAGCAGTTGTGGGATATCTAGTACTTTTCTCCTTTACCACAGTTCAAAGGCATCATTTCTTATTCTGTAATCCTTATTTATTGCCCTACTTTCAGATGCATAAGAAGCAATTGAAAATACCATGGTTTGGATCAGGTGCACCTTACTCTTTAAACTAACATCCTTGTTCTTCAGCACTTTGGAGCCAAACAATAAGACTGGCCTCGAAGTGAACAGTAACATCAGGGAAACACTCACTCCCTAGAATAATTAACCATAAAAAGTCAAAAGTCTATGGGGGAGAGAATAGTCTAAAAGTATTATATTTTAGAGCATTATTTTTATCGTAGGAGTATGCAATGAGGGTTGCAGAGTGGATTATATTTGGGGGTAGGGGGTGGGTTTTGGGGAGGTGCGGGGGAATTGTGTACCAATGAGGGAGTTTTTCTTTTGCTTTACAAGGAAAGGAGCAAAGGGGGGGGAGGGGTTTGTGCGGGGAGAAGGGTGCAACAGTGAATGAATGGAATCCCAAAATCTCTGTAGATGTTCATTGAAATGAAAAATAAACAAACTAAATTAATAAAAAAAATAAAAAATTTTAAAAAGGGCAGTATTTGCTCATGGATAGAGCTTCGAAGGCAGGAAGGGGTAGAATGGAAGGATTAATGGAAATAAGAATCACAGGGACGAAGTGGGACGAGTGCAGCTTCAATGCAGATGTCGTGATTAATGTTATATAATGCATATAAATGCTTGGATGGAAAGTCAATTTGCTTTGTAAATGTTCACACAAATCATAATAAAAGAGAGAGAAGGGAGGAGGAAAGAGTGCTTTTAGGAAGTGGCAGTGGGAATGGAAAGGAAAAGATGGATTTTGAGCCAACCTTGAAGTTGTTGTTGTTGTTGTTTAATGCCGTCGAGTCGTAGACGACTCATAGCGACCCTATGAATGAACAGCCTGAGCACTGTTCATACATAGAGTTTCCAGAGGCAAGCCATTTTGGAAGTGGATGCCGCTCCTGCTTCCAGAACCTTGAAGTAGAATTAGCAAATCAGTAATTGGGCTGGGGGATGAGGAAGAGGGAGAAGTTAAACTGTGTTCTTTTGAACTCTGGTGGATTCTTATCACCTGAAAATAGGAACACAAATTAAAAGCACATTTAGTAGGTTTGGAGATGATGAGTTTAAAAAAATGAATAGGCTATTCTTCCTGTCCGCAAGCAGTTGGCAGTGAGGTTGAGGTCAGGTGGAAAGTCAAAGACAGATGTCAAGATGAGAGCCACAGACATAAGGTAGTAGTTACAGTCGGTGGCAGTGTTGATGACAATAGGGAAGAAACGTGTGACAGGCCCGAACTGAAGGAATGGAGAAGAAAAGTCCCAGAAGTGGACGGAGAAGCAGGAGCCTGAGAAGCTGGAAGGAGAACCAGCGAGTGTGTTCTTGTTAAGTGCCAGTCGAGTTCGTTTGAAATCATGATAACCTGTGTAAACAGAACAAGACACCGTCCTGTTCCGCACCGTCCTCACAATTGTCATTGTTGAGCCCATTGTGATAGCCTTTGAGGACCCTCCTCCTACCTAGTGACCCTCTCCTTTATCAAGCTTGATGTCTGGTCCCTTTTGATAACATAGTTCTAAAATACGTGAGACAGCATCTCCTCACTCTTGCTTCCAAGGAGCATTCTGGCTTTTTTTCCTTCCAAGACAGATTTGCTCGTTTTTCTGGCATTTCATGGCACATGCAACATTCTTCCCAAGACCCTAATTTAAAAGCGTCAGTCTTTTACATTCTTCCTTAGCCACTGTCCAGCTTTCCTATGCAGACGGAGTGGCTGAAAAGACCATGGCTTGGGTTAGGCGCACCTGAGTCCTCACCTGGTATCTTTACTTTTGAAAACTTGAAAGATGTTTGGGGTTATTTTTTGGTTTTTTCTTTCTTTGTTTTGCAGCAGATTTGCCCAATGTAATGTATCAGATGGGTTTCTTTTATTATTATTAAATTTAATGAAAATTTACAGAGATTTTTGAGTTTCCATTCATTCATTGTTGCACTTTTCTCCCTGCCCACCCCTCCCCTCCAGTTCATTCTTTTCTTTGAAAAGTAAAAGAAAAATTCTTTCATTGTTATACA
>NW_006399961.1:1165261-1175001 GCF_000299155.1 Elephantulus edwardii | reverse complement strand
CAACATGATGTTGTTTGAAAATTTCTGCATTCTGTTGGATCACCTTTGTTCTGAATGGGCTTAAGTAGAGATTTCTTCCACTTTGTTGGCCACATAGCTGTCTTTCGAATTTCTTGGCATTGATGAACAGTCACTTTCAGTGTGGCTTCCTTTTGTTGAAACATCTCAGTTGATATTTAGTTAAGTTCTGGAACTCCCCACCACCCCCAGTGCCTTCAGTGCAGCTTGGACGTCTTTGTTCAAAGAAATAACCATCACTTCTTGATCCTGTGCTGCTCCTGAAGTGGCTGAACATCTAGCAGTTCTTTTCAGTACGCCGACTCCGTGGCTCCTGTCTTCTTTTGCATCTTGCTGGTCAATATTCGCCCCACACAATTCTTTAGAATTTCAACTTGAAGCTTGAATTTCTCCGTGGCTGCTTTTCGTTTGGGAAGTACTGAGAGCGTTCTTCCTTTCTTCCCTTTCCAACTCCAGGTCTTTGCACACATCATTATAATACTTTGCTCTGTCTTCTTGAGCTACCCTTTGAAATCTTCTGATCTGGTGTGAGGTGCTGGCAATGAAAGAGGGCATGACACAGTTTTATAATGAGGGAGTGGTTGACAGCATTTTATGAATCAGAGGTGTTAAAGGTGAAAGGAAGCCATTGCATTTGTTCATGGAAAGATACCTTAAAACAAAAAGGAGGAGGAGGTAAAAAAGTACCTGGGAGATGGGAAGGGTGAGGTAGGGTGTGAAGACTGAGCTTTCATGAAGTTGTACAGTGGATGGAGAAGGAGAACTGGGATGATCTCATGGGGAAGCTGAGTAGGGTTTGTTCCCTGAGGTTTCGGCACTTGCCATGTCTTCGGTTCTGACACACAGTGACCCCATATCTGTCAGAGGACAGTTGTTGTCACCAGAGTTTGCAGTGGCGGATCTGTTGGTAGCTTGCTGGACTTTTCTCTGGAAGTGCCTCTGTGTAGACTGGGACCTCCCACCTTTCGGCTAGCAGCCCATCACGTTTGCATGGCTTGGCACCCACTGGCACTTTGAAAGAAAGACCTGGTGATCTACTTCTGAAAAGTCAGCTATTAAAAACCTCTCTGGAGCACAGTGAAGGCCCTAGACTGGGAGAGATTCAGGAGTATGGAGGGCAGCATGCTGGTAGACGGACTGACTGAAGTCGTTGCTGAATTCACTGCCAAGACAGAATGGTCCGCCGTTTGCAGTTGATGATAAATGATGAGTATAAGACTTAAGGGGTTTTTTTGTAGATTTTTAAATATTATTATTATTCATTTTAATGAAAATTAAAATTAATTTTGGATTTCCATTCATTCATTGTTGCACTTTTCTCCCTGCCCACCCCTCCCCTCCAGTTCGTTCTTCTCTTTGAAAAGTAATACAATCCCTGTTATACAATCCCTTCCCCCAAGTCCACTCCACTATGCAGCCTCCATTCTGGACTCCTGTTATGACAATAACACCTAATCATATATCCTTTTTAAACAGTTCTCTCCCTCATCTGTTTCAATGCAGTATACATAATTTATTCCATCTTTCTCAGTCTCTCCCCAGCCCCTATGTCAGTCCCATTTTACAGCAGTGGCACTATGCAGTATTTGTCCTTTTGTGACGGAGATATTTCACTCAGCATAATATCCGCCAGGGTCACCCATTTTGAATAATATTGCTTGAGTTCCTTGTTTTCAGTGCAGCTCAGTGCAGCATAGTATTCCATTGTGTGAATATACCACAGCTTCTCTATCCATTTGTTTGCTGATGGGCACTAGGGTTGTTTCCAACTCTTTGCTATTGTAAACAAATCCGTGATAAACATGAGTGTGCATATATCTACTTGGGTGGCAGCAGTTAAGAGTTAAGTTTTACGAAGAGTTTGTACCTGTTGATGCTGGTTTCAGAAGCACTGGGCTGGCACATTTTATTGCCTGGTTTAAGCTGTTGTATAAATCTCTGTGCTGACAGAAAATTGTCAATGATATTTATATACCTTTCTTTTAAAAAATAATTTATTACCTACAAGTAACTCTGGAAAGTTCTATGATGTTGTTGTTATGTGCCATCACGTCTCCTGCAACCCTATGAATAGCAGCTCTGAACCCTGCCCTCCCCTCAGCCAGTCTCATTGACTCTGATTCACCAACCCCCAGTGACTGTATCAGTCCATCTCATCTGAGGGCTCCCTCTCCTGCGCTGTCCCTCCTCCTGTCCGAGCATGATGTTCTTCTCCAATGACCAGTTTCTCCTGGCCACATGCCCAAAGTAAGTGAGGCAGAGCTTCAAACTAGAACAGTTTTAAAGCGATATATGATTGGTTATTATGGCTATGATGGGAGTCCAGAGTGAAGGTTGCACAGTGGAGTGTACTCAGGGGGGTGTGGGGAGGGGGATTGTATACCAATGAAGGAATTTTTCTTTTACTTTTCAGAGAGAGGATCAAACTGGAGGGGAGGGGTAGGCAGGGAGAAAAAGGCAACAATGAATGAATGGAAATCTAAAGTCTCTGTAAATGTTCATTAAAATTAATTTAAAAAAAGGAAAAAATAAACCTCTTGCTACTTACCTCAGAAGGCATATATGTGCTTTTGGTTACAAAATTTTTTTTAAGAATTAAAAGTACAACAATGAATGAATGGAAATCCAAAATCTCTGTAAGTGTTCATTAAAATTATTAAAAGAAAATCTAAAAAAAATTATAAGAATTATGTCAGTCCAACTGCTGCTGAAATTCTACTCCAAAACTATCAATTCATTTATAAAAATATTGTTGATGCAATTTACGAATATACTCTACTGACTAATGCTTATTCAGTACTTATCTTGTATTAGAAGACATGAAGCTCAAGGTGATTTTTTAAATATCTAGTTGCTTTTATGTAATAAAATTTTTCAGAATAAGATGGAGACCTCTTCTAAGAATAAAATGGAGAGGAGGCACATCACGTAGAGAACAAGATAAATATTCTTTTCATACTTAAAAAATTAAAATTTGACTACTACTAGTTAAGTATTATTTATATTGAATGATTATATTTAAAATTAAGTTTTTTCTTCTTCTGGTATCTGTTGCTATACTAACTAAGGCCACAGGACAGTGTAATTAATATTTCAAATATATGTGCTCAAATATTTGAATATATTGTTCAACATTATTTTTACATATAATCATTACAAATTACAAGATATTCCATTTTATGTAAAAAACTGTCTACTATCATAAGAGCTCAAAATAAATACAGTAAAATGGAAAAGTGAAAATTAAAAAAAAATAGTAGCCTACAAGGGGAGACTTGGTTTCACCCTCTCCAAGACAGACTGTTAGTTCTCTTGGCAGTCCATGGTGTGTTCAAGACTCTTCTCCAGCACCACAACTCAAAGACATCGATTCTTCTGACATCCTTAGTCATTGTCCAGTTCTCTGGTACATAGCAAGTAATTGTGAAGAGCATGGCCTGGATTAGGCACACCTTATAAATGCTCAATAAATCTTCTTCCTTTCATGGGTCAAAGAAAAATACTCTTCCTTTTGAGAAACTTTAAAAAATATAAATTCAGAGTGAATGCACTGGATGAAGTGATACAAAGAAAGAAGAAAACAGTTTCTTGTTTTCTTCCCTTTGTGAAATTTCCAGGGGCAGGGTTAGAGGAATAAAATCTGTGGAAGTTAGGTTGCTAGCTCAAAATCCTTATTTCTTTAGCAGTTAGAATTCAACCCCAGCTCTGACAGAGAGAGAGATGGGACATTTTTTCCCATGTGATTTACAGCCTTGGGAATGTAGTGGAGTCAGTTCCTGCTTGGTGACAATGAGTGGAATACCAGAAAAGAAAAGGAGAAAGAGCATTGGTGGCATAGTACAGGGCCTGTTATGCTGCTAGCCCATGGGCAGCACATCTCTGGAAGTTTGAGCCCCCAGAGCGTCTGTGGAAGAAATCTGGACAGTCTCCTCTTATTAAGATATACAGCCCTGACAGGACTGACATGGGGGTTAGGGGGGAACTAAGAAAAGATGGGATAACAAATGAACACTGCGTTGGAACAGATGAAGGAAAGAACTGTTTAAAAGGAATATATGATCAGCCTTTGTTTGTATGACAACAGTCCAAAATAAGAGGTGCATAGCAAAGTGGACTGGGGGAGAGGTGGTGGTGGGGAAATGATACAATACTGAATATTTTTTTAAAGTGAAGTGGGGTGGGAGATAGGAAAATATGAAACAATGAATGAATGAAAATCCAACTTTTCTGTAAACGTTTGTTAAAATAATAATTTTTAAAAAATATATACAGCCTATATGCACACCCATGTTTATTGGGGCCTTCCTTGTTCACAATAACAAAGAATCGGAAACAACCCAAGTTACATCAACAAACAAATGGATAAAGAAGCTGTGGTATATTCACATAATGGAATACTATGCAGCATTGAAAAACAAGGAACTCATGAAATATACAAAATGGGTGACCTTGGAGGACATTATGCTGAGTGAAATATCTCAGTCACAAAAAGACAAATACTGCATAGTGCCACTGTTGTAAAACAGGGCTGACATTGGGGTTGAGGGGATACTGAGAAAGATGGGTTCAATAATGTAGACTGCATTGAAAGAGATGAGGGAGAGAACTGTTTAAAAGGGATATATGATTAGGTATTATTGTCATGACAGGAGTCCAGAACGAAGGCTGCACAGTGCAGTGGATTTGGGGGCAGGGATTGTGTAACAATGAAAGAATTTTTCTTTTAGTTTTCAAGAAGAGCGAATTGAGGGGGAGGGTGTGGTCAGGGAGAAAAGTGCAACAATGAATGAATGGTAATCCAAAGTCTCTGTTAACTTTCACTAAAACTAATTTGAAAAAAAGATTTTCAGCCTTGGGAACCTGATGCAGGGTCATTATGAGTTGGAACCCACTTCATGGCAGTGAGTGGAGGGAAAAAGAACAGGGCTTGCTAGAAAATAGAATTAAAAAATGATACTTCATTTTCCAGGAGCTCCAGCTGTTGTTGTTGTTATTGTTAGATGCTGTGAGATGCTGTCTGTCCAGTAAGACTCATACTCCGTAATCCCCGGATCTGAACCCTATCCTGTCCTGTGCCATCTTCACAATTTCCGACATACTCAAGGCCATTGCTACAGTTTAATTGACTTCCAACCTGGGCTTTGCCTCTAATACTATCACTGTCCATGTTCCTCTGTTGTTCATAGGATTTTCAGAAGCTGCTATTTAAGAAGTGGATGACCAGTTCTGCTTCCTAGTCTGTCTTAATCTGGGAGCTCTGCTAAACCCTGTCCACCAGGGGTGACCCTTCTGGCACTTGACACACGGGTGGTACATCTTTCAGCATCACAGGAGCTCACAAGTTACCTCAGTCCAGCAGACTGACAGACAAGTGCTATCTATACGAATGAGAACAATGATAAGCAAGTGACAATATAGAAATTTAAGCATAGTTGTTGTTAGGTGCTGTCAAGTCGAATATAACTCATAGTGACCCTATGAACAGCCAGCCTGAACCCTGCCCTAGCCTATGCCATACTCTTCATCACTGCCACACTAGAGCTGATTGCTAAAGTCACTGTGTCATTCCTTCTTGTTGAGGGTCGTCCTCTCCTCTGCTGACCCTCCATCTTTCTAAGCATGGTGTCCTTTCTAAGGAACAGCCTCGCCTACCTTTATGTCCAAACTATGAAAGATGAAGCTTAGTCATCTTTGCCTCAAGGAGCTCCTTGTCTGCGCTATTTCCCATACATATCTGTATTGTTTTGGTGGTCCATGGGATAGTCAGTGCTCTTCTCCAGCACCACAACTTGAAGGCATCAATTCTTTTTCTGTCATCTTTATTCATTGTCTACCTCTTTTATGTGTAGCAGGTGATTGCGAAGACCATCACCCGAATCAAGTGCACCTTACTTAGTCTCCAAACTGACATCATTACTCTTCAGCATTCTGGAGAGGTCCCTGACAGTGGACTTGCCCACTGCGATACGTGTCCTGATTTCCTGACTGCTGGTACCAAGAGTGTTGATTGTTGATCCATGAAATAGGAAATCATTGACAGCTTCAGTCCTTTCTCCATCTATCATATTGTTGACTGTTGGTACTGTGGTGAGGACTTTTGTTTCCTTGATATTGATGTAATCCATACCAAAGGCTGAAGTTCTTGATCTTCTGCACAGAGGTTCATATCGCCCTCCCGTTCAGAAAGCAGAGTTGTGTCATCTGTATAATGCAGGTTGTTGATGAGTCGTCCTCCAATCCTGATGCCACATTCGTCTTCATAGAGTCTGGCTTTAAAGATTTAAGCATAGAGTGCAGTGCTAATACATTTGGCTCTCAACCAAAAGAACTATTATTTAAGCCTATCAACAGCTTCTCACTACTGTGCTGATAACATCATGAGAGATGAAGAAAAGATTGAAAATGTCAGGGATTTCATCTTACTGGAGTTCACAGTCAGCACCCTGTAACTAGCAGTCAGGAGAACAGGAGATGGATTGCACTGGGGAAATCTGCAGTCAGGGACTGCTCCCTAGTACTGAGGAGCAATGATGTCAGTTTTTAAAACTAAGGTACTAAGGTGTTATGCCTTTGAGCTGTGGTGTTGGAAAAGTGTACTAAATATCCTATGGACTGCAAAAGAACAAACAGATATGCTTGGACAAAGTGCAGCCAGAGTGCACTTTGGAGGCAAAGGTGACAAAGCTTCATCTCACATATGCTGGGCATGTTGCTAGGAGAGACTTTTCCTTGGAGAGGGACATCATGCTTGGAAGGGTGGAGGAAGAGAAGAAGGTGCTCAATCAGATGGATTGACACACTGACTTTAGCAATGGCCTTAAATATGGCAGAGATGATAGAAATGGCCCAGGATAGGACACTGTTCAGATCTGTTGTTCACAGGGTCATTACGAGTCACACTCAACTGGATGACACTTTACAACAACCACCATGGCAGTGAGTGAAGGAAATACGAACAGGGCTTGATAGGAAATAGAACAGAAATGATATTTCATTTCCCAGAATTCCTAACAGTGCAGTGTGAATACATTTGCTCGCCAAACAAAACCCCAACTGTTCAAGTCTATTAGCTTCTCTGTGAATGAAAGATGTGGCAGTCTGCAGCCCTAGAGAGTTACAACCGTAGAAACTTTCTGGTGGTTCTGCTCTGTCTTGTAGGGTCCTTGTGAGTTAGACTTGACAGTGGTGGTCTTGGCTTTTGTTTGTTTTAGTCATCTCTATCCGGAGAGATACTTAAGGATGCTTTGGGCAGAAAATTAAATGATCCAAGAAGCATTAAAAGAAGATTGACGGAGTATACCGAATCACTGTACCAGAAGGAATTGGTGGACACAGAAGACATTTATGCAACAATATATGCGCAAGAGCCTGTGGTGATGAAGGAAAAAAAGTTCAAGCTGCTCTGAAAGAATTGGCAAAAAAAAGGCTCCAGCTGTTGACAGCATGCCAATTGACATATTTCAACAAACAGACGCTGCCCTGGATATGCTCACTAAGTTGTGCCAAGAAATCTGGAGGACAACCATCTGGCCAACTGACTGGAGGAGATCTACATTTGTTCTCATTCCAAAGAAAGGTGACCCAACAGTGTGTGGAAATTATCAAACAATATCATTAATATCACATGCAAGCAAGATTTTGCTGAAAATGATCCAAAAATGACTGGAGCAGCACATTAACAGAGAACTGCCAGAAGTACAGGTTGGGTTTAGAAGAGGCTGTGGTAGTAGGGATATTGTAGCTAATGTTAGATGGATCTTGGCTGAAAGCAGAAAGTGCCAGAGAAAGTTCTATCTGTGTTTCATTGACTATGCAAAAACATTTCTGTGTGGATCACAACAAACTGTGGCTAACTCTGAGAAAAATGGGAATCCCAGAATACTTGATTGTCCTTAAGCATAACCTATACGTGGGCCAGGAGCAGTCGTCAGAACAGAGCAAGAAGATAACACTGCATGGTTCAAAATGGGAAAGTGTGTGCCAGGGATGTATTCTATCTCCATACCTTTTCAGTCTGTATGCAGAACATCATCTGGGAGGCTGGGCTGTATGAGGAAGAATGTGGCATCAGGATTGGAGGAAGATTCATCAACAACCTGTGTTATGCGGATATACAACCCTGCTTGCTGAAACTGAGGAGGACCTGAAGCACTTGCTACAGAAGATTGAGGACTGCAGCCTTCAATATGATTGAAGCTCACTATAAAAAAAAAAACAACCCACAAAGATTCTCACCACTGGGCCAATTGGCAGCATCATGGTGGATGGTGAAGAGATTGAGATTATTAACAGCTTTAGTTTGCTTGGCAATCAACACTCTTGGTAACAACAGCCAGGAAATTAAAAGATGAATTGCATTGGCAAAGTTGGCTGTCAGGGACCTATCCAGAGTACTGAAGAGCAACAATGTCACTCTGGAGACTAAGGTGCTCCTGATCCAGGCCATAGTCTTTGCAATTGCTAGCTATGCATCAGAGAGCTGGACAATGACTAGGGATGATAGAATTGACGCCCTTGAGCTGTGGTGCTGGAGAAGAATGTTGACTATACCATGGACTGCCAGGAAAACAAACAAGTTCATCCTGGAGAGGGTGAAGCCATTCTGCTCCTTGGAGGCAAGGATTCTGAGGCTTTTCTTACATACTTTGGATATATTGCAAGGAGGGACCGGTCCTTGGAGAGGGACGTCACACTTGAATGGGTGGAGCGACAGAGAAAGAGAGGAAGACCCTTGATGAGATGGATTGATACAGACTTAGATAATGTGGATAGATGTGTCTGAGACAGTGAAGTTGGCACAGGATAGAGCAATTTTCAGAGCTGTTGCACATAGGGTCGCTATGAGTCACCAGTGACTCAACAGCTCATAAAAACAACAACAACATCCAGAGAGAAGTATCTGCAAAGGTGCTGGATGGGTGGAACATTTCGGAACCTTCCTGCATAGTTTTTGTCAGGACTCAGATTTTCTTCAAAGTTCCCATAGCAGATAGTTGCCATCTCCTAAAATAAATAGCTGTCCTCGTCACAGTGGGAATGAGACTCTTGATAGAATGTTCACCCAAAGTCTCCTCTGTAGAATGAACACTAGAAACAGTCAGGCTCCAGCCCTGGGCAAGCTCTCAAGACCGTCTCTATCAGCCTTCGCCAACCCTTTCATCTCTCTGCTTCGATGGGGCAAGGCAGAGGGCCTGGAGTTGTTTTTATGGTGTTTTGGGTTTTGTGTGTTTTTTTAAATGTTCTTTATTGGACCATGAAACCAAAGAACTGTTCCATCTCTTTGATTATTATCACTCTGTTGTGTATGTGTGTCTGACTCGCAGGCTCTTTGGGGAGGTGAGATTGGTTTTTAATTCCTTCCAAGCTATTTAGCAGCGTCCCTTGGTGAAGAGCTGTCAGCTGGCTTTTCATGATAGGTTACTCACTGTCATTAACCGTGGCCAGAGAGAAACCGCAGGTGCCGTGGCAGGAAGTGTGTCCAGACGGGAAAACCCTCCAAACTGGTTTCTGCCCCATGGAGCAGAGCTCGAGTGGCCACTCCTTGAAGATGGTTCCTCATTTTCCTCTCAGTGGAGTTTTACAAAAAGAACCTGCCTCACAGTCATAAAACAGGAAAGCGCCTTGGAAAATGACCTGATCTGACCTCAGATTTTAGCAAAATTAAGCTGTGCCCTTTGAATTCATCTATCCATCTGTCCGTCCACCCACTCATCCACCCATCC
>NW_006399961.1:1112624-1164616 GCF_000299155.1 Elephantulus edwardii | reverse complement strand
CAGTTATGGTCTCTTTGGGGTATATTCCCAGTAGTGGAATTGCTGGGTCAAATGGTATCTTTATTTGCAACTTTTTGAGAAAGCTTGGCTGTGGTCTTAATGGAAGCAAGCCGCCAGGCCTTTACTCCATGGTACTGCTGGGTGGTCTCCGGTCTCTTAGGTTAGTGCTCACCTGGACATAGTTTGTGTCACGTCCAAAAACCAAACCCAAACCTATTGCTGTTGATTCTGCCACAGCTTCCTTACAGGATGGAGTGGAACCGTCAGCTAGGGGCTCCAAGGCTGCCAGTCTTCACACAAAGCAGTGTTGGTCTTTCCCAGGCACCTCCTGACGCACAGGTGAGCCACCATTGGTTTTCCAAGGCTGTAAATTGCCCAGGAGGGGACTGTCCGTCTTTCTCCCTCAGAGCCATGGGAGGATTCAGGCTACCAGGAGGTGCAGCCTTTGAATTAGCAGCGTTGCTCCCCATTGGCTGCACCATCAGAGGACTCAGCCCCCTAGAAGTGGGCCATATGAATCACTTGCTTTTAAAGATGAGGACACTGAGGCTTGTTATTGTTCTTAGGTGCCATCGAGTTGAGCAGACTCATAGCCCTATGAACAGAGGTGACCCCTGGCCTATCCCTGCCACCCTCCCAATCTCTGATACACATGAGCCCAGTGCTGTAGTCACTGTTGATCACCTGATTGAGGGTTTTCCTCTCCTTCGTGGTCCCTCCACTTTGATGTCCTTCTCAAGAAATAGCCTCTCCTAACAGCATACCTAAAGTATGTGAGACGAAGCTTCACCATCCTTGCCTCCAGGGAGCACTCTGGCATTACCTTTTCCAGCATCTGTTCTTTTGGCAGTCTGTGCGATATCAAGTACTCTTTTCCAACACTACAGTTCAACACCATTTAAAAAAACACCACCTTTTAAAGATGAGGAAACAGAGACTTAAGCTAAACACCTTACCAACAGGGTACAAACCCTTTCTTTCTGGTTGAAAAGTCAACTGTCTGAGGCACTTCAGCATTAATTTGATCTTTATTCATCTAGTTATCAGCCCACTCACTCATCAGATAGTTATTACCTACAAGAAGATTCAAATCTATTAAGAAGAGGGCCAGTAGACAAGCATAAATATATACTACTTAAGGTCATGGTAACTGTTATGTTGTATACCACCGAGTTGGAACTGACTCATAGCTCACCCTTCAGCAAGTTTTCAGAGGCAGGAAATCACATGGGAGGAGATCGCCTATCTTTCTGTTATGCAGCAGCTGGTGGATTTGAACCTTTACACTGGCAGTGCAACTCCTTCCCGCTAAGCCACCATAATAACTCCTAATGAAGAAAAAGTTTTTAGTCTTCTATCCCAGTTACCTCTCACCCTTACTTCTAACCCAAACCACTCCTTTCCCTGTTTTACACAGCTCTGTGCAGATTTAAATGAGCTGAGTCCTAGAAGCGTATTTGAAGATTGACAGAAAGTCTTCACTGTGTGTCCCCTGGACTTGAAATGCTTATTCAGTTATACTCAGAGTCGCTGTGGGCCAGAACAGGCTCAGCTGTGCCAAGCTACAATAAAAGTTATCCTGTTTAGACTAAACCAGAGTTCAGCAAGCTTTCAAACATGTGCCAGAGTAAATATTTTGGGTTTTTTTTTTTGGGGGGGGTCATACAGTACTGTCACAAATACTGTTTTCCCTTGTACAAGAGCAGCTTTACATAGAACAAACTGATGATGATGGTGAAAACCACGACCTCGGCTAAGAGAAAGGTGAGATCACGAGTTGTGGGCTGATAGCCAGGACTTCATCCTTGAGAAAGTAAAAGGTTCTTAGAGAGAAGGAGGAAGAAAGACTACAATGGATGACTCTGAAGCTGCTCTTCCTTCACCAAACAAAGGAAGAAATGCTGGAAGAGAGCTGTACAGATTTCAAAAGGTAGCTTGAGTACACAAGCAAGGTATTATCATGAGATAGGCAAAGACTTTGATTTAGAAAATGAAAAAGGAAGAACTTGCTTGGCATTTTTTAAGCTGAAAAGAACTTGAGTTCTTTCAAATTCAAGCAGTGATGAAGGAAGGAGTCTGTGGGCAAAATACTGGATGATGCAGGAAGTAATAAAAGATGGAAGGAATATAGTGTTATTGTACTAAAAGGGATAGTGGAGCATTTCAGGAAGTAGCATAAGCTCAAGAACCTAAAGTACAAGCTCCACTGAAGGCACTGGCAAAAGTAAGGCCCCAAGGACTGTTGAAGTAGCAGTTGAGGTGTTTCAGCGGAGTTCTGGGTGTGTTCACTCGTCCATGCCAAGGGGTTTAGAAGATAGCATCCTGGCCAACTTCCTCAAGAGTTCCATTTGTTCCCATTTCCAAAAAAAGGTGATCTAACACACAATAACAATAATGTCACACCAAGTCAAATCTTGCTGTGGAAAATTATTAAAAAACAGCTTAACAGTATGTGGATGGAACTTTCAGATATTCAAGCTTGATTCTGAAGAGGCTGTGGCATAAGAGATCAATGCTGCTGTCAGGTGACTTTTGGCTGAAAAGAAAGAATACCAGAAAGATTTTTATTGACTATGCAAAGAAACTGGACTGTGTGGAGCATTAATAAATTATGGCTAATCCTGAGAATGAGAATACCAGAACACCTAATTGTGCTCATGTGAAATCTGCACTTGGACCAACTTGTTGCCTGTATAGTTTAAAATCAGGAAAGGTGTGTTAGTGTTGCATCCTTTCTCTGTATTCAGTCGGCCTGCAGAGCAAATAATTTGAGAAGCTGGACTACATGAAGAATGTGGCACCAGAAAGTGAAAAAGAGTTAAAGCACTTACTACAGAAGAGCAAACATTAGTCTTCAGTATGGATTACATCTCAATCAAGAAGCCAAATTCCTCACAATTGGACCAACAGGCAGCACTATCATAGATGGAGATTGAAATCATCTCCAGTCAACACTCATGGCAGCAGCAGTCAAGAATTATTAAAAGATGTATTGCATTGGGAAAGTCGGCTAAGACCTCTTTGAAATACAGAAGAGCAAGGATGCCATTTTAAAGAATAAGGTGCACCTGACTCAAGCCATATTTTCAATTCCTTCCTATGCACGTGAAAGCTAAATTAGACTGAAGCAGAACTGATGCCCTGGAATTGTGGTGTTAGACCTGAGTACTGATTATCTCATGAAGTGTAAAAAGAAAAAAAAAGTATCAAAGAAGTGCAACTGGGGTGCTTCTCTGAGGCAAGGATCGTGAATCTTCATCTCACATAATTTTTATGCACGTTGTCAGGAGGTGCACATCCTTGGAAAAAGACATGGGGAGGGGGAAGTAAGGTCAGTTAAAGAGGAAGACTCAATGAAATGGATTGACGCAGTGATTGCAGTCATGGGCTTGAGTATTGCAGAGATGGTGCAGGATAAAGGTTTTGATCTTTTTTTTTCATTGAGTCACTGAGTCATAGCTGACCCAATGACAATAATTTCCTTGTTTCTCTAAGAAATAAAACAAGTGTCTATGCTTTTATTTGTGCCTCATTAATTGGTTCTGCCAGTGACATGCTGAGTGACACTTTTCAACCATTATAAACCAACCAACCAATGAGGTGAAGAAGTCATGCTTTATGCTTGACCCAACAGCACCCTCTTGACAGGGGCCTCTGCAGTTTATGCAGGAAAATAAAAGCACCTGTTTACTTCAGATCAGTTAAATATTTAAAGTAGCTTCCTTCCCACCACCACCAAATAGGAAAACATCATCTTCGGAACAAGTTCCTTTTTGAAGTAGTAGCTGTTACATTCTAGTTATGTAGAAGGACCAAGTTCACCAGTTCTATCCAAGAAGTTTGTTAAAATGGCAAACTTAAGACATAAGCTATTCTTTTCCTTATTTCTGCCTCTTCACAGGCTCTCAAGATTCCAATGAGTGCCTTTCAAAGCGTCAAAGAAAGGTGCTAAAAAAAAGATTAAAAAAAAAGTGCTTTGTCTTTAAGATGATTTAGGTATTTCACCACAGTGACATCAGTTAGCTTGGGGAGACTTTGTTTGAATTGATTTTACATAGTGTGCCATTACCTAAGGTCCAGCTAGTGAGCCTATACATACCGAGGTGTCATTCTGCCTCATTTCTAGAAAACCTAAAGCTCCCTTAGGACCTCCTTCTCAGTGTCCGTTGCCTCCAGGGCTGATCCAGTATGAAGACATACGGAATCTATTATAACTACTTAGAATGTCTTAGTCACAAAAAAGACTATCAAAAAGCATTTAAATTATTGAGAATTGTTCAGAATAAGGAAAAGCTACTGCTATTTCCTTCAATATGAACTGAAGCTCAATCAATATTAAGAAAACAAAGATTCTCACCACTGGGCTGATTGGCAGTATGATGATAGATGGTGAAGAGATTGACATTGTTAACAGCTTTAGTTTGCTTGGGTCCACAGTTAACACTCTTGGTACCAGCAGCCAGGAAATAAAAAGATGAATTGCACTGGGAAAAGTCTGCTGTCAGGGACCTCTCCAGAGTGCTTAAGAGCAATGATGTCAGTCTGGAGACTAAGGTGTGCCTTCTTGCTATGCATCAGAAAGCTGGACAAGAGAGTACTGAATATACCATGGACTGCCAAGGGAACAAAGAGGTTCACTCAAGAGAGCAGGACCAGGCTGCTCCTTGGAGGCAAGGATTCTGAGTCTACGTCTGACACACTTTGTGCATGTTGCAAGAAGGGACCAGTCCTTGGAGAGAGACAGTATGCTTGGAAGGGAAGAGGAAGACCTTTGATGAGATGGACTGATTCAGTGACTGGGGTAATGAGGGTATGCGTAGGTTGACACAGGATCGAGTTAGGTTTCAGGACTACTGTACATAGGGTCACTGAGTCGCAAGCGACTCTACAACACACAACTGCTGTTTCAGATCTCAGACAAGTTCCCGAGGCAGTCCATTCTTCCCTTGCCTTTCCAAATGGCAGCATCTAGAAGGCACACCCAAAAGGAGTTTTGATTATAAATTGAGGGATACACTTTGGGAGGTATTTTTAGGTTGAGAATCCAAAGGCTACTTGGGTGAAAATCAGAAAAAAAGCAACACTGACTAGCCCAAATGATCCAAGTAATTTTCATACGCTATAAAAGCAGCAGCACAAAATAGAAATATACTGTAAATTTATTAGATTTTTTTTCTACTTTACTGGCTGTTCAGATTAAACCAAGGCCTTTATTAACTTGTAACTACAGTCCTCTAACAAATGTGACGCAAATACGTAACATGAAATCTGACTCAGTGGCACAAGATTAGTCAACCTAACAGTAGCCATTAATGTCCCAGCTGGAATCACTTAGTGCTTTTGTAAGAATTCAGTCATAAATGCACAGGCACATTCAGCATAATGTGAGGGCTTCTGCTACTGCCTGGAACGCATTATGTAAGAACTTCCCAGGGCAGGCCTAATGAGTGAGGTCAGCGGACGCCGTTTTATAGGTAAGCCAAAGCTCTGCTCTGTATTTGGAATCTGAAAGGCAGCAAGGCTATGCAAACCGTGCTCTTCAGCTCTTATATTTATGCCTCAGCAGCCACACCTTAGTGTGTCCAACTCCTCATTCATCCAACACCTTCATCACCATCTATCTGACTCTTCCAGTAAAAGTATTACGAGTTCTGTTCAGTGTGTGGGGGTGGGCTGGGTGGGCAGACGACTGGGAGGAATGGATCAGCTAACAGAGAAGACAGAAAACAGTGAATAGGATGACACCTCCTGGGATGTAAACAGAGCTTGGTGTAAGGAAATGAAGTCTGACAAAAAATTCACAAGACTGAGTATAGACAGGTTCTTCACGCATCCCACCCCCTGAAGAATTCTCCTAAAAATCTATGGACAGCCAAAGAGGAAGCAAATGTGGCCCTTTCCAAACAGGTATGATGTGACTCCTGCACGGAGGTTATTTATATTAACAGTGACTCCAGAAAGCAGCAGCCTCCTGTCAGCCGTATTGGGAAAGGCAGTCCTGGCTGCCCACTGGAGCTAGTCAGGTCTTGCGGGTCTGATGTCCTAAGAGTGTTTCAGTCCACTTCCACTTCAGGGCCGGTGGGCTTAGTGATGTCTGGTGGCCAAGGTTCTATCCTTTGATAACAGCAATCGGCCTCAGTTTGATGGCCTTCTTGCTGATTCCAGCATCATGGCAGGTGTTCACCACATCTGTCACATTCTTGTAGGATTCAGGAGCCTGAAGGGGAGGAATGAAACAGTTGAAAAGTCAACCTAAAGCGGAATCTTTACAAAGCTTACTCTTGGCTTGAGATTAAAGAAACACATATAATTCTTATTAAAATAATAAATACTAAAAAGGTTGTCACTCTTCTTATTTTTTTTTTTCTCTTTTCCAGATTTCCCCCAAAGAACAAGCATTATTTGTATAATCAGGGAAAGCAATAAATGTTACTGAATAAAAAAATACACAGTAATTCTCAATTGGAAGGAAATGCACTAACCACTCTATGTTGGTTGTAATTATCTCTGGGTTATTGACGATTTTAATATTTCTTTTTTCTTTTGAAAATCTCTACATCTGTGCAAACTAGTAAACATTGTAATAAGGAGAGTGCTGATGGCTCAGGGGTAAGAAATTGTACTGCCAACCCAAAGGCACATGGTTTGAATCTACCAGTTGCTCTCTAGCAGAAAGAGGGGGAATCTCCTGTGTGACTTACTGCCTCTGAAAACCTGCTGGAGGGTCAGCTGTGAGTTTCAACTTAATGATGTATGTGTTGTTTGCCATCGAGTTAAGCACAACTCATAGTGACCGTAGAACTATCGTCATTTATCATAGTTCATAGTTTCCAGAGGTATGTTGTTCAGAAAGTGGATATATAACAACATAAGGGAAAGCTTTTAAATTCAAACGTATCTCTAACCATGTGCATGTGTAGGTAGGTTTGTGAGGGTCCTTAGTAAACCCTTACACTCTCCTTTCTCATCCTCTCTTACGACCTTACCAACATTAGAATTCATCTCGCATACATATCCTTAATCCCTCACATCAACACAAGCAACTCAGGCTTCCCAAGCCTAGTCCCAAAGGGATTTATAGAGATCTTTTTCGTGATCCATCATTTCCTTCCAATTTCTAACACTTCCGTTGTGGCCTCTGGACTCTGTCCTGTGAGTCATGTGAACTCTCTTCCCTCACCCGCCCTTTCCTCTCCTTTCCTGCTGAAACACAGCTCTCCCACGGCTTTCCTGAAGCAGGACAGCCTGCTCTCCCATACTGGAGTATGGGGACAGAACAGGGTCACAATCCTTCCTCTTCATAGCGGTTCCCAGGCCACTCTCCCTCTCTCCTCCCTTCAAAACTCCCAGTTCTGAATCCTGCAGCCATCACCTTAGATCATCTACCTCCTCCTGCTGTTGCAGTTAGGTACTAGACCATGAATCCATCTCCATTAGGATTTGAAGATTTTCAACCCTGGCTCACCCTGTTACTCTAATTGGTAATGACTTAGATGCCCAGGAAAAGGTCCTTTTAATCCAATGGTCTGCTTCTCCGGCTATTCACCTCCAGGGTCCTATCCCAGAGAGCGAAAGGACCAAGGATCCCAACTTCTCCATCATCTCAATTTCCAGCACGTCCAGGCTGGTGGCCACAGCCTAGTTGTCCAGTGTACATCCCCTTGAAGTTCATCTCCATTAATTCCTTCACCTCACCAGGGCCGAAAGTCCCTCTGTACCCTCCTCAACAATCTTTCTCCTCTTTCCCTGTCTGCTTATTAATCCATTCTGAGAACCACGACCAGGTCCACACCCCTGGTTAAAGCTCCCTGCACCCGTACGGCTGAATGGAGGTGAATCTCACCCACACACAGCACTGCATTTACGTGCTGCTGCCTGACAATCACCAAAGGTCCACTGGACCATTTTCTCTCTCAAATAACTACTTCAGACCTGCAGGTGTATGCTCTAGTCACAGACACTACTCCCTAGTGCGCAAAAGAAACAAACTCGAAGCAACGAGAATAACTTCCATACACTTCCTGTCTTTGTGCATCTGTGCTGTCTCCTTTTAATCAAGATAAACTGTCACACCAACTGCCTCTGAAAATCTGTTAGAGGGTCAGCTGTAAGTCTGTTCCAACTTGATAATATACAACAGCATTCTAATAATTAAATATCTGGAACAAAGTTTCATGTGTGAAGAAGTTCAATTTATAAAGGAGCAAAAAATTTGGAAGATATGAAATTGTTTGCTAACATGACCAGAAAGATGTGGTAGTCTGCTGGGGACAATATTCGGCAATCATGAAAACGGTACTTAGGGAGTCAATAGGAATGGATATGCATTGAATTAGAACTCTTGTAAACTATGATCACATCTAACTTAAAAAAGGACTGAGGGGAAATAACAGTGAGTAGTCAAGAAAAGGGAGGTGGTAGTTGGGCCAGAGAGACCCTGGTGGCACAGAGGTTAGGCACTGGCTTCTGACTGAAGAGCCAGCAGTTAGAATCCACCAGCCACCATGCAGGAGGACACTGTGGCAGTCAGACGTGTACACGTCCCAGCTCCATGAGCCCAGGGGCAGTGTCCCCTGTCCTCGGGGTGGCTGGGAGGTAGGCCAGACTCCACTGCACACAGCAGGATGAGCACCGAGCAGCAGAATGACTCACTTTTCTCTTAAAAATGTTAGGACTTAGGTCACTTTCAGTCTGCATATGTGCACATACGCCGTTATAGGAACCAAACACCAGCACACAGGCCCCAAGCATTTCCTCCCCTTTTAGAAGACTGTTTTCAAGTTTAAATAGCCAGTCCACAGAAACTCAAACCAGATTCAGTTATCCGTGTATACCGGCAGGAATGAGGAGCTGTTTTCTGCTAACAATGAAATAAATTTCACTTACCTCTTCCATAACCAGTTTGGGTGAGGCAACACGGATTGCAATTCCCATATCTGCCAACTTGTCTAAAACATCCTGGAAATCTAAATTACGTCGGGATTTTGCTCGGGACAATGCACGGCCCTAGAATGGAAATGGATGAAATTTCACTTTCTAAAAACCAAAGCCAAACTCCAAGTTCAATCTGAGCAATTAATGAATCCCTTCAGATTCCCTGACACATTTAGACTGAGTTTTTACAAAAACACCAAACAACATACTTTTCCCTATTTTATTAATCTTATGATGATGCTTTTATTGTAAATAACATTATAGCCTCTAGGAAAATAAATTTCTACTTTTTTAAAACATTTTGTACTTAAGACACAAGTCTGTGTAATTGTAACTACTGTGGAATTAATGATAGATCCAGTAATAACGTAACTATTAATTATCAAGGGCTTATCTATCATCACAAAAACTTTGTGCTCAAAAAATAACAAAACAAAAAACCCCACACCAAACTCTGTGCTGTTTTCTTAACCTCAGCACAACTGATGGTCTCCACTATGGTGCTTTGTTGTGGGGGCTGCTCTGTGTATCCTTGCCTTTACCCCCTAGAAGCCTTCCCTGCCACTCTGTGACAACCAAAATGACCTCCAGGGATATACACAGGTGGTCACAGCAGTGCTATGCACAACAGCAAGAATACTATGCAGTGCTCAGAGCAATGATTTTATAAAATACTATATAACATGGGAGTCTATATAAAGAATTATGCTGAGTGAAATAACTCAAATAAGGACAAATGCTGCATTAGACTACTACTGAAACTGAAACCAGGAGGAAGGCAGAGTAAGACATGTATAAATGTTCAAAAGAGGACAGGTAAGAGGGGGCCCAAAAAAGGGGAAGGAGGAAAATCACTGGGAGCAGAGGTTGAGGACAGACAAGGTAAAGGGACAGAAAAGATTCTATGGGGACTTGAAGAGATGGGGTGATAACAAGTATAAATAAATATGAATATATGAATGATTGTATTAAACACAATATATGTGAAGGAAACACAAGGTACATGAAGGACTGAAGGCAAAAATTAAAAAATGATCCCTGGGGAGTAGCTGTGGCAAAAAATCCCATTGAGAACTAAATGAAGTCGATGCGCCTTAAAGGCAAGGAGGGTGAGACTTTGTCTTAAATACTCTGGGCATGCTGTCGGGGGGCCAGGCACTGGAAAGATAGCATGCTGGGAAAGGTGCAGGGTACAGCAAGAGGAAGACCTTCAACAAGATGGACTGACACAGTGACACAGGAAGTTTGTGACAGTGGTGCAGGGGCGGGCAGTTTTAGTCTGCTCTACACAGGACTCGGGAGCTGAAGTGGACTGAGGGCACCTAACAAGGATGTAAAATGACAGTTAGAAAACAACTGCAAATAGAGATCAGAGAGAGAAAAAAAATCAGATTGAAATGTATTTTGAGGTCTGTCCGACGAGAAGACAGTTTGTATTTTCCACTCAGCACTAGAGTTAAGCTCTATGATGGATTAGGAGAGGGTTGGGCAAACTATGGCTCAAAAGCAGAAACTGCTCTGCAACTTGGTTTTATAAAGAAAGTTCCTAGCTTAGAAGAGGCAATGTGCTGCAGCGGGTGTGCCGATTACGCGTGGTGAGCTCTGGTTTACAGACAGGGATGCCCCAACAGGAACTGGCCCCAGTCAGGCACCCCTGAGATCTGCCATGATGTAAATCTGCACCCATTACGGTTCTGTCCGTTCTCAAGTTAGTAAGCCTGGCCAGTGTGGCCATTTTTTAACCTCAACTTTTCTGGACGTTAGCTCTAAGCGAGGGGACAGAACAGCCCTCTACCTCTGCTCAATCAGTATTTTTACTCAGCCAAATACAAAACCACTGCTCACGTGGAGAGTCTGTTCCCAAGGGGCTCCAAGCTCCTTACCGCTCCGTGACAGGTGGTTCCAAAGGTTTCTGTCATGCCCTGCTCGGTGCCGGTCAGAACATAACTGCATGTTCCCATGGTGCCTCCAATGAGCACGGGCTGGCCAGTGAGCTGAGGACACATGCAAATCAAACACGTCACACCTGACAAAGTGTTAAGTCCAATGCCCAAGACCCAAATTTCTTCTTGCAACACATACTTGTAGCTGAATCCTGGACCTCTGAATAATATATTAAGAAAAATTTTTTTTGCCAGGCATTAGCCTTCTTCATCTGTAACACGAGTAAACAGCCTGACAGCTGTTAAACTATTAAAGTCAGACACTAAAATGACAGGAAACGTTCAACAGGACAATGCACGTTGTATCTAGAAGAAGATAACTGGGATTGATTTTAACTCAGTAAAAGTCCTCTCGACTGAGGAGCACAGTGACTGCAGGCACAAGAGACCCGGCAAAGAGTGGGCCTGCTACTGTCGCTCAGAGTACGGGAATTGTGGTTCTCAAGGGAGACGGACTTCCTTCTCATGACTGCTGCTTTTCTAAATCCACCCCATGCAGAACTCTGTAACCGATGCCCTGGTGCTCCCCACTGAGGCGGGCTGTGTACCTGGTAATCCACAGCGATGAGGGGGTGGTGGGGTGGGAAAGCCCGGGTGGAGCCCTTCCTGTGCACCAGCAGCGTCCGCTCCTTCCCGTCCACCACGTGCTGCTCCACCTTGGCAATGTTGTGAGAAACGTCATAGATCACATGCAGGTCCAAGTCATCCGGGGTTGTGTTGAAGACCTTGGCAAAAGCCTAAGAGAAAAAGCAGCCAGAACCAGCCCTTTAGACTTTGTCTTCTTGACTCTGTTCTTAAAGGAAGTGAGGGGGTTTCAGTGTTCAAAAATGTCCTCGTACTAATTTTTGCATAAAGGACAAAACGTGCCTTTTAGACCATGGTTGCCAGCCTATTCTTGGTTCCAGAATTCTGACTTTGGTGGAGAAGTGGCCTGGCTCATACTGTCTTGCTTTCTTCTGGATCTTGGTGAATGGCTGCCATCTACTCTTTTGTTCAAGACAAATCCTAGGAATAATCCTGCATTTCTCTCCTTCCTAATGCTCCTCACCCAGTATCCATCCTGCTGATTTAATTTATGAAGACACCAAAGGCTTGAACACGTGTCCAACCATCTAAATACTTAATTTATAAATCCACAGGCTTTAGTTTGACCACCTTGCCTGTCTTGACGGCACTTAACCCCACGACTGACGAGAATGAATGAGAGACCCTGACTGCACCTGGCGGGTCAGGAAGGTCATGGAGGAGCGGTTGACCCAGGCGTAGTTCCCCGCCGCTGCCATGCCCTTCAGGTAGTCCTGACCCTCGGTGGAGGCGATTCGAGCACAAGCCAGCTGGCGGTCATTGACGATGATCTTGTCTCTCTTCATGGCTTTCTCCATAGCTACCAGTGCGTCTGGAACAAGAGAAGAAGAGACCCAAATCAGCCAGGGTTCCCTTCAGAATCCAGATTTACTACAGAAAGGTAGGCTATAATTAAAGCCACGCTACAATAACAACAAGAAAGCAACTTTCCCTTCAAAGTACTTCTGAACCCAGCTAGTCAGTGAGTCAAGAATGTATTAAGAATGCTCTTGGTCAGAGGCCTGGGACATGATCAAAAGGGCTACAAAGAGAACATCTGCCCTCCAGGACCTGTAAGGGGCAGAACGAGATGTGCTGTGAACAGCCACAACCTGGACCCTACACTGCTGCATATGAAGGAATGAGAGTAGAAGCATTAAATCTATTTCATGACCATCATGACTGTGAAAAGCAGGATTTGGGGTGTGTGTGTGTGCGCACGTGCCTTATTGTAAGGAGCTAGAGACAACTTGCTAGATCTTAAAATATTTTGTTAAATCTTTATTGAAAATTAAATCCATGAAAAGGTGCCGAGGTATCTGGGAGAATATGCAAAAACACCCATCCGTACTTGCTCTATTAGCCTGATGAAATACTCTATAGGCCCAGGCTGGCATTAATGATCATATTCTCATAGGATGAAAGGTACATGTGAAACCAAGTTAGAAGAGGAAATTAAGTCTATCATGATTTCCATGGATCTATATAACTTTTCCATCTACTTCCAAAACCTTACACACATTCTAAGAACCTTCCAAAGTAACCCTCTATTTCCCTGTCTCCTCTTTAGCTTATGGTGTCTTTGGTCATATGGATGTCAGTCAGTTTTAAAGACTAAGGTGTGTCTGACTCAAATCATAGTATGAAAATACCATGAAATTGTAAAATTACTTCGCATGCATGTGAAGCCAGACAGTGACTATGGAAGGCAGACAGAAGAATTGATGTCTCTGTGTTGTCCTGATGATACACGGCCCGCCAAAAGAACCAATGAGCCAGCGTGCTCCCTAGTGGCAAGGACGGCGAGACCTTGTCTCACACACGCTGGGCGTGCTATCAGGAGGGCCATCAGGCTTCGAAAAGTCAACCGTCAGGAAAGGAAGATCCCCAACAGCGACTGCAGAATAACGGGCTTATTATTGCTAAGAATCCTTAACCCAGTGGAGGCTGAGGGTGATGCGGAACGGAGCAAGGAGTCAATCTGCTGTGCACAGTCAGTGTGAACGGTGCCAACTCAGTGGCATTTGACAGAACGACAGCCATCCTTTGTGTGACTGTCTTAACTGCGCGGCCCAGCTGAAGTGGTGTGCCACACCGGAAATCTTTTTCTTCAATATTATACTCAGTCTGTGTCTCCCACAGTACTAGTTAAAGTGTCCTGGTGAGACGGTAGTTAAAGCACTGGCTGATAACCAAATGGTCAGTGGTTTGAACCTCCTAGACACTTTTCAGTAAAAAGGTGAGCCATCTGCTTCTGTAAAGATATACCATTATGGTTTACCTATGGGGCAGTTCTAATTGGTCCTATTTGGTCAATGAGTTGTAACGGTACTAATTGTCCTCTTTATAATTTTCCTTTTAAAGAAATGAATCATGAGACAATCTGAGGTGCAGTGCTGTCTCAATCACTGAATGTACTACAACGCCATGTAGAGAGGCACTCGAGGTGTGTTTATAGGCTTCACAACAGAAGTATATTCTCACTCTTTCAGTTCTTAGCAATGGTAAACATAACAAATGGATGACAAGATTTAAGCGTCAGGCCCCAACTCCAGTGTTTGTGTACACATTAAACGCCCCACAATAGTAAACAACAGTAAGGTCGAGAATCTACCTGTGGCGACCTGGTGGCCCAGGCCTCTGCTCCCGCTGTGGATCATAACACACACCTGCCCCTTATGGTCGATGCCCATCTTCTTAGCAGCGTACTCGTTGAAAATTTCATCCACTACCTGGATTTCCGCGTAGTGGTTGCCTGCACCCAGGGTCCCCAACTGCAAGAAGAATGATGATGATGTCTCTTAGAGACGTAAGCCAACAACAGCAAAAATCCTCAAGCAGTACTGTAGATACTATTTTTAAAATCCAGCTTCTGAATGGAGGAGTGTTGGTGCCTGCTGGTTTGGTGTCTAATCAGGGCTAACAGATGACTTAGAGAACCAAAGAACGCTATGCTGGAAGAGGTCTTAAAAGTTGCCTGTTTTTCAGATGTGGAAACTGTATCCATAGAGGCAAAGAGATATGCCAAGATCACATGTGGCGACAACATCATAATTAGTTATTTCAAACATCTGGTATACTTTCATCTCACGGAGGCCACGCACTGACAAGGTATCTCCTTTCATCTTAGAAGGCAGAACACTTTGGGACAAATCTATAGATGGTCAAAGTCTGCGTATACATCATTTTGGCCTGAATTGTAAACGTCTTATTTCATTTTATTCCCTAAAAGTACTATTTAATATTATGAACATTTTCCAAGGCTCTGACATCTTTTTGGAATAAAAGCATTAAGAAAAATAAAAGTTCCCCTCACCCAGAAAGCCTCAGCCAACGCTCTCACACAAACTGTGCGAGCACGAACAGTCACACATACAACAGGTCCCACTGACAATTTTCACTAGTTCCCTGACAATGACTATGTTTCTCATGGATTGAGCTGTTCCTGTCAAAGATACATGATAACATGTGGATGCTGTATAATGAGCCCCAATGCTCTGATAAGCCAAACACTGCTGGAGAATAAGAGTGGAACTTAACACTTTTAATCCCATCACAGCCCTAATGATGGAAGAGGAGTTCTCCTAGGGCAGAGCCTCTACTACCGGTTATCTCACTAAAGAAAAAGGGAGGGGATTCCTCAGTACCAAGGAAGAATCACCAGGAGTGGAGTGATGGGAATGGAGCGGGAAACAGAGACACACAGAGAGAGACACAGACACAAAGGGGCCTTCTTTCAAAGCTAGCACTCTGAGTTTAGACTTCAAGTCTCCTAAATGATAAGAAAATACACGGTATACAACCATTATCAGTAATACTGTTTCAATTATTCCAATCCATGTTTTTGATATACTGTGAAAAATCTTGGGGAATAAATATGTTAAATGGAAAACAAAATTTCCCGCCCAATAAAAACAAAGTCTAAAACAATTGTGGCCCCTCCAGAGTTACCTGCGGAAGGCCCCTCTTTTTGGCCCTGGCGGAGACCTTGTTGGGGTCGGCCTGCAGCATCCTTCCGTACTCCTCACAGTGTTCCTTGTCTTCAGCCCAGGCATAGCCCTCCCTCAAGGACCAGTCCACACCCATCTCCAAGGCCTCCTCCAAGTCTCTAAAGGAAGCAGTAAGGTCTGAGTCATTCCACAGCAAATGAAGATCAAAACTTGACCACCTCAGGGGGCTCCCTCACTACAGGACAGGACAGAACCCTCAATCCACTGGGAGGCAGCTCTCTACTGGGTCTGCGCTAGGGGCTAGATAGAGGTTAGGGGCTCACTAACTCTAGGACAAAGAAAACTTTCATAAATAACTAAAACACCATTTATGCCCTTAAGGAATTCTCTATGAAGGGAGTGAAAACACATAAATAACTCTAATATAAAATGGTAAATGCCACATCACAAGCAACTATAATTCTTCCTGGCATTTATAAACACCTCATACTCTTCAAAGCATTTTTATATTAGATTTTCCTCTCTGTTCCTGAATTCTCTGAGGTGGTTATTAAGCAGCCAAAATGAAGTTTACAACCATACACAGCTATCAATATCTACTATGAATTTAATCAGTTATCAATTTTCATTAATAATTTATGGAACATTATAATCATGTAATAAATAACAGTATCACTCTCCTCAGGTGATACAGGTTAAATTTGAAGGTGTACCCCCACCTTGACAGCAGTGCTATGCGGCTTTACCGCACCTGCCTTTTCACACTGAGGGGCACAGACATTCACAACCCTTAGAGCAAAAACCATGGTCTTCATCATAGTCCTCTTCCCAAACTACCAACCCAAATCCATTGCCACCGAGTCCGCTTTAACTTGGTGACCCTACACTGGGTTTCTAAATCTGTAAATCTTTATGAGAGGAAGACTGCCCAGCTTTCTTCCAGGAGCAGCTGACTGGATTCAAACCACTGACCATTCAGTCAGCAGCACAACACACAACGTGTCATGCCACCAGAGCTCCTTAACCTCTACCAGGAGAGTTTAAATGCCAGTGTTCTTTCCCCAGGACCCCGGAGGACAGTCTTCTTTAACACTCTTAACACTAACAATGATACGCATGGATACACCATGTTCCAAACATTTCTAAAAGACAATTCTTATCTTAAATATCCAAGATGCTTGGCATTTTTATGTTTCATAATCTTTTCTCAGTGGTGCTGCGTGGCAAGGGTCACATGATGTCACAAAATAAGCATTTTCTAAGAACGTCAGTATTTGGTTTTGAGAGTGGGGTCTGGGAGTGCAATGATACGAGGCAATAGTGCCTCTAAAGAAAGACCTGGTAATCCACTGCTGAAAAATCTTACCAAATGCCTATTGATCTGCTTCTGACTCACAGTCCTACAGAACAGTGAAAGACAGCCATGGCTTCCCAGGCTGTAATCTTTACAGAAGCAGACGACTACAGCCCTCCTACAGAAGGCTGAGGAGCCCTAGCAGCTGACCCTTCAATACTTTACCCCCTGCTTCACCAGGGTGGCAATGGTTCTGCTCTGGAACACATGGCATGGGTAGGAGTATATACAACTGGAACTGATAGTAGTCACGGAAAACATTTTTATACTACAGTATGCATACATACAGTTGCATGAAGTGTAAAGTTTTTTTTTTTTTTATTTTTTGGAGTGTAAAGTTTTAACGATAAAATGATGATGGCAAAGGCAGATCCTTGCCAGGCCCGCTCTTGCTCTGGGAGTCCACTGCATGGTTCCAGGTTTGCTGCTCACAGAAGCTAAGAGGACAACACAACTGACGAAGGCTCCCTGAGACGCAGTTACGTCACAGCCTGGTCTTTGGTTTTCTACTTTAGAAATATTTAAGCCCCATGTTGAACAAGGTGGCTGGGTGGTGCACTAGGTTAAGTGAAATGGGAATGAAAGGGTCAGTGGTTTGAGCCTAGCCAGTGGCCCTGTGGTCTCCTGGTGATCTGCTTCTAGATCTAAGCTGAGGACCTCCATGGGACAGTTCCTCTCTGGCACAGAATCAGTGGAGTCAGAATTGCCGCTACAGCATATAACAAGCCAACCAATAGAGATTATTCAAAAAGGAAGGTTCTGCATAAGTATCAGTGACTGACAAAAGGCAAGTGTGGCTCAGAACAGTATCTGAAGTTACAGGATCTTTGGTTTGAATTAGTTCTTTCTCTAAATGCCAATTTCCTTACTTGTAAATGAGGGATAATATTAGGGTTACCATCTATATGACATACAAAGTGTATCTGGCTCAATAAACTCCAGGGGCTATTATTCCAGGATAATGAACATCAGTTAATTAATGCTGTTAATAAACAGGATTTGGTTCTTAAAATTTGTTAGTAACCGTTTGTCAACAGTGACCGAGCACTGTTTTCTCCTGACCACACGAGCTGAGAACATGTTCCCGGCTGCACTGACTGACACCTGCTGCTCTTACTTGGCATTCATCGGGATGACACCTTTCGACCCCACCCCGACGGGAATGTGATCAAACATCGCCTGGGCAAGCTGCTCCTTCACAGGCTGAACATCACTTTCATCTAAATTGGTTCTCAGCAAGCGGACGCCACAGTTGATATCAAATCCGACACCACCTACAGAGCAGAGCAAAGTTAGTCAAGCAATAACAAAAGCAGATTATCAATAACAAAAGTTGATTATCGTTACCTGCAATTTCTAACACGGGATTTTAAAAGACGGTCACTATTAAAAATAATTATTAACAGGATTGTGGCAATTCCCCCAACACATGTAAACAAAATGATACAACATAGTAAGACGCCCTGTGATCTAATAAGCCAAATAGATGTAAAAGGATTCAGGGGGGAAAAAGACTTCTGAGTCCCATCATAGCCCCAACTCCAAGGGTGTGGCTACAATACCTTTTATATCACTAGCCATAAAAGGGGAGGAGAGTGAGCTGATGAACTCTTGGCTGGTAATCAAAAGATTACTGCTGTTGAATGCCATCAGTTAAGCAGGACTCATAGTGACTCTATGAACAAAAGACCTAATGCCTTTCCATAACTCTCATCATTTTTCCAAGTTCGTTCCTAGTTTCCAGAGGCATGCAGTTTAGTAAGTGGATGCCACTCCTGCTTCCAAACCCGTCTTACAACTGGGAGCTCCACCAAACACTGTCCACAAGGGGAAACCATTCTGGTGTTTGATATCCCAATGGCACAAGGTTCAGCATCACAGCAAACCCAGGTTACTTCATACAGCACACTGACAAAGAGTGATATGCAAAGTGGAAGAGTGTTCTCCAGATATAACAGCACTAGTCTCATTTAGCAGTGGTTAAGTGTTGTCGAGTTGAACACGATTCAGCTTTTGCACAAAAGACCTGAACTCTGTTCTATAACATACATTTATAGAGTTTAGAGGGTTTGTATCCAAAATATTGCTGTGGCTAAATTCTGTCAAGGTGGAAACTGACCCAGAGGTGACCCTTCAGCAGGTTTTCAGAGGCAGTAAATCACGTGAGAGTGCCCATTTCTCTCCAGCAGAGCTGCTGGTAGATTCCAATTGTGTGCCTTTGAGTTGCCAGTCCTTACCACTCTGCATAGCTCCCTAACCAAAACATTAACATCTACTCAGAAGTATTTCAGAAGAAAGGCCTGGAGATCCATTTCCAAAATGCTGTTGCTATTGTGTTGTTGACTACCATCAAGTTGAGCACGACTCACAGCATCTCTATGAACAAAAGACCTGAAGCCTTTCTAGAACTATTGTTGTTTCTCAAAGTTCATAGTTCCAGAGGCATGTTGTTTAGGAAGTGGACGCCACTTCTGCTTCCGAAATTTCCAAATTACCAGACATTAAACTCTTTAAAAGGCCACTGCTTAATTTCCAAATAGAAGTTTTAGTCTTTGTTGATAATTTCCACCTTAATTCCACTATAATTATATAACACTCTATCAATGAACTGCTTTGGGAAAGTCTGCTGTCAGAGATCTCTCCAAAGTATTGAAGAGCAACAGTGTCAGTCTGGAGACTAAGGTGTGCCTGATCGAGGCCACAGTCTTTGCAATTACTTGCTATGCATCAGAATTTGATGCCTTTGAACTGTGGTACTGGAGAAGAGTACTGAATATATCATGGACTGCTAGGAGAACAAACAGGTTAGGTGTAGAGAGGGTGAAACCAGGCTGCTCCTTGGAGGCAAGGATTCTGAAGCTGCATCTGACATACTCTGGACATGTTGCAAGGAGGGACTAGTCCTTGGAGAAGGATGTCATGCTTGGGAGAGCACAAGAGAGGAAGACCCTGGATGAGATGTAGTGATTCAGTGACTAGGTTAGTAATGGGGGTTGGAGTGTCAGAAATAATAAGACTGGCAAAGGATACAGCAGAGTTCAGGGCTGTTGTACAAAGGGTCGCTATGAGTTGCAGGCAACTCGATGGCACATACACAACAACATCAATGTTTCTTAAAAGTATGTTTTAGAGATACCTGGGGTTTTTAGAATATGGTCAAAGTATTTATTGCTTTTAAAATTTCCATTCTTTTCTCATGGGTGTACAAGGACATTTTCCAAAAGCTGCATGAAATCTAATGACATTTTTGACACCAACGTGCATTGGTGTGTTTTAAAATTTTGTAACAATTTCTCATTTGGGAACCACTTACTGCTAAAACTCACATGAAGAGTAAATCTTTGATTGTCCTCAATCATTTTGAGGCTGAAAGAAGTCCTAGTAAGAACTGCTGCTCTGTAGAATCTCAGTGCTTTGAAATCTGAGGCCTGCTTTATGGTCCAACACACACATGGTCAGTGGTAAATGTCTGGGTCATCTGACAAGAATGCACTATAAATGTGTGTACACATAGAACTACATACATGTACAAGAGGTCACTTGTCAAGTTTGTTAACTGTATTGTTCAAATCTTCTCTAACATTATTGATAGAACTATAGCTTTTTTTTTTTTTTTAAGGGTGAAAAAAAGGTGCTAAATGCTGCATTCATGTCTCTGGGCTTTTCCTCTTCTGATCTTGGCTTTTCATGGTTTTACTGCCTCGGCAGCTTTCTAAAGCCTTCAAACAGATGTTTTTGTATTTCACCCAGCCTTCTAGTAACTCAATGGGGAACTGGTTGGCAGGAACCTAGTTTACCACCGCCAGAGGCAGAACTCTCCAGATGGGATTTAAACTTCCATTTTTAACTCCAGTATCTCCCTACGTACTTCCTAGTACCTAGTGCTGTCCGTCTTAACTAATTTAAGCCTTACATCAATACTAAGTACTGTCCATCAATACTAAGTACTGTCAGCCCTAATTTGCCCCAAAGATACAAAATTAAATAATCTTTCTGAAGTGTTTCAGTTTTGTTTTGTACCCTAGTATACAGCAGGAGCACAATTAAACTTCAACAAATATATATGCATGACAGCAATCTAGAACAAATGATGGACTTAGAGTGGGGTGGGGGAGGGGAGAAAATGTGTATCAGTGGAGGAAAAGTTAAAAAAAGATTTTTACACACCCCCATCATCATTTCTTTGACACTGAATAACCAGGGTCTCATAAGCGCAAGTTTTTCAGTAAATAAGAGGAAAATAAATAACAGAATATGATGAGACTGAGAGGGGCACACACAAAGAGAAGCTGTTCTTCGTTTCAGAAAGGACACACAGACAAGTGGCAAACCTGGCAGCAGACAGAAGATGCAGTGAAACTTACCAGGAGAGACCACGGCTTCAGGGTCATTCATATCAAAGGCTGCCATATTCCCAATAGCAAATCCATAACCCGAGTGGACATCGGGGAGGCCAACAGAACGCTAAAAAAGGAGAAGAAAAAAATCCATTTTGTCAGGCTGGCACTGACTGATCTAATTACTGGTTCCCAATGAGTCTGCAGACCTTCCCCAAAATAAGACTCCATTTTCATGACTGCTTTACTGGTAGAGATGAGGCATGAAGCTTCCTAAATAATAAACAAAACAGATGAGGAAAATATAAAGTATAAATATTAACTAAGGAAACCCCAAACGAAAAGCTCCATATGAGAACCACGAACTAAACTGAATTTATGACATTTTGCTGATGATCTTTAAGATACTGCTAAAAGTCACTTATGCTGGTTTAACAAGAGGTAAACAAATTAGATTTAACTGTCTAATTAAACATTTAGAGTTGATTTAGATAGGTCCCGGGTGTTCATGCAACCATACATAAACATAAGCTATCTGATCTTATGAATGGATTCTGACCGAGGAAGAATGCAGGTCAAATCAGAAAAAAGATACAAAAACATCTGTTGTTAGGTGCTGTTGAGTCAATTATGACTGATAGCAACCCAAGGAACAAGAGATCTGAACCCTGCCCTATCCTGTACCGTCCTCACCATCTCTAACACACGTGGTCCCATTGTTATAATCACTGTTAATCCACCTCCCTGAGGGTCTTCCGCTCTTCCACTGACCCTCTACCTTCCCAAGCATTATGTCCTTTTCCAAGGACTGGCCCCTCCTATCAACATGCCCAAAGAATGAGAGACTGAGTTGCACCATCCTTGCCTCTAGGATGTACCCTGGTTGTACTTTCTCCAAGACATACTTGTTTTTCCTCTCTGCAGTCCATGGGATATTCAGTACTCTTCCCAACACTACAACTCAAAGGCATCAATCACTCAGTCATCCTTAGTCACTCTCCAACTTCTAGATGCTTAACAAGTAACTGGTAATACCATGGCTTGAAGGAGGTGCACCATAGTCCTTAAACAAACATCATTGCTCCTTAGCACTTTGGAGAGGTCTGTGACAGCGGAATTTTCCAATGCAACACATCTTCTGATTTCTTGATTGTTGGTATCAAGTGATGAATGAGAATCCAAGTAAGATGAAATTGCTGGTAATTTCAATCTTTTCTCTATCTTTCATGATGTTGCCTATTGGCCCACGGCAAGGATTTAATTTTCTTGATGTTGAGATGTAATCCATACTGAAGGCTTTTGTCTTTGAACTTCTATAGCACATGGTTGAAATTCTCCTCACTTTTAGCATATGAGATTGTGTCATCTGCATAATGAAGGCTATTGATAAGTTTTCTTCCAACCCTGATGCCACATTCTTCTTCATACAGTCTAGCGTCTCCATTGATTTTCTGTCTACGGACTGAATAGATATGAAAAAAGGAGGAAACATTGAAGCACACCTTTTCATATTTTAAACCATGCAGTGTTGCCTGACCAAGAAACAGCTTCTTGGTATAGGATTCACATGAGCACAATTAAGTACTCTGGGACTCTCATTTTTCTCAATGTTAACCAGAGTTTATGATGATTCACAGTGTCAATAAAACACAAACAGACATTCTTCTGTTATTCTGTGCTTTCAGTCAAGATCCCTCTGACATCAGCAATGATATCCCTGGTGCCACAGCCTCTTCTAAATCCAGGCTGAACTTCTGGCAGTTCTCAGTGGTACTGTTTTAACCAGTTGTTGTTGTTAAGTGCTGCTGAGTATGACTCACAGTGACCCTATGAACAACAAACAGATCTGAACTCTGTCCTATCTGACACCATCCTTATCATCCTCAACACATTTGAGTCCATTGTTGCAGATACTCTATCAATCCTTCTCATTGAGGGTGATCTTCTCCTTCACTAATCTCCCACTTTTCCAAGTATGATGTCCTTTTCCAAGGAATAGCCTCTCTTAATAATTAAAAATATGTGTAGTGAGGTTTCACCATCTTTGCATCCAAGGAGCATGGATGTACTTTCTACAAGACATATCTTTTTCTTTTGAAAATTCACAGATTATTAGCACTCTTCTCCAACACAACTCAAATGCACTGGTTCTTACGTCATCTTTATTCACTGACCATATTCACTGACCAGCTCTCAGTTGCACAGGAGATGAATGGAAAGACTGTGGCTTGACTCAGGTGCACCTTAGTGCCTAATACTGAGTAATTCTACCAACTTTTGCAGTCTGAAATTGAACAAAAATGCTGTCAAAATGCATTATTAATAGCCAGGTAGGCACACACAAATTCCTTAAATGTTCAAGGCAGGTCTTTCGAATTCTTCCACAAGTGATCAGCTTTTTAACATGCCTAAAATCAGGAAGGGTGTGAGCCAGGGATGTATTCGGCTCCATATCTTTTTTAATCTGTATGCAGAACAGATCATTCTGAAGGCTGGGCTGTATGGGAGGAACGAGGCATCAAGACTGAGGAAGATTCATCAACACCTGCATTATGAAGATGACACAATCCTGCTTGCTGAAACTGAGGGGAGGACCTGAAGCACTTGCTGCAGATCAAGGACTGTAACCTTCAATATGGATTCAAGCTCAACATCAAGAAAACAAAGATTCTCACCACTGGGCCAATAGGCAGCATCATGATGGATGGTGAAGAGATTTAGATAGTTAACAGCTTTAGTGTGCTTGGCTCCACAATCAACATTCTTGGTACCAGCAGCCAGGAAATTAAGAGATGAATTACAATGGGAAAGTCGGCTGTTGGGAACCTCTCCAGAGTACGGAAGAGCAATGATGGAGATTAAGGTGCATATGATCCAAGTCATAGTTTTCGCAACTGTAGAGAGCTGGACAATGACTAGGGATGACAGAAAGAGAATTGATGCCTTTGAGCTGTGATGCTGGAGAAGAGTGCTGAATATACTATGGACTGCCAGGAGAATAAACAGGTTCGTCCTAGAGAAGGTAAAAACCAGCCTGCTCCTTGGAAGCAAGGATTCTGAGATTTCGTCTTACATCCTTTGGGCATGTTGCAAGGAGGGATTGCTCCTTGGAGAGGGATGTCATGCTTTGAAGGGTGGAGGGACAAAGATAGAGAGGGAGACCCTCGATGAGACAGACTGATATAAGGACTGGGGTAAGGAGGGTAGGCGTGTCAGAGACAATCAAGTTGGCATAGGGTAGAGCAGGCTGCTTTACATAGTGTCACTATGAGTCCCAAGCAACTTGATGGCACATAACAACAACTACCACCACCACCACCTCAAAAAAAGCATTTGTTCAACTGACAGATTCGTTTGCTACATTCACCTCTAGTGGTAAAATGTAAACGCTGCACTGAACCATCCAGTTCTGTTCCTGTGCTACTGCCACCACCCTGCTTTTCCAATCATGCCCAGCGAAGCTGTGCTCACTTCTCTTCGCACAGTGTCTTAACCTACTGAACAGTTATGGTGAAAGCCAGCAGTAGCAGAACGACCCATGCACAATAATGTATCAAAAAGAATTATAAAAACCACTTCAGAGTATAGATTCTAGACACAGGACCTCGGAATCTAAGCTGTTATGTAACCTAGATGATTTTAAGTTCATTTAAGTATATTTCAAAAAATGCAAAGGTCACTCAGTGACATCACTATCAGACATGACTATGCACTCAGTCAACAAACTCTCAGAGAAAGAGGAGATAAAAATGATTCAACTCTGACTCACGTGAACAATCCCAGGTAGGGCCGCCACATTGCCAATCTGTTTCATGGCTGGCAGGAAGCCACCAACACCTGGACAGAGAAATTCAGTATTAGAAGACGACACATTCTCAGCATTCAATAAATTCATCTATTTTCAGACTGTTTTATATGAAGAGGACATGACTAGGCTACTACACCATGAGGCGTCGAAGATTATTTGATGGAAGTGAGAAGGGAGTTTCCTGAGGGAGGACTCACGCACAGGAAAGGTGCTGAGGATAATCACACCATTACACACATGCCACCAGTGCTCTTCACCCACAGTGGGCTGTGCAAGTGCTACACAGGGAGAGGGGAAACGGAACTCTTAAACCAGAGGTTGTCAGTTAATGCAAAAAAGGCAGTTTCTCAATAGTTTCTCTCTCTCTCTTTCACACACACACACAAACTCATGGTGGTTTAATTTAAGGTAACAAAGAAGGAGCATGTGGTAGACTGGTGGATGACAGAGTTAGGGAATTTGGGTTCCAGTTTCAGGTTCATTACTGTGTAGCTGCGTCATTCCAGATCTGGGGAGAGAGATGTTGTTGTTAGGTGTCGTCGAGTCTGACCCATTATTGGCCATATGAACAACATATATGAACCCTGTCCTATCCTATGTCATCCTCACACTTCCTGACACATGACACATTAGAGCCCACTGCAGCAGTTACCATGTTAATTCACCTGGTTGAGGGTCTTCCTTTCCTTCACTGACCGTCTACCTTTCAAAGCATCATGCCCTTCTCCAAGGAATAGCCCCTCCTAGCAACATGCCCAAAGTATGTGAGGCAAAGCCTCAACATCCTTGCATTCAAAGAGCACTGCAGCTGCACGCTCTCCAACATGTATTTTGTTTGCTCTTTTGGTAGCCTGTCGAATGTTCAGCGCTATTCTCCAACACCACAATTCAAAAGCATCAATTCTTCTGTCATCCTTATTCATGGATTATTTGTGGGAGAAGGACAGCTTACCTAGTAGTTTGCTAACTTAAGAAAGGTTTATAACTAGATGATTTCCATTCCACCACCGCCATTAGGAGGGGGTGTAGTCCTTCAGCACACAGGTGTCAACTAGACAAGTTGGTGATGTGAACCAAACAGTCACACAATGAGAGAAAGATGGGGTTGGCTGCTTCTATAAAGATGACGCCAAATAAGTCTGTCTAGAAGATGAAACCAAGTTGCTCCTTGGAGGCTAGGATTTTGAAGCTCCGTCTCACGTACTCTGGGCAGGTGGCCAGAAGGGACCAGTCCTTGGAGAAAGACATCATGCTTGGAAGGGTGGAGGGACAGACAGCACAGGAGAGAAAGAACCCAGGTGAGATGGAATTCATCAGAAATTGGGACAACAGAGGTAGGTGTGTTAGTCAGTGCAACTGGCTCAGGACAGGGAAAGCTTCAGAGCTGTTGTACACAGGGTTGCTATGAGTTGCAAGTGACTTGACAGCCCATAATAACAACATTAAACTTGATTTTCTATTTTCTCAGGGCCTGGGGAAGACCGGACTCCCTCTCACTACAGGTGGAACTCTCACGTACTTACCACCACCTCGACAGGCATTCCGTAACTCTTCAAACATTAATTTCTCCAAAGAATCATTAACATAGAAAACTCCTTCCACCTGGTACCAAAGAAAAAGAATATGCCTCAGTGAATGAACACGATTTACAGGCCATGGACAGAATACAAACAGTCCATGTAGTACTTATTTTTATCTTGCCCTTTTTTTAAGATTTTAATGAATTTTTTTAATAAACTTTTCATGAACTTGGATTTCCATTTATTCATTGTTGCATATTTTCATCCCTGTCCCCCCACCTTGCTCAGCTTTTTTCTTTGGAAAAGTTTTCAGTTATACACCCACCCCTTTATCTTGCCTTTTTAGAAAACACTTCCACATTACTTCAAGTAGAAAACTTCCCATCAAACACTACACCTTGATACTATCTTTAAATATTCTTTTCAGATTTTGCAATTCTCAAAATTATTTTGCTTACAGACGAAACGTTTCCTTTTGTGATAAAGAAGTCTTCCAACTACTTTGCTTTGAAATGTCTTAACATTTTAATGCTTCTAAACTACCAGTTGATTTTGAAAACAGAGAATCATCATACAATTAAATCTGTAGCCATCTGACTTTAGTATATTTTAGTATATATATCAACAGTAAACTACATTTTACTGTTGTACGCTGACTTGAAAAATCTATGTTTACATAAATAATGTGTTAAAACAAAATCTTAACATGTAGCTGTGTGTTAACCATGGTAGTAGCAGCAGCCAACAAATCAAAAAATGCACTGCATTGGAGAAATCTGCTCTCAAAGACCTCTCCAAAGCTCTACCGTGCAAGGATGTCAGTTTAATGACTAAGGCAAGTCAAGGTCTTTTCAAGGCACCTGAAAATGGGACAATAAATATGGAGACCATCAACACATTTGAGTTGTGGTGTTGGTGAAGAGTATGGAACATCCCATGGACAGCCAAAATAACAAATCTATCTTGAAGTGCAACTAGAATGTTCCTTGGAGGTAAGGATGATAAAACTCTGTCTCACACACTCTGGGTATATTTTCTTTCTTTCTTTTTTTGTGGGCACCATATCAATTTACTGCTTTGGTTTTCCAATTTCACTCTTGAATGATGCAAGGTCAGTCTCCCACCTACCTGCCTGGCTATTGGGTAGTGCCTTCTCTGAAGATGGAGTCTGGGTCTATTTTTAAGAGGTACCAGTCCTTGGAGAGAAATACTGTGCCAGGAAAGGTAGAGGGTCAGCAAAAGGTAGGAAGAAGGCCCTCAACGAGACAGACTGACACAGTGACTGCCACGATGAGCGTGTGCTGCCGGAGACCAGGAGGACGGGGCAGGATAGGACAAGGTTCAGATCTGTTGTTTACAGAGTTGCTATGAGTCCTGGTTGACTCAATGGCATCTAACAACAGCTGTGTCCTGGGTTCTAGAATTTTTTTCTTTACAGAATACAACTTTTAACCTCAGTTAAAAATACACCTGTCATTGGAGACCCACAGAGGCCACAGTAACTGTTAATATGTAATATTAAAGAACAAGGTATTTTAAACAGAGAGTAAATATGACCAAGCAATGAAGAATCAAAGGTTTAACATGTAATCATTTAGATAAGCAAATTTATTTCTCTTATCAGACAGAGGACTTCACCACTGCTGCATGAGTAACAATACCAGCTGGTGGAAAAGGTTTCCAGTACAATTTTCTCAGGGTCACCTTTATCAATTCAAATGTTGATGAACGACTTCTCATGAGCTAAGGAGCTCTGGTGGTGCAGTGGCTAAAAGCACCCACCTATGAACTGGAGGCCAGTGGTTTGCACTCATCAGTCTCTTCTGGGGACAAAGACATGGTGGTCTGTTTCCACAAAGATTTATGACGTTAGGAAACCCTTTAGGCAAGCTCTCCTCTGTCCTACAGAGCTGCTGTGAATTGGCACTGACCCGTGAGTCTGGCTTGGTATTACGGGACCGGGGCTGTAATGGGCACTAACATGATGAATCCTGCTTCCAAGGAGCATTCAATCCAGAAGGTGGCTCAGAACAAGCAAACACTGAGGTAAACGCTACAGTGGAAGCACATGGTGCTAGGAACACTCTGAGAGGGTGGCTGAAGGCTCTGGGGACCTAGAAAAACTTTGTCCAGGCCCCGTGTGAGCTGGTTCTTTATACAAAGCAGAAGCTGACCACAATGACGACAAAAAGATAGGAGGGGAGAGAGCATTTTCATCAAGCAAAGAGAAGTTTTCAGTGCTGCACATGGCTCTTAGCAGCGTAATGGGGATTGTGCTAAAGAATTATGATTCATTTTCAAAAGGATGGGAATATATTTCAGATTTAATATAAAGGTCAGTAACTCTCAAAGGCAGTAGTGGCTAAGATGTGCAAATCCTTAAATTGGCAATACCAAGCAAAATGAGAATTATTAGACTTGTTACCAAACAGAATTAGCAGCAGCGCCTATATAAAAACCCAAGGGATATAACAATCTCCCACCCTTGAAAATGCTGCTTAACAAAGTTGTTTTATTATCCTTTTAAGACAATCATTTAACAATAATTGCTTATTCTCTACCCTTTCTTTCAATGACCCAAGTTTGGCACATTGTATTCAACCAAATGTCTGGAAAGCAGTCTTGCCTTTGGGGCTTCCCTCCCCCTTACTGTAGAGCTCAGCGCTTTGTTCACAGCAGACATTCAAAGAGCTTTGATATGGAATAAACAGAGTGTGGTGTCAGGAACTTTGCTTTAAATACATGGGACTGCAAACTTTCAGTGTACTTCCTTGGCATTTAAAGAGTAAAATTTCATGGGTCATTTAAGTATTTATGCCCCAAATCTCATCTATGTTTCTTTACAGTAGTTACTGAGAGGACGGCAAGGGGAGCCCGGCATTCACACTTTTTCAATCTTGGGTTAAAACAGCTCCATCTGGGGTATGGCTTGGTTTGAAGAACAAGGACAGAAGTGGACATCTGAACTGGCTAAGGTTCTTACTTGGTGAGGAAAGGACGCTGTCACGGACCCAATCCTTCTTTTCAAAATACTCGGAAAAAACCCACACACCACACCCAAACTAACTCCTGGTCCATTAATACACTGGGCTGCTGTTTAAAAGAAATTCTTTAAAATACACTTTTATTGGGGGAGAGGGTGGGTAAGGAGAAAAGTGCAACAATGAATGACTGGAAACCCTAAGTCTCTGTAAACTTTCATTAAAATTAATTTTAAAATCTAAAAAAAAAAAACCAACCCCAAAAAACCCCAAATTACCTACAGGCAAACCCCCCTCCATTTTAAAATTTTATTATAGTTTGTGTGTGTGTGTACCATCAAATCGGATCTGACTGGTGGTACAGGGGGAAATTGCCCCTCCTTCTCTAGCAGATCATCTGGTGGACTTGAACCGTGTAAAATAAAATGTTTTTACAGAAATCCAACACAGGGCGGGTTTTCAGAGGTCGTAAATCGCACAGGAGAAGATGTCCATCTTTCTCTAGAGAAGTAGCTGGATTAGAACCACATACCTTTAAGTTGTATATCTGTTTCATTGATTATGCAAAGGTGTTTGTGTGGATCATAACAAACTGTGGCTGACTCTGAAAAGAATGGGAATCATAGAGCACTTGATCGTGCTAATGAGAAACCTATACTTGAACCAAGAGGCAGTCGTCAGAACAGGGCACGGAAACACTATGGTTCAAAATTAGGAAGGGCGTACGTCAGGGATGTGTCCTGTCTCCATACCTTTTCAACCTGTATGCAGAACAGATTATCCAGGAGGCTGGGCTCTATGAGGAGATTATGTGGGATTAAGATTGGAGGAAGAGCTATCAACAATCTGCGTTATGCAGGTGACATAACCCTGCTTGCTGAAACTGAGGAGGACCTCATGCACTTGCTGCGAAGGGTCAAGGACTGCAGCCTTCAGTATGGACTGAGGCTCAATGTCAAGAAGACAAAGATTCTCACCACTGGGCCAATTGGCAGCATCAGGATGGATGGTGAAGAGATTAAGATTATTCACAGCTTTAGTTTGCTTGGCTCCACAGTCAACACTCTTGGCACCAGTAGCCAGGAAATTAAAAGACATACTGTGATGGGAAAATCTGCTGTTAGGGACTTCTCTAAAGTACTGAAGAAAGAGCAATGGTGTCTCTCTGGAGACTAAGGTGTGTCTGACACAGGCCATGGTCTTTGTGATCACTTGTTATGCATCAGAGAGTTGGACAATGACCAAGGAGGACAGAAGGAGAATTGATGCCTTTGAACGGTGGTGCTGGAGAAGAGTATTGAGGATACCACGGACTGCTAGGAAAACAAACAGATTCATCCTGGAGAGGGTTAAACCGGGCTGCTCCTTGGAGGCAAGGATTCTGGGGCTTCGTCTGACATACTTTGGACATGTTGTAAGGAGGGACAGGTCCTTGGAGAGGGACATCATGCTTGGGAGGGTGGAGGGACAGTGCAGGAGGGGAAAACCCTCTATGAGGTGGATTGATTCAGTGACTGGGATAATCGGGATGGGAGTGTCAGAGACAGTGCGAGTGGCACACGACAGAGCAGAGTTTAGGGCTGTTGTACATAGGGTCGCTATGAGTCGTAAGCGACTCGACGGCACATAACAACAACCTCTGAGTTTGCAGCCCAATTCCTTATCCATTACTTATTTATAAATACTTAAATTTTTTTTTAAATCCCCGTTAATCCATTCGGCTGCCGCGAGGAACAAAATGCTGTTTTGAAAACCAACGCAGAACGGCAAATGCAAACACTTGGCTCAGCAGATACCATCTGCAAGCGTCAGCCAGACTCCCGAGGGCCCGAGTTCCAGAGCCGAGGGGCGGTCCCCGGGACCCGAGGGGCGGTCCCCGGGCTGGCGGGGCCACGCTGGGGGGAAAGGCCACCGATATTCCCAGGATTCTGGGACCGTCACACACCTTCCGGGGCTTTTACGAGAGTGCACACGGTGTGAAGACGGGGCGCCGGCGCCCGTAGCCGGTGGACTTGAACCCGCCCTCCGACACATCCCGCTTTGCTCGTCCCTCGTGGTTTGGGGACCGTCCCGCGGGGCCGGAGGGGCGGGAGGGACCGGGCTGGGACGCAGTGCCAGGCTGGGAGGCAGTGGTCAGCCCCGGGCTCGGGCAGGCGCCGGCCAGGCGGGAGGAAGGCTGGCCGGACCCGGAAAGAAGCGCGGGCGGGCTCCAAGCCGGGGAAGGCCCGGCGCCTTGTCCCCCTCCCCGCCTCACCTGCATGTTAGGCACAAAGCCTTTCTTGATCCTCCAGCAATTTTTGTTGATTTTGTCCAAGAACTGCAACTCATCATTGTAGCTGCGACTCATGGTGGCGACAACGGCGGCGAAGACTCGAAGGCCCGCTTTAAAAAGGCAGCAGATGCCGCGCTGTACCGACGGCTGGAGCGCGCGCTGGCCGCCAATGCGCAGGCGCGGCCGGAGTCTCAGCGTGGGCGACGGCAAGCGCCGAGGCCCCAAACACCTCATACGACTGCCTTTTTACGAATGTGAGACTGCCCTCTAGCGTTAATGGTTTTCGATCTCTCCTAGTTTAAGTTCAAACTCAACCCCAGGTGAACAAGTCCATTCTGACTCCTAGGGACGCGGAAGGACAGGGCAGAATTGCTCTATCGGGTTTCCAGACTGTACATCTTTATAGAAGTTAATGACCTCATCTTTTTCATGAAAAAAAGTCTTTTTAAAAAGTCATTGCCATCATGGAGTCATACAATTTGATGGTTAGGGAGCTGAGGGAAATGGAAAGGATCTTGTGTGAAAAACAATGTATTTGAATTTTGTAAATAAGCTAGTATAAAAAATGTAAACTAGAATGTGTATGAACGATTGTATGAAACACGATGTAAATGAAAGATTGTATAAAACAATGTATATGAATGAAACATGTTGTAAAGGGATTATTACACGAATATCAGTAAAAAATATTAAAGAAAAAAAAGTTAAAAAAAAATTTCATTGTCATCGTGTTGCAACCGAGGCATAGTTGAGTCTCCAGCAGGTTTTCGGAGGTTGTAAATCTCACTAAGGGAGATGGCTCTGCTTTCTTCTACAGAGCAGCTGGTGCATTTGAACTCATTGACTTTGAGTTGGCAGCACAATTCCTAACCCGCTAGAACCTAAGAGGTCATCAAAGGAATGGGAAAGATTCGGTGTGAAAAACAAAGTATACTAACTTTGTAAGTAAACCAGTATAAAATGAAAAAAAATCAATAAAAAGAAAGAAAGAAAACACCCCTTTCCGAAAGTAACTAGTTCTAACTGTACACTTTTTGGTGAAAGCTTAACTACTGCGCCGCAGGGGCTCCTTACCTGTTCAATGTATGATTTTTATGGACCTGTAAATAAATACCCTCACAAATTTTTCCGGGAGCCCTCACAAATTTTTCCGGGAGTTCTGGTGGCCTAGTGGAATTGTGCTCCCAATGGAAAGGTATATGGTTCAAATCCACCAGCTGCTCCACAGGAGAAAAAGGCGATCTCCTTTGTGATGAACTGCCTCTGAAAACCCACTGAGTGCCACCTATGTCTTGATTCTAGCTTGATGGTACACAACAACAATACTGATTGACAGTCTTTCGAGGTGCTACATTTGCAATGAAGCTACATGTGTTGCTGCTGCTTCTCAGTTATAATGTGTTCTGGTTAAAATGAACTAATTCCCCAGGAAGTTTACAATTGCTCATTTAAAACTATGCCCAAATGTCATTATTTTTCATAAAATGTTCCTTTATGTTTCAAAGGTTTGTCTTTTTAAAAGATATTTCACAGTATGATTCTAAATATTTTTTTATAATACTTGTTTAATTTTGTACTCTAATCTATGGCTGAAGACTACACCCTTGAGTAAGGATTGAAGCTCAACATCAAGAGGACAAAGCTTCTTGCCACTGGGCCAATTGGCAGCACCATGATGGAGAAGATATTGAGAAGATGGAGAAGAGAGTGAGGTTGTTAACAATTATAGCTTGCTTAGCTCCACAATCAATACTCTTAACACCAGCAGTCAAGAGATCAAAAGATGAGTTACATGAGGAAAATCTGCTGTCAGGGACCCCTCCAGAGTGCTGAAAAGCAATGATGTCAGTCTAGAGACTAAGGTGCATCTAATCCAGGCAATTACTCACTATGCATCAGAAAGCTGGACAATGATTAAAGATGATAGAAGAATTGATGCCTTTTGAGTTGTAGTGCTGGAGAAGAGTCTTGAACATACCAGGGTCCACCAAGAAAACAAATGTGTCTGTCTTGGAGATGATGAAACCAAGTTTTTCCTTGGAGGCTAGGATTTTGAAGCTCCATCCCACATGCTTTGGGCATGTGGCCAGGAGGCACCAGTCTTTGGAGAAGGACATTATGCTTGGAAGGGTGGAGGGATAGCATGGAAGAGGAAGACCTTAAATGAGAGGGATTGATACAGTAACTGGGGCAATGGGAGTTGGTGTGTCAGAATTAGTGAGACTGACTCAGGGCAGGGCAGGGTGCAGAGCTGCTGTACATAGTGTCGCTGTGGGTCGTAGGTGACTTGACAGCACGTAACAACAATATAATTCTATACCCAGTGTCTCTTGTTCATAATAAGCCCGGTCTTATATTGTTTTATAATTTTGCTCCATTTTTTCCTCTCTCTAGTCAATTCAGGGTCTCCTAATGTGATCCCTTTCAGCAGTAGTGTCTGGTTCTGGTCTCAGGGTCATAGAAACTGAGGTTCGTTCATACAGCCCATTAGAGTCTTGGACAAATTGTCTCAGTTCATTGTTTTCCCCTTTCTTGTTTGTTCTGGACAGGGAGAGACCAATCGCTGCTCCTTGGATGGCTGTTTAAATGCACTTAAATACTCTCACTGCCTTTTCCCTAATCCCTGGGAAAGGAGGATGGGGCACATATAGAAAGAAAGAAAGAGAGAGAGAGAGAGAGAGAAAGAAAGAGAAAAGAAAAGAAAGCATTCTTGAAGGGAATCAGTTTCCAGAGTCTCCTAAGATCACTCTGTATCTTAATGGGGAAAAATAAAAATGAAGCTGCAACCTTAATTCATTCAATTTCACTTTTCAATGGAGCTTTTAAATCTGCAGTCTGAGATTTTGTGAATGGTAAGCCCACATCCAAACCCAACCAGCTGCAGTGCTTGGTTTTGACTTATGCTGGGTGCCGGAGTACAACGGTGCTCCATGGAGTGTTCACGGCTATGACCTTCTGGAAACAGATCACCAGGCCATTCTTCTGAGGTGTCTCCTGGTGGGTGCCAGTCTCTAATCTTCCGTTATGCAGTTGAGTACTTAACTGTTCACGCCACCAAAGGCTCCTTTATCAGTGCTAAAGATATTCCCTTCCCTTTATCATGTGCTATTTTATTGAAAAAAAAAAAAAAGAAAAACATTTTCAAATAAAAAAGACAGACATTGATAGAAAACCATTTTAATTAAATAAAGGACACAGTAACAGTACATACAAAACATAAAACACCAAAATGTAGGGAGGAGGAGATCCCTAGAGGGGTGAGGAGGGCCCCATGGATAAGAACCATTTCAAATGTTCTAAAGAGTTTCTTTTTATTTTTGTCTGTGTTCCGTCAAATCAGATGTGACTGGTACAGGAGGAGGTGCCCCTCCTTCTCTAGCACAGCATCTGGTGGATTTGAACCGTGTGCCTCTGGGATTGCAGTTCAGCTTCTTGCCACTAAGCCACCAGAGCTTCCTCTAATGTTTCTTATCCATCTCATTCGGGGCACATACCTAGCTCTTGGCTCCCAAATCCTGTAAACATGTATACACACATAACACGCACATGTACATGTACATATTCAAAAGCCCATCACTACACACACACACACACAGCGACATCCCCCTCCCCTCACATTCAGGTCTTTAATCCACTTTGCTTCCCTCTAAGTCCCAGGAGATTTGAGAAAGAGTTTTGCTCAAGCAACTGGGAAAGGTTTAAGCTTCCACCATCCACTGTCGTCATCTTCTGGGTTTACAGCAGCTGTAGGGTTAAGAGCCATCTATGTCTTGGGATGTCTTGTAAATCGGTACTCAAGGGGCTGGCTTCCTATTCCAGAATTCATTTAATAAGTTCAGGTTATTTCCCCAGCTGTGACCACTTGGCTTCTGCTTTGACTTTTGTTCATACTTCAGGTCAGTGGAAATTAAAAGGAAACCCTGAAAAGGATGGGATAATGAAGAAAATGTCAACCTTTGAGCACTTATAGCTTTGGAGTGTCTGGGTTTGCTGCATACCCCATCCTGTTCTATGTTGCTTCCCCCACCCCCCATCGCCCCAACTGAGGGAGGGCACCTTAGATGTAAACAGGCCACTTTGGGTTAAAGTCATTTGATTTGACTTAAGCCTCTGCAGAACCTTATGTAGGCATGTATGTGCATTCTTGGAGTTGGATGGGAAAAGAAGGTACGTCATTTGTATAATTGGACATTCCTATCAGAAATTAATTTCTATATCTTGGAAGAAAAAGCTCTAAAAAGAAAGGAAGGATGAGAAAAGGTTGCTTGAAGTTAGTGAATGAGAATATATCTTGAAACAGTTAACAGACTCCTGGATTCAGAAGAGGGAAGTTCATGGACTGGGGTTTCAGAAGTACAAATCTGGTCACAGTCTCGTGCTTTTCTAGGAGCATAATCCCCTTTGAATTCTGACTCTTAGCATTGTCACTTTTGCTGTTGTCAACTGTCTTGGATCTGAACCCTAACCACTTGGTTCTTATCATAGGGCCATTCATATGATTAGTTGTAGGGTAGGATTATAGACTATAGAGTTTTTATTGACTGATTAGGGGAGTAGATTACCACATCTTTCTTCTTAGTATTTTTTACTCTGGAAGGACCACTGAACTCTGTTCAGCATCCCGGTTACACACAAGCCTCCATTGACATATGGATGTTAGCAGCATATGGAATGCATTTGCTGGGAATTGAGACTGAGTCTTCAGTGTGGAAGGCAAGAATTCTATGACTGAACACCAATGTGGTCTCCTCATATACAGACTTTCTTGTGAAACAATTGAAATAAGGAGTGCTAAGCAATAGTTTCTTCTAGCATGAAATAGTAGTAGTAGTAGAGTAGTAATAATAATAATAATAATAATAATAATAGTTTTATGACAAGTATTTGTTATATTTGAGTAATTCAATAATGGTTGGGCTGCTTAGTGAAAATTGATTGGACTTGCACTGATTTGTAAACCCAACTTTAAATCCTGTTATGAGTTAATGTCAAATTTGTAAAGAACTAAATGTGTTGTTAATGAAATTCCTTAGGCTATGGGGGGAACCCCCCAAATAAAACAAAAATAAAAATAAAGAAAGTAACAAGAGACTTATCCAAGTGTGAGAAGAAATGCGTTAGCTAAGAGGAGCTTTGCATTCTTACCTCCAGAACTTCAATGTCTGAATTGGCGTATGAGATATTATATGGGTTGGGTAGAGGAAATCCTTGCTGCAATCGTGCTAAAAATATAGAACAAAGATGTACTTTGGCAACTTTTTAGTAAGAAGGAGTGAATTATGTTCAATTTGCTGCAGTGACTCAACAAAAATCGTGCAGGGTAAGGTCCAGGATTGTCATTCATTTAAACTATGTGTGGGTGTGCAAATAAGAGCTTGCTTGATTAGACATTATAAAACATTAATCAATGTAACTAAAGTTACAAAACAGAAAGTCTACAAATGATTGAAAAAATTAAATATGATTTGTGTGTCTTCACTCAAAAGGAAAAAAAACTAAGCAAAAAAATACTAAATGGGTGAAAAGAAAGACAAAATACAATAAGGGGTTTATTAGACATTGCAACTGATCAAATAAATTGATTCATGGCAATTTTTGTTGTAAAATGAAAAAAAAGTGTGTGTCCAACAGGTAGGTAGTGCCTGCATAAGAATCACAAAAATAACCTCTTTGACTCCTTTCCAAATTGACTCAAAGGAGTCTCTTTACTGTCTAATGAGAATGGTTTCAGTCTTCTTCACTTAAACACACTTAGCCTTTCTTGCTGAGTCTGCAAAGAGTGTTTCCAACAGCAATAAGACCTAGCTCAATTCATCTTGCAATTGCCTTGTTGATGGTGCAAGCTTTACTCTTTCTGGCTCTTGCTTGAATTCATAACAACACTAGAAGCAAGAGGAATAAACAGACTATGCCTATACTTAGTCAAGTTCCATGGGTTTCTTATTTTCCAAGAATGTCTTACCATTGGCCAGTGGGAGCACTCCAAAGTGAAGAATAGAAGACAGAATATTCTCAAACCTCAAGACCTGAGATAAAAAGTAGAAAATGGGTCAGTTACCAAAGAAGGCATTTAGAAAATGCTTGACATTGTTTTGGCATGTACTTGTCTAGACTTTATGAGGATAGAGAGCAGTAACTTGGACATAAACTAACTTCCAAGATAAAGAATGATATTTTGTAGGGAATCTTCTCACAGAGTCTCCCAGGCTCATTTTTCCATTGAAGTGAAATTTCTTTCCCTCTCTGTGCCAGACTTTGATGATGGCAAATATAAAGAGAGGGGATGGTGACAGCTTACATATCTGCCAAATGAGACAGTAACGATTAACTAATGGATATACCAATTAGGAGCCTTCTCTTTGTCTGTTGAAGACCTCTCCCACAGAAGATTCTTTGCATTATACTATACCATAACATTAAGGGTATTACAAGAACATTCACTCTATCCTTAATAAACTGTGTGTTGTTGTCTACCATGGAGTCGGAACCGACCCATTGCTGCCTCTCCAAAGGGTTTCCAGAGGCAGTAAATTGTATGGAAGGAGACTGTCCATTTTTCTCCCCTGGAGCAGCTGGTGGATTTAAACTGCTCGCCTTTGGGATGACGGTGCAGTGCCTCACCATTAGGCCACCACAGCTCCCTATTTTTTTTTTTAACATAAATGACTTAACGGTACATAAAAACAATAACATATACATGACAGGTTGGAAGCAGAAGTGGCACCCCCTTCCTAAATAACATGCCTCCGGAAACTCTGTGAACTTTGATAAATGTCAATAGTTGTAGAGAGGCTTCAGGCCTTTTGTTCATAGGGTCGCTAAGAGTCCTGCTCTATTCGAAGACAATCAACAATAACAACAACAACTAAATTGTAGTAGTTGAGAACATTGGTTCCTGGGAAGATGAAAGTATTTTTTTTTAAACCCAAATGGCCAGTGAAGAACACTAATCATTCAATGGAGCATCCAACATGCTTAGCAAGAAAAAGCCTCTTTGTAGCTCAGTGATGCTAGCTCCGAAGCTAGATTTCCCAAGTTTACCTCTTGGTTCTATTGTTTAACCTTGTGAAGCTGGTAAAGTCACTTAACTTCTCTATGCTTCAAAAGTCTCAACTGTAAAATGAAGCTAATACTCTTAGTCTCATAAGATCAAAAATGTTAATATTATGGAAAATGCTTAGATCAGTGCTTGGCATATAAATAAAGGTGTGTACACAAGCACAAACACACTCACACATATGCACACCACATACATGCACACAAACACCTCCCCAATAACAACAACAACACCACCCCAAACTCATTGCTGTAGAGTCAATTCCAACTTAGGAGACCTTCTAGCTTGTTCTCAATGTTGTAAATCTTAGCAGGAGGAGAGGGTCGTATTTTTCTTCCAAGAAATGACTGGTCCGTTTGAACGGTTGATGTTTTGATTAGTACTCAACTCTTAACCACTTGTGCACCAGGACTCCTTTGCTTCGCACACTCTGTACTATCACTGTCATTTGTTTTTTAGACATTTCAGAGTTAGCACAGCTTGTTGTTGCCCATAAATAGTCTATGTTGGTTTTTCTGGAGGACTTAAATTCATTCCCCCCCCCCTTCCTGGGCTCAGGAAATATGATTTATGAGAAAGTCAGCTATGCATTCTCATTGATTGATTGATAGTTGTTGTTGTTGTGCCATTGAGTCAGGTATGACTCCTAGCGACTCTATGAACAAAAGATCTGTTCAATAATTTCCACACTCTGTGGGGTCACCTTTCTTTGGAATGGGAGTCTTCAGTACGGATTGAGGCTCAATATTAAGAAAACAGATTCTCACCACTGGGCCAATTGTCAGCATCATAATGGATGGTGAAGAGATTGAGATTGTTCACAGTTTTGGTTTGCTTGGATCCACAGTCAACACTCTTGGCACCAGCAGCCAGGAAATTAAAAGATGTACTGCCATGGGAAAGTCTGTTGTTAGAGACCTCTCTAAAGTACTGAAGTACAAGGATGTCAGTCTGGAGACTAAGGTGTGTCTGATACAGGCCATGGTCTTTGCAATCACTTGCTATACATCAGAGAGTTGGACAATGACTTGGAATGATAGAAGGAGAATTTATGTCTTTGAGTTGTGGTGTTGGAGAAGAGTATTGAATATACCATGGACTGCTAAGAAAACAAACATGTTTGTTTTGGAGAGGGTGAAGCCATGCTGCTCCTTGGAGTCAATGATTCTGAAGCTTCGTCTGACCTACTTTGGACATGTTGTAAGGAGGGATCGGTCCTTGGAGAGGGGTGTCATGCTTGGGAGGGTGGAGGGACAGCGGAGGAGGGGAAGACCCTCGAGGAGATGGATTGATTCAATGACTGGGGTAATGGGGATAGGTGTGTCAGAGATGGTGAGATGGGCACAAGATAGGGCAGTGTTTAGGGTTGCTATGAGGCACTGGCGACTTGATGGCACATAACAACAACAACAACAACTTTGTCCAGGAGCAGGCTGCTAATCTTTGTCCCACTGAGCATCTGAAAGGTTAGGACTGCTTTGGTTAGCAGCTCAATGCTTAATGCACTATATCACCACACCTTCTTCAACTTTAAGGAGTTCTGGTATCCTAGTGAGTTGCACTGCCAACCCAAAGGCAGGCGGATCAAATCCACCAGCTGTTCATGGTAAAAAAAGAGGGATGATCTCCTCCTGCACAATTTACAGCCTCTGAAAACGCATTGTAAGGTCAGCTAGGGGTCAATTCTGACTTGATGGCATAAAAGAACAACAATCTTCAACTTGCATAGGATGCTTGGTTAAAACCAATAGTCATGGAGAAATCAAGTATTTAGAGGCATATTTAAACAACCACTCAGCATAAAGGGACATTCTGATTCTTCCCTTTCCAGGAGAACAAAAGTACTCATTCCTACCTCAATGTTACCACGATTGGATTCTGGCAAGGAGAGGCGAAATCTGAAAGGGAACAGAACAAAGTTAAAGGAAAATATAACAAACCACAATGACCTTAATAGATATAAACAAATACAGAAGGCAAATTTTAGATTAATTAATCACTACTGTTTTTTAAAAAACCGCACTATACACAAACCACTTTGCAAAGACATAGTGTTCTATTACATCTTCCACTATCTTTTGCCACTTAGCAAGCAGAGCAGAATTAGAAAACAGATTTTTGCAGTCAGGATGAGTTTTCCAGATGTATTTGATGTACAGGGTTTGTTGGTAATGTGAAATGAATGCAGAGCAATTATAAGAGCAGCTTTAGGATCTTCTGCTCTCAACTCAGCCTTGTCATTGTCTGAAACCAGGTCAGTTCCTTATGAGTAAAACAGAAATACTGTAATGATGCAATGATGCTGAAAGCAGTGGTGTTAACAGTGCTGCTGATGATGGAGAGAGACACACCCACCTAAGAACTTTACAGACATTTTAAAAAAATACAATCTTCAAAACAACTATGAAATATCATCTCACCCTAGTAACAATAGTAAAATTCAACAGAAGAGCAAATAATAAATGTTAGTGAGGTTGTGGAGAAACTCGAACCCTTATTCACTGTTGGTGGAAGTGTAAAATGGTGCAACCACTGTGGAAGGCGGTATGGCACTTTCTCAAAAAGTTGGAAATAGCAATACCATTTGACCCAGCAATTCCACTACTGGGAATATACTCTAAAGAAACCAGAACTGCCACCCAAGTAGATATAGGCACACCTATGTTTATTGCTGTTTTGTTCACAATAGCAGAGAGTTGGAAATAACCAAAGTGTCCATTAGCAAGTGAATGGATAGAGAAGCTGTGGTATAGTCACACAATAGAGTACTATGCTGCATTGAAAAACAAGGAACTCATGAAATATTATACAGTTGACCCTGGAGGACATTATATTGAGTGAAATATCCCAGTTACAAAAGGATAGATACTGCATAATGCTACTGTTATCAAACAGGACTGACATTAGGTTTGGGGGGAAATTAGGAAAAGAAGGGATAAATAATGTGCACTACATTGAAACAGATGAAGGAGTGAACTGTTTAAAGGGGATATATGGTTGGGTATTGTTTGTATGACAAGAGTCCAGAGTAGAAGCTGCATAGAAAAGTGGACTGGGGCCAGAGGAAGGTTGTATAACAATGAAGGAATTTAAAAAAAAAAAAAAAAAGAAGGAATTTTCTTTCTTTTCAAAGAGAAAAGCAAACTGGGGGGAAGAGGTGGGCAGGGAGAAAAATGTGCAACAAGAATGAATAGAAATCCAGGTTCTCTATAATTTTTCATTAAAATCTCAATTAAAAAAAAAAAACTAAAAAAAAAGCAATCTTCACAATAGCCCTTTGCAGTGTTGTTGCTGCTCAATGCCATTGAGTTAGTTCTACTTATAGTGACCCTATAAATGACAAAAGGAAACCCAGGCCACTCTTGCACCATATTCACAATCTCTACTGTGCTTAAGCCTATTGTTCTAGTCACTGTGTCAATCCGTATCATTGAACATCTTCTCCTTCGCTGAGTCTCTATTTTTCCAAGCATAATGTCTTTCTGCAGGTGCTGGCCCCTCTTGATTAGCATGTCTAAATCTGTGAGACCCACTTTCATTCTAATTACTTCTAACTCCTTGCTATTGTGAATAAAGCTGCAATAAACATGGGTGTGCATACATTACTTCTAAAAAGCACTCTTAGACTCTTAGGTTGCGCTTCTTCTAAGACAAAAAAAAGATTTGTTTATTCTTTTGGAAGTCCGTAGTATATTCAATATTCTTTGCCAGCACCATAATACAAACATATCAATTCTTCTTGGCTCTATTTAATTCATTGTCCCATATTCAGTGCCTAAGAAGAGGCAATGCAATTGGCACAGGATAGAGCAGGGTTTAGGGCTGTTGTACACAGGGTCACTATGAGTCGCAAATGACTCGATGGCACATAACAACAACAACAAGAAGCAATGGGATGTACCATGGTTTGGATCAGTATGTTGTTGTTGTTGTTATGTGCCGTCAAGTCACCTGTGAGTCATAGTGACCCTAGGCACATTAGCTCTGAACCCTGTCCTATCCTGAGCCAATCTCATCATCTCCAACTGACCTAATCCCATTTTTCCAGTAACTGAGTCAGTCCCTCTCATCCTGGCTCTTTCTGTCCTGCACTATCCCTCCACCTTTCAAGCATGATGTTCTTTTCCAAGGATTGCCCTCGTCTGGCCACATGCCCATGCCCAAAGTATGTGAGAAGGAGCCTCAAAATTCTTGCCTCCAAGGAGCAGCCTAGTTTCATCCTTTCTAGGACAGACTGGTTTGTTCTCCTAGCAGTCCACTGTATGTTAAATACTCTTCCCCAGCACCACAGCTCAAAGGCATTGATCTTTCTTCTATCAAGTATCCTTTAGTTTTTAAAGTGAAGTCCTTGTGCGTTATCACTTCAATGAGGACATTGGTAGTAGATTTGCCAAATGTAACATATTTTTTTTTATTTCTTGGCTCCTGTTTCTACGGATGTTGATTGTGGATACATGTAAAATGAAATTCTTGGCTACTTCAATCTTTTCTCCCTTCATCATGATGCTGCCTATTGGTCCAGTGGTGAAGATTTTTCTTTTTGAAATGTTGAGGTTTAATCCATACGGAAGACTGCAGCGGTTCCCAAGCTTTGCCATTAAAAGTCTTTGTAATAGATGTCACTATTGCTTTTCTTTTTGTGGAGGATGAAAGCAATGCTTAGAGACAGTAAGTAATTTCCCCAAGATCAGAGAGACAGAAGCTGAGGGACTCAGATGGCAAAGCCCAGGACACTGCTGCTGAGCTGGCCCCAATTCCTGGTGAGCTCGTGTGTTAACGACAGAGCCTTGTAAACTGCGGCGTCTTCACCACTGTGGCTACTCTGCGCCTGTTTTAATGGCCACCATGTCAATAAATCTGGGTTAAGATTCCCCGACCTTCAGTGGCCCTCCTCTCCTTTGCCAGCAAGCGATTCCTTCCTTATGTTGTGAATCTCTGCCATAGAGTTCTTTCTCATTTGACTAACATTCAGAAGTGGACTTTGAGACCTTTCTTCACCATCTGTCTTAGCCTGAATGTTCTCCTGGAACCTGTTTATCATGGGTGACTTAGGTGGTATTTAAAATATCTGCGGTATAGCTGTTAGCATCGTATTAACATGCAAGCCACTGTTCTGTGACAAACGTTCAGATAGGACGGAATCCTAGTCTACTTCCAAACTCTCTGCTCAGTGCAGGCTACGCTCCATCCCTCAGAAGGCCAGATAAACATTGCTTTAACTGTTTAATCCTAGCATGTAAGTTCTATGCTACTATGTTAGCTAAGATGAAAGGCTATGTAGACTAATTAATAAATACTAGGGTTCTAATCAGAGGATGTATACCTCTTTTACCTTATTCTTCAGCACTTTGGAGAGGTCCCCAACAGCAGACTTCCCTAATGTGATTTGTCTTTTGATTTCCTGACTGCTGGTCCCAAGAGTGTTGATTGTGGAACCGAGCAAGCTGAAATTGTTAACAATCTCAATCTCTTCTACACCTATCAAGATGCTGGCAATTGGCCAGTGGTGAGGATCTTTAAATCTTGGCATAAAACAAGCCCCAGGAATTGATGGCATACCAATTAACATATTTCAACAAAGAGATGCAGCTCTGGAAGTACTCACTAGGCTGTGCCAAGACATCTGGAGGACAGCTACCTGGCAAACTGACTGGAAAGAAACCCATATTTATTCTCATTCCAAGAAGTTAGAATGGCAAGGGGTATAGAGATCTTATGTTCTGAAGACCTTAAATCAAAGAGTGTGTAAGATATTTCTCTGACATATCATACTGTTTCAGGTGTCTGTGCTTCAGTTCAGGCTTCCCCCTACTGGGATTGTCCTTCTTTCTCTTTGATTGGTTAATTCCTCTTCAGCAGTTAATATTCTTCTTACTACATAACCACAGATACCACTTCTAAAATTTCTGCTTTCACAGAATCTATAGAGCTGAGCAAGTACCACTTTAGAATAAATTAAGTTTGAGATAATTTTGAAGAAAGAACTAAAAGTAAAGACATGAAAGGCAATTATGTTTGACCAGGTTCAGAGATGATATCAGTAATCTGTTGGTTGAAACTGATAAGATGATTACTGGCTGAAAGGGAGGTCTGGATTCCTTAGGGTATCTTTGTAGGAAGTTGTTGTTGTTATGTGTCGTTGAGTCGATTGAGACTCATAGTGACCCTATGTACAACAGCCCTAAACCCTGCTCTATCCTGTGCCAATTGCACTGCCTCTGACACACCCATCCTGATTACCCCAGTCACTAAATCAATCCACCTCATAGAGGGTCTTCCCCTCCTGCGTCATCCCTCCACCCTCCCAAGCATGATATCTCTCTCCGAGGACCTGTCCCTCCTTACAACATGTCCAAAGTATGTCAGACAAAGCCCCAAAACCTTGACTCCAAGGAGCAGCCTGGTACAGTCAGTACTCTTCTCTAGCACCACAGCTCAAACGCATCAATTCTCCTTCTATCCTCCCTTGTCATTGTCCAACTCTCTGATGCATAACAAGTGATTACAAAACCCATAGCCTATATCAGACACACCTTAGTCTCCAGAGTGACACCATTGCTCTTCAGTACCTTGGAGAGGTCCCTAACAGCAGACTTTCCCATCACAATACATTGTTTGATTTCCTGGCTACTGGTGCCAAGAGTGTTGACTGTGTAGCCAATCAGACTAAAGTTGTTAACAATCTCAGTCTCTTCACCATCCATCCTGATGCTGCCAATTGGTCCAGTGGTGAGAATCTGTGTCTTCTTAACATTGAGCCTCAATCCATACTGAAGGCTGCAGTCCTTGACTCTCTGCAGCAAGAATTTCAGGTCCTCCTCAGTTTCAGCAAGCAGGGTTGTGTCATCTGCATAACACAGACTGTTAATAGATCTTCCACCAATCCTAACGCCACCTTCTCCTCAATGAGGATAATCTGTTTTGCATGCAGGTTGAAGAGGTATGGAGATAGGACACATCCCTGGTGCATGCCCTTCCCAATTTTGAATCATGCAGTTTTTCCTTGCTCTGTTCTGACGACTGCCTCTTGGTCCAAGTATAAGTTTCGCATTAGAACGATCAAGTGTTCTGGGATTCCCATTCTTCTCAGAGTCAGCCACAGTTTGTTATGATCCACACAGTCAAATGTCTTTGCATAATCAATGAAACACAGATAGACATTCTTCTGGTATTCCCTTCTTTCAGCTAAGATCCACCTAACATCAGCTACAATATCCCTCGTACCATGACCCCTTCTAAACCCAGCCTGGACTTCTGGTAGTTCTCTGCTGATGTGCTGTTCCAGTTGTTTTTGGATAATCTTCAGTAGAATCTTGCTTGCACGTCAAATCAAGGATATTGTTCTGTAGTTTCCACACTCTGTTGGGTCACCCTTCTTTGGAATGGGAACAAATATAGATCTCGTCCAGTCAGTTCGCCAAGTGTTTGTTCTCCAGAACTGTAACTAATGGTCAACTCCACAATGAGGGATTTATCTTTCACTGTTCTAGAAATTGTTTGTCTGTCAGATACTCCTCTAAATCTGAACATTCAGATAAGACAGACTAGGGAAAAGGTTTGGCCATTCACACATCTGAAATAGCAGGCCTCTGAAAATCTATGTACAAAAGAGCCTATGGTGATGAAGGAAGAAGTTCAAGCTGCTTGGAAGGAAATAGCAAAATATAAGTCCCCAGGAATAGATGGTATACCAATTGATGTATTTCCACTAACAGATGCTGCCCTGGATGTGCTTGAAGGAAGCAAGCTGGGTAATTAAACAAACTTGCTACGTGCCTCAGCTTGAGAATGACTCACAGTGACCTTATGAACAACTGTTCTGAACCCTGTCCTATCCTGTGCCATAATCATAATTTCTGACATACTTGAGTCCATTTGCAGTCACTGTGTCAATCCATATGGTTTAGAGTCTTCCTCTCTTTCGCTGACCTTTTCAAGCATGATGCCCCTCTCTAAGGAATAGCCTCTAGTAACAACATGCCCAAAGTAAGTGAGGTGAATCTTTGCCTCCAAGGAGCACTCTGGCTATACTTTCTCCAAGACCTATCTGTTTGTTATTTTGGCAGTTCTTGGGATGTTGAGTACAGTGTAAAGGCATCAATCCTTCTTCGTTTTTTCTTTATTGTCTCGCTCTCAGATGCATAGTAAGTGATTGAAAAGACCATGGCCTTAATCAGGCAAACCTTAGTCCTCAAACTGACATCATTGCTCCTCAGTAATTTCAAGAGGTCCCTGACAGTAGATCTTCCTAGTGCCATACATCTCCTGATCTCCTGACTGCTGGTACAAAACGTATTGATGGTGGATTCAAATAAGATGAAGTCATGGACAGTTTCAATTTTTTCCTTATCTATCTATGATGCTGCCCATTGCAGTCTCAGTGGTGAGCATTTTTGTTATCTTGGTGTTGAGACTCAATCCATATTTAAAGGCTGCAGTGTTTGATCTTCTGCAGCAAGTGCTTCAAGTCCTCCTCACCTTCAGCAAGTGAGGTTGGTTCTTCTGCATAACGTTGGCTGAGTCTTCCCTCAAGTAGAGAAAATATGCAAAGGATGCCTTTCTTGGCCACATCACTTCTTATTATAGATGAGAAAGATGGGCAATCTCCTCCTGTACATTTCAGAGCTTCAGAAACCGGAGCTGAGTTGGTTCCAATTAATGGAGTTAATGAGTATAGACCAATTTAGAAATTCAGCCTTCAAAAAGGTAAATGCACCTATGCATTTCTCTTCTTTCTTTCTTTTCTTACAATCCCAAACTAGACTATTGTATCTCAAAAAATCACCAGCTGGGACATCCTTCTTGAATGAGCTTGTCCCAGAAACTAGCCCAACTATACTTGTTCTTTTGATTCCTGTTTATTCTTTGGGCTTCTACACTTTCCTGCCAGGATAATTCACTGGCAGACACTTTCCACCCACACAAAAGAAACAGAGCAACAAAATTGCCCATCTTGGTTCTGAAAAACTTTTGAACTGAACTCAGACTGTAGGTGGCGCCCAAACTTAGTCTTTTGACAGTTCAATTGCACATTGCAATTCGTGGGTGTTAGAGAACTGGGCTCCACAGGATAGTTTTTCAGAAGTGGATGACCAAGTCTTTTGTTTATCAGACATCTCTAGCGGTCTGGGATGGGGTAGGAAGGGAAAGCTCAAATGGTCAAGCTTTGAATTAGCAACAGAGCTTTTTAAACATCCCATTCCAGCCAGGGATGCCTTTCATCTTCTGCCAGGTCTCTAAACTTAGAGCCCTTGTCCCTAGCGACTTTTAGTATTAAGTGCTTCTAACATGGAGCTCTGGTGGCCTAGTAGTAAGGAGCTACGTTGCCAATCCAAAGGCACTCAGATTCAATCTACCAGCTTCTCTGTGGGAGTAAGAGGGACAATCTCCTCTGATGCGATTTACTGCCTTTGAAAATCTGCTGGAGAATTAGCTATGCATTGATTCTGACTTCACAGCACATAACAACAGCAGTTCTTACTTAGAAATTTTCTTTTTTTAAGAGAAAATTCCAATTACTTACAATGTAGTTGAAAATAGGGCAGGAGTCGGTTCGAATCCACCAGATGCTCTGCCGGGGAAGGAGGGGCAATCTCCTCCTGTACCAGTCAGATCTGATTTGACGGTACACGCACACAAAAATAATAAAAAATAAAATTAAAAAAAAAAAAAAGAAAATAGGGCAGGGGAGACTCAAATGGCCTTATCTGGCAGACAGAGAAGTATAACTTATTTTGAACATTTTCTTTCTCTCTCTTTCACTGCTGTTAAGTTAGAATTGATTCCTAGCTGACCAACCCTCCAATGGATTTTCAGAAGGATGAAAATCCCCAAGTTAGTTCTGACTTGACAGTATGTAACAATAGTTCTTACTACATAACCACAAGGTAGTTTAAAATAGGGTCTTTGTTGTTGTTAGTTGCCATTGAGTCAAGTATGACTCTTAGGGACCTTATGAACATTAGACCTGAACTCTGTTCTATCTTGTGCCATCTTCACAATCTCAGACACACTTGAGTTGCAGTCAACATGTCAATTCATCTTGATGGGGCGTTTCCCTGCCCTCTACCCTTCCAAGCATGATATCCTTTCCAAGGAATAGCCTCTCCTAGCAACATGCCCAAAGTATGTGAGATGAAGCTTCACCATCTTTGCCTCTAAAGAGCACTCTGGCTGCACTTTGTCTGAGACATATCTCTTTGTTCTTTTGGCAGGCCGTGGGATGTACTCTTCTCCAATATCCCAGTTCAAAGGCATCATTGTTTCGTCTGCCATCCTTACTCATTGTCCCCCTCTCAGCAGCACAGCCAATGATGGAAAGACAAAGGTCTAAAGTAGGTGCACCTTAGTCCTCAAACTGACATCATTGCTCCTCAGTAATTTGGAGAGATTCCTATGTAGCCTTTCCCAGTAATATACCCCGTGACTGCTGGCACCAAGTGTATTGATTGCAAATTCAAGTAAGATGAAGTTGTTGACAGTTTCAATCTTTTCTCCATCTATTATGATGTTGCCTATTGGCCCAGTGGTGAGAATTTTGTTTTCTTGACATTGAGGTGCCATCTATATTGAAGATTGTAGTGTTTGATCTTTGGCAGCAAATGTTTTAAGTCCTCACTTTTTAGCAAGCTAGGTTGTGTCATCTGCATAATGTAGGTTAATGTGAGTTTTCCTTCAAGCCTAAGACCATATTCTTCTTTATAGAGTCTAACTTCTTTAATAATTTGTTCAGCACACAGATTGCATAGAAAATGCAGTGTGTGTGTAGTGGGGAGGGGGGACTCAAATAGCAGACATAAAAGTATAAATTATTTCAAACATTTTTCTCCTTATTTCATTGCTGTCAAGTTGGGATTGACTCATAACTGACTCTCCAACAGATTTCCAAAAGGTTGTAAATCCTAGGGAAGAGATCACTCAGTCAATCCTACCACACGCCCTTGGTGGATTCAAACTGCCAGCGAGGGGCCGCCTTTGTGCTAGCAGTGCAACTCCCTGTGGGATTACATTACCAGAGTGCCCTTGTAAAACATTTTTGAGAAGAGTTATTGGCCTCATTGAAAACTAGAGCTAAGCAGAAATTCTTAAAGCATTGCAAAAAGCCATTCATGATACGGTCCAAGATGATACATAGGACATTAGAACATAGTCACCAACATTGCCACTACCTAAACCTGGTGACCATGACTGTTGTGTGCTGCCGAGTCAGAATCAAGTCATATCTGACCCTCTAATGGGTTTTCAGAGGCTGTAAATTGCACAGGAGGAGACTGCCTATCTTTCTCCTGAGGAGCAGCAGGTGGATTCGAACTGCCTGTCTTTATGTTGACAATGCAACTCCTTATAGCTAGGTCCTGGTCCCTGGTGACCATGGTTGTTGTTATGTGCCATTGAGTCACTTGTGACTCATAGTGACCCTATGTGCAACAGCTCTGAACTCTGCTATATCCCATGTCAACCTTATTGTCAGGACACACCTACTCCCATTATTCCAGTCACTGAATCAATTAATCTCATTGAGGGTCTTCCTCTCTTGTGCTATCCCTTCACCCTTTGAAGCATGATGTCCCTCTCTAAGGACTTGTCACTCCTTGCAACACAGCCAAAGTATGTCAGATGAAGTCTAGAATCCTTGCCTCCAGGGAACAGCCTAGTTTCACCCTCTCTAGGATGAACCTGTTTGTTCTCCTAGCAGTCGATAGTAGGTACTGCAAACAGACGCCACCATAATAACTGTTGATCTCTCTGCCCCCCTTATCCTCAAGGATAAGAATCCAGGGTGAATCTTTGCATTCCCAGATTGAGACAAGGGTATGTAATGTAGTGTCTGCTCATTCCTTCATATATTCAGTGAATCTGTATTGAGCACTTATGCCAACTTCTGGGACAAATGTTGGAGATACGATCATGAGCAAAACCAGACACAGTCATCATTCTCTTGGAGCTTCCAGCCTCATGGGGAGGCGGACAGTGATCAAAGGAGCTTGCTAATGAAAGTTTAATTACAGCTCGAGAGAAATGCTGTGTAGGAAAGAGCTAAATTCACTGAGGCTAATGACAGAGGAATCTGACCTAATTTGGGGGTGCAGGAAGGTTCCCAAGGAAGGGATCCTTGAACATAAGGAATATGAGTAGGAATTAATAGCCAAAAAAAGTGAAAAAGAGAGAGTGGGGCTCAGGGGAGAAACAGAGACCTAGGGAGAGAGCCTGTGATGATGGAGCAGGGCAGGCAGGTAGGCAGGCAGGGGTCCTCGGGTCACGTTGTGATTCGAATCTTTATCCTTTGAGCAAGACACCCACGGAAGGTTTTTAAGAGGGAGATGCTTCTTAAGTCTCCCTCTGACTGCAGTGCAGTAGCAGTGCAAAGTGACAGGATGGAGATTTTTCAGTACTCAGTCATATGGTAGGCAAAGAAAAGCCTTTTGATCAAATCTGTATTTATGAGTGATGAGCTGAGCTGAGTCCACAGGACGTAACCAGGGAACGGCACAGACAAGTGCTACACATCTGTCACATACCACTCAGACTAGCTTCTGGGATTCAGAGGGTGAAGAAACCAGCATGGAGTGGGGACGTGTGAGAGTAGGTGGGTGAGTGTGTGACTGAGCACATGTGAGTTTGTGCAATTAAGAGTATAACCGAGTGTGCGAAGGAGCATGGAAGGGTATACTTAGTGGATGAATATGTATGATGTTGAGATTATCTTAGGGAATAAGAAATTGCCCTGTGAGAAACATAGGAGTATTATAATTTTTCATTGATCTGAATGTTTTCCCCACTAGGCTGTGGACCTGGAAGGTAGGAACCATTCTCTGGCCTTTCTGTGTTAAGAACAGTATATGGCACATGGTAGATACTCAGTACATTGTATTGATCGAATTCATGGATAAATGATGGAGTTGGTGTGGGCAGTGTTGGCTGGAATTGAAGCCACTTTGGCGGTGACCCAGTCTCAAGCAGAATGTTCATTCTGGAAAGCCATGGGAGCTACGACTGGCTGGCTTGAAAGATAGGGCTGAAAGGTGAAGAGTTCACACACCACAGGCTGAGGATTCATCTAACGATGGTGGTTTTTTTGTAGAGGAGGAGTGTGGTAACCCACTCCCGTGCTCAAGGGTCCTCTTTATGAGCAAGAGTCCCCAGTGTTTTAACGTACATTTTCACTTTTGTTGTTTTTAGGTGCTTTCAAATAAACTCTGGCTCTTATGATAATCATAAGAGTCCGGAATGAGGGTTGCAGAGTGGAGTATACTTGGGGTGGGAGTGGGGATG
>NW_006399961.1:1066241-1112524 GCF_000299155.1 Elephantulus edwardii | reverse complement strand
GAGTGGGTGGGGAGAAAAGTGCAACAATGAATGAATGGAATTCCAAAATCTCTGTAGATGTTCATTGAAATTAATAATAATAATAATAATAATAATAAACTCTGGCTTATACAAATCATATATACAACAGATCAAAATCTTGCCCAGTTCTATGCCATTCACAGCCTTTCCTGCTGAGTTAGGAGAACCTGAAACACATGCTGCAGAAGATCAAGAGTACAGCCTTCAATATGGATTGCATCTTAACATCAAGAAGACAAAAATCGTCACCATTAGACCAATAGGCAACTTCATGATAGATGGAGAAAGATTTAACTTGTCAATGGTTTTATCTTGCTTGGATCCACGGCCAACACCCTTGGTGCTATCAATCAGGAGGTCAGTAAACATAAAGCATTGGGAAAATATGTAGTCAGGGATCTCTCTGAAATTACTGAGGAGCAATGACACCAGTGTAAAGACTAAGGTGCACCTGATTAAAACCACAGTCTTTCCAATCACCTGCCACACATCTGAGAATTAGACTCTCAAAAAGCATGACAGAAGAAGTGATGCATTTGAGTTGTGGTGAAGAATATTGAATATTCCATGGACAGCCAAAAGGACAAACAGATAAGTCTGGGGAAAAGCGCAGCTGGAATGCTCATTGGAGGCAAGAATGTTGACGTTTTGTCTCACATATTTTAGACATGTTGTTAAGACAGACTATTCCTCAGAAAAGGACATCATGGTTGGAAAGGTGGAGGGTCAATGAAGGAGAAGAAAACCTTTAATAAGACAGATTGATAGAGTATTTGCAGCAATGGGCTTAACTATATAAGTGAGGATGAGGATGGCACAGAACAGGACAGAGTTCAGATCTGTGTTCATTCAGGATGCTGTGGGTCATACTTGACTCGACGGCACTTAGCAACAGCACACTATTCTCAGAATCTTTGTTGTGCTTAACTCCGTTGTCTACTGTAACTGTGTCAGTCCTTCTTATTGAAGGTCTTCTTTTCCTTCCCTGACACTCTACTTTACCATGGATGATGTAAATTTTCTAGGAAGGGGCTCCCTAATACCATGTACAAAGTATGTCTCATATTCTTGCCTCTAATGAGAACTCAAGTTTGTCACAGAAACAAACATTCTTACCAATGGACTGCTAGGCAACACCACGATGGATGGAGAAAAGACTAAAACTGTCAACAGCTTCATCTTACTTGGATCCACAATTAATACCCTTGGTACCAGCATTCATGAAATCAGGAGACGTATTGCACTGGGAAAGTCTGTAGTTAGGGACCTCTCCAAATTATTGAGGAGCAAAGATGTCAGTTTGAGGACTAAGGTGCATCTGATTCAGGCCATGGTCATTCTGATAACTTGCTATGTGTCTGAGAACTGGACAATGAATAAGGATGACAGAAGAAGAACTGATGCTTTTGTGCTGTGATGTTGGAGAAGAACATTGAATATCCCATGTTGTTGTTGTTGTTAAGTGCCGTCGAGTCGCAGGTGACTCATAGCGACCCTATGAAGGAGAGTCCTTGACGCTTGGGTGCCTTTCATCCTCTCTCCAGGTTCATAGGGTTTCTGGAGGCAAGCTGTTATGGAAGTGGATGCCACTCCTCCTTCCAAGGAATATCCCATAGATTGCTAAAAGAACAAGCAAATATGTTTTGGAGAGGGTGCAGCCAGAGTGCTCCTTAGAGGCAAAGGTGATAAGGCTTCGCCTCACATACTTCGGGCATGATGCTAGAGAGTCTACCACTTAGAGACGGACATCATGCTTGGAAAGGCAGAGAGTCGACAAAGGAAGGGAAGATCCTTAACCAAGTGGATTGGCACGGTGACTGCTGCAATAGGCTTGAGTGTGTCAGGAAGTGTGAGCATGGCTCAGGAAAGGACTGGGTTCAGATCTGTTGTTCACAGCGTGGTTATGGGCTGGACTTGGTAGCACCTAACAACAACAACAACAACAACAACAACAACAAGGAGCACTACAGCTGCACCAAGAAGCTGCACTTTTTCCAAGATGTATTTGTTTGTTCTTTTGGCCATCCATGGGATGTTAAATATTTTTTGCAAACACTAAAATTCAAAAGAAGACATTATTCTTCAATCATCCTTATTCATTGTTCATGCTGTTGTTATTTGGTTCCGTTGAGTCAAGTGTGACACACAGTGACCCTCTGAATAGCAGATCTAAACTCTGTCCTATCCTGTGCCATCCTCACAATCTTCGGCACTCTCAAGCCCATTGATGCAGTCACTGTGTCAATCTATCTGGCTGAGGGTACAGACTATTAATTGCCTCAGCGAGTTTGGGAAAGGGATCCATTTGGGGTTTCCTGCAAGAACAGCCGTGGTCGTGTGGCTAACACATGCTCAGACAATACTTTGTTCAGTACGTGAAGGTGTTATAAGTCAGACGTGACTCACAGTAGCACCACTGCTGTAGAGTTCGCACAGTGGGAAACCCTCAGCCCTGGCTTCCACAGCAACACAGAGAAAGAGTGTGATGGAAGCTGGCCCGGACAACAAACTCCAGGTCTGCCCACTTGTCCCAAGCATTTCTCTGATACAAACTGGGATTCCATCCTGCCCAGACCTGTTTTTCTTTCCAGCCTGCTCTCAGGTGGCTCACGCTGGGAAATGTTTGCCTGCCTGCCCTGAGGAGGAGAGCTAGGCAGTGATCCCATCTGCCTGCAGTGAGATAGATTTGTGGGCTCCCACTCTCCTGCTTGGGCGGGGCAGTGGGCTCATGGCAGGGAGTGACTCAGGAGTGGTCAACCCAGCAGGCAAGCCAAGTGTAGGCTCATTATGTAAACACTACCGGGACTCTGTCCCTGCCAGAGACGGTGCACTTACAAAGAGGCTTTGATTTTGTAGGAAGGGGCTGTGGTCAGGAGAAAGACAGATGGTAGTCATTCTCTAGAAATGGAATCTTTGGTGTGATTGAAAAAAAAAAAAAGATGAGACTGCTTCCTACAGAACAATAAGAAGGCACAAGTAAGCTGATGCCTATTACCTAGCTTACAGGGTAATGCAGCTCTATGAGGATAATGGGTGGAGTACAGTTTAGGAGAAGCTAGAGTTTCAATTGTTGTTTATGTGTCATTGAATCAGAACCGACCCATTGCTGATCCTCCAGTGGGTTTTCAGAGGTGTTAACACGGGAGGAGATTGCCCATCCTTATCCCATGGAACAGCTGGTAGATTTGAACCATGTGCCTTTGGATTACAGCACAGATTCTTAGCGCTAGGCTCCCAGAGATCCTTAATTAGGGCAATGTTAAACAGTGCTCCTGAGGGTTAAGTGGTTAAAAAAGAAAAAGATGCACACTTTGTTGCCTTGAGCTTTGCACACAATCATAAAAATAGAGGGTTAGTGTTAAGCTAGCTGGATAAGAACCAAGAAAGGGAGGCTGTGTCTAAGTTGGCCTCTTAATGAATCTATAAATATTCTGCTGGGTGGATCAGCTCATACTGGGATTGCTCATGCTCAGAACAAAACTCTCAATTTTTTTTTTAAACTCTCAATTTTAAATGAGGAAACAATCTAGCGTATGACTTAGAAGACCAACTCCACAGCTTTGGATATTACTCCGATTTATCATGTCTCTTAGGGACTGCTTTCTCCCTTTCAGTTGGTTAAAGTTAGGGTCTAGGATGGGAAAAGAGAGTTAAATACTTGTCAAGAGGAACAACAGGTATTGCTTGAGTGCTGAGGACATGACAGGCATTGTACTAAGTGTTTACAGACCTGATCTAGTCACCACCACATCAGCCCTGTGGAGAGAGACCTACTTGTCTTGCCAGTGAGGAAACTGACACTTGCAGGGGTGTGGGGTGTGTAAGTGGCTTGTTCAAGGTCAACAGCAGATGACTGAAGGAGAATTGAGCCTTAGATGTACTTGATTTCAGAGCCTGTCCTTTTAAAGTCAGACATAGTATTAAAACTCTGTTTGCTTTCTCTATCTTTTTCTCTAATACGTTCTGTGGGCTCTTTCGATTTGAGGACACTCATTATATAATCTTTATTTGTTGCAAGCATAAATATATATGTGTGTGTGATACATTATATATATGTAATACATACATATCACACATACACATTTATGGGCGCTCTGGTTACATTATATATATATATAATACATATATATCACTATATACATTTATGGGCTCTCTGGAGGCCTAGTGAATAGGGAGTTGTGCTGCTAACCCAAAAGTTCAAATCCCCCTGCAGCTCCAAAAGAGAAAATTGGGCAGTTTCCTCGGTCTTCACTTAGTCTTTGGAAAACCTGTTGGAGGGTCAGCTATGAGTCAGTTCTAATTCTAGACAATGAGTTTGAATTTGTATTTATATTTAGGGAGCTCTGTTGGTCTGTTGTTGTTGTCATGTACTATTGAGTTAGAACTCACCCATAGCTGACCCTCCACCGAGTTTTCAGAGGCAGTAAATCATGTGAGTGGAGACTGTCCATCTTTGAGGAATTGCGCTGCCAATTAAAAAAAAAATCTACCAGTGGCTGCATGGAAGAAAGATGGGCAGTGTCCTGCTGTGCGAGTTACTGTCTCCAAAAACCCACTGGTGGGTCAGCTATGAGGCTGTTCTGACTTGACAGTAGACAACAACAACAACATCTCACAACACTTGTCCATCCAACATTTGGTGTGTGAACAATTTAGTGACATTTATTACTTACCTGTGTTACCCAACCAACTCCCATACCTGATGCCAAGTTTCCTGTCACTATTAACAGATACTTGCTGCTTCCTGAACAATGACTTGCTTCTCACCTCCTCCAGACTCTGATCACATTAATGAGCCTCTGTATGTTTACCTATCCTAGATACTTCATGTAAGAGGGATCAAATATGATTTGTTCTTTGGTGATTGATTGGTTTTTTTTTTCATTCTAGGGGGTCTGATGGCATAGTGCATTTAACACATTGCATTGTAAACCAACAGGTCAGGGGTTTGAATTCAACAACATCTCCAAGAAAGAAATATAGGCGTCTCGTCCTGTAAAGATTTACAGCTTTGGAAACCCGACAGAGGGCTGCTGTGAAGTGGAATTGACTGATGTCAGTGGAATTTTGGTTTTATTTTTTCCCGGTGGTATAATGTTTTCAAGGTTCAGGTACGTTGTAGCATGTACCGGAGCTTCACTTCTCTTTAGGTCTCAGTAATGCCGTATTGTATGGATAAACCACATTTTGTTTATTCATTCATCTGTCAAAGAACATTTAAATTGACTTTACTTTTTGGGTTCTGTGAAAAGTGCTAAAATGAGCATTGGCTCACAAGGATCTAAGTGGTTGTTGTGTACCGTAGAGTCAGAACCAACCCACAGCTGACCCTCTGGAGCGTTTTCAGAGGCAGTTAATTGCAAAGGAGGAGATTTTGGTAGAAAACTTAATTTTGATAAAGGACATGCTTGGATTTAGTGTGAACTCAAGTCAACCTGACGTTAGCATGGCTCCATGCTCAGCAGTTTCTCCTTCCAGGTCAGAGTACTTAGTTGTTGTGTTATTGTTATGTGCCATCGAGTCACCTGTGACTCATAGCGACCCTACCTATGTACAATAGCCCTAAACCCTGCTCTGTCCTATCCCATTCCTATTGTCTCTAACACATCTGCCTCTATTATCCCAGTTACTGAATCAATCCATCCCATTGAGTGTCTTCCTCTCCTGCGTTGTTCCTCTTCTCTCTCAAGTATGATGTCCCTCTCCAAGGATTGGTCCCGCCTTGCAACATGTCCAAAGTATGTCAGATGGAGCTTCAGAATCCTTGCCTCTAAGGAGCAGCCTGGCTTCTCCCTCTCCAGGATGAACTTGTTTGTTCTCCTAGCATTCCATGGTATATTCAACACTCTTCTCCAGCACCACAGCTCAAAGGCATCAATTCTTCTTCTATTATTGCTAGTCATTGTGCAGCTTTCTGATGTATAGCAAGTAATTTAAAAAACTATGGCCTGGGTCAGGTGTACCTTAGTCTTCAGGCTGACATCATTGCTCTTCAGTTCTTTGGAGAGGTCTCTGACAGCAGACTTTCCCAGTGCAATGCATCATTTACTTTTCTGGCTGCTGGAACCAAGAGTGCTTACTGTGGAGCCAAGAAAACTAAAGCTGTTAACAATCTAAATCCCTTCACCATCTAATCATGATGCTGTCAGTCTGCCCAGTGCAAGTGCTTCAGGTCCTCCTCAGTTTTAACTGCATAACACAGATTGCTGATGAGTCTTCCTCCAGTCTTGATGCTACTTTTTTTCCTCACAGAGCCCAGCCTCCCAGATAGTCTATAGATAGAAAAGGTGTAGAGATAGGACATCCCTGGCATACACTCTTCCCAATTTTGAACCATACAGTGATTCTTTGCTCTGTTCTGACGACTGCCTCCTGGTCCAAGTATAGGTTTCACATAAGCACAATCAGGTGTTCTGCTCTAGGAATTAGTTCTTTACTATCTTAGAAGACAGCATAGTACAATAAGTAAATATTCATGAGTTTGGAAGTCAACTCAGACAACAAACAAGCAACTTCTGTCTCCACGATTTAATAGCTCTGTGACCTTGAGTAAGTTATCTGACATCTATAAACTATGAGGATGATGGTACCAACTTCAGCATTGATCATTCGTTTTACGTTAATTGCTAGGCTTTTGGAATACGATGCTGCTGCAGTTGTTGGGTGCCATCAAGTCAACTACAACTCATAGTATGACCAACAGATGTGAACATTATCCTCTCCGACACCATTCTCACCATCTCTGCTAAGCTTGAGTCCATAATTATGGTGAATGTGTCAATCCCTGTTGTTGGGTGTCTTTATTTGACCCTCCCCTCTTCCCAGCGTGATGTATTTTTCTAAGGACTCACTACCACATGCCCAAAGTATGTGAGATGAAGCTTCTCCATCCTTGCCTCCAAGGAGCACCCTGTTTGCAGTGTGGTTTATCTGAAATAATATACGCAAAATGTCTGACACAAGATTTGGTAGAGGGTGAAGGCTTAACAAGAACCCATTTCTAGTTGCTTTTGGGAACTCAGGTGACTTGGTGGTAAGAACTCAGAAGCATGTCATTTGACTTCACCAGCTGTTCCATAGGAGAAAGACAGGAAACCTCCTCCTTTGCAATTAACTGTCTCTGAAAACCCACCTGGAAATCTCTTCTCTTGAAGTTAACTGCCTACAAAAACCCTCTGGAGGGTCATCTATGGGTTGGTTGCAACTCAATGGTACAACCACAAGAACTGTTGAGTTAATTCTACCTCACGGAGACACCATGCATGTCAGAGTAGATGGTGTGCCATAGGATTTTCAAGGGTTGATTTTTAAAGAAATTGACATCTTCTGGGCTTTCTTCTGAGATGCCTCTGGGTGAAGCCAAAGCTCCAAACTTCTAGGTAGTAGCTTGGTGCGTTTTAACTGTTTACACTCCCCAAAACTCCAAAGACCCAAATTAGGTGTCATCCAATCCAATAAGACTCACAGTGACCTCATGAGGAACAGATCTGGACCTTGGCCTCTCCCTGTGCCATCCTCACAATCTCTGACACACTCAAGCACACTATCACAGTCACTGTGTCGATCCACCAGGTTGAGGGTTTTCCTCTCTTTCGCTGTCCCTCCACCTTCCCAAGCATGACGTCCCTTTCCAAGGAATATCCAGTCTTAGCAACATGCCCTAAGAATGTGAGACAAAGCTTTATCATCTTTGCCTCCAAGGGTCACTCTGAAGAATAATACTAAATGATAGAACAAAAGGCTATTTGTGTTACAGGAAGCATTGTTTCCTGAATAAGGGGACATTTTAAAATAGTGTTGTATAAATCATTCCTTTTTTCTTTGGCTGACACCCTTCCTGAGTTTAAAAAAAATAATAAAAGGAATAGCAAATCATGTGTTGAATGCTAAATATAAACTTTATATATACTAATTCACCGACCCTTCACAACTACTCTCTTCATTAAATCTTCACTTTACCAATGAGGAAATGGAGGCCCAGAGAAGTTGAAAGGACTTGCCTAAGAGCACAAGTGAACACGTGGCAGAGCTGGGATCTGGCTCCAGCTGGTCTGACTCCAAAGCTAATGACCTCATCAATTCTCCCATCACGCTGCACGCCATCCCATTCCTATGGAGTAAGCTCTGAGCATCTTCAGGAAGAGGTGGGTGGACAAGGTCATGGGTTCTGGGGAGTTCAATTTAGAGACCCAGAATCCCTGTGACCCCAGTTCCTTTCAGGAAGGTTCTATGGAGTCCCCACCCATTTTTACATCCTTTCCTGGGTGTCTTTCTCACATCATCTGAGACCAAACCAGCTCATCCTGAAATGCAGTCCCTGGGGAGCTGGGCAGTGGAGGAGGAGCCAGCTAGGGTGGGGTGACCTGTGTGGGTGGTGGGGCAGACACTGCTACTCTTGCTCTCAAGGGCCCAGCATCATGGTGGCTTCATCACAAACTCTTGTTCTGGCAGCTTCGCTGTTGTGTTGGTGCCATCAAGCCAGCTCTGACTCATAGCAAGAGTCTGTTCTATGCAGCAGAATGAAACCCTCTCCATTCCTGTACCTCCTCTTAACGTCTGCTATGCTATCTTACTGAGGGTCTTTCTCTCCTTAGTTGACACTCCACGATGTCCTTCTATAAGGACTGCCAATTCCTGACAACGCTCCCAAATTATGTGAGATGAAGTTTCATCATCCTTCCCTTTAAGGAGTGGCTGGACTTCTTCCAAGACAGATTTGTTTGTTCTCTTGGTTATCAATGGGATGTTCAATACTCTTCTCTAACACCATAATTCAAAGGCATCAATTCATTCTAAGTCTTTCTTATTCATTGTCCAACTTGCAAATGCAACTGCAATAATTGAAAATACCATGGCTTGGGCCAGGCACACCTTACATTTTAAAAATGACATCCTTGCTCTTTAGCACTTTTGGATAGGTCTCTTTTTATTTTATTTTTTATTTAAAATTTTTTTTTTATGTGTGTACCATCAAATTGAATCTGACTGGTGCAGAAGGAGACTGCGCCTCCTTCTCCAGAAGAGCATCTGGTGGATTCGAACTGTGTACCTCTGGGATTGCAGTGCAGCTTCCTGCCATTAGGCTGCCAGATCTCCCTTAGGATAGGTCTCTTAACAGCAGATTTTCCTAATGAAAATGTATCTTTTGATTTCTTGACTCCTATGATCATTGATTGTGAATCTAATAATTTGAAATTGTTGACAACTTCAGTCTTTTCTCCATCTATCATGATATTACCCTACTGGTCCAGTGGTGCATAATTTTGTTTTCTTGATGTTGAGGTATAACCCATATTGAAAACTAAAACTGTGGTCTTTTATTGTCAGTAAGCTAGTCAAGTCCTTTTAATTTTTGGCAAGCAACATGTGTTATCTGCATAACATAGGTTGTTGATGAGTCTCCCTCTAATCTTGTTGTCCCATTTTCACCCCTCGTAGTCCAGTGTCTTCAAGTATTTATTCCGCATTATAGAGTTAACTAATATGAGCCTTGGGGATAGTTCCTTTGAATGGAGATTAGTGTTGTAAAAGACCTACTTAAGCCCTCTGAGAGTGGATGGCTCAGAGAGAGCCCGCAAGGCTGTGGGACAGGGTCCGGTTAAACTCTATGTTCTAGTATGGGAGTAGGGTATCCGAGCCTGCAGGTGTCCCTGAGGTGACTCATCCCAATTTTATTATTTGACATGTAAAGAGTCCGAGGGTCAAGGTGATAAACAGACTTGATCATGGCTGTGGAGCCAGTGAGCAGTGATTTGAAACTTGGATCATTTGGTTCAAACCCTTATATTCTTTCCTCAGCAGATGGTCTCTGAATTTGTTGAAGAGGAACTTTATTATTTTTCTTTTTCTTTTAAATATTAAAAACATTCCTCTTTGAGTGAGTTTTTAAATCATACTGGTTTTTCATTTAATCACTCATACACATTTTCTTTTATAACATTAGCTACAATTGACTAATCCCTTATCCTAAATCACTTATCCTAAAGAGGAACTTTGTTGACATTGCTGTACCATTGGAATGTGCATTTATTGGGACCACTTGGTTCAGAATCCTTTGGACTTGAGGATTCCCAATTTTCCAATTGGCTTGCTTCTCAAGAAAAGTTGTTTACTTTTAATTAAAAAAAGAATGTGCACTTATGCAATTAGAAGTATTTTGGTTCCCATTTTGTTTAAATAGTACCTTAATGTTAAAGAGAAATATTTCAGGGTTTCATGTCCCAGACAGTGATAACCCCCTCTAATTTCTTAATGTTCACGCTGTCTCTTTGTGTGGGGAGGAGGGATCTGTCAAATTCACTAAATGCTAGTTACATTTATTGACAGAGTCAATGACTCTTACCTGTTCAGCGATAAAGAGCAGACCAGTCTTTGTCCCAAAATGACCAGGCCGACACTGGTACTAGCCACCTGTAGATAACAAAAATACTCATTATGGAGAGCAGTGGCAATGCCCATTTGGGATCACAGACACTATTTACTAGAGCAGAAACAGCGTATTTCCACCTGCTTTCTCATTCTGAGAAATACTGGGAAGAGACAATTCTAAAAATATTGTTTTGCTCGTGGGAAAACAAAAGATTTTGTGTTTGAGATTTCCTTTGAATTATATTTTTTCTTTACGCATAATCCTTTCCCATGTAATGTGTGTGTATAAGGGTCAGAGAGAAAGAAAAGATGGGGGGTGGGAAAGAGAGAGAGAGAGAGAGATTTGCTGAGATTCACTAGATTGGTCCCCTTTCCATCAAACTGCACTTGGTTTTCATTGGCTGAAAGAAAATGAGTTCCACTTTGATTCATTCTGAGGAAAAAAGTTAATCTCTTAATGTAACTAAGCAGTATGCGGGTCACAAAGAAAGGGGGAAAGGGCAGGAGAGATATTTCCTATCCTATGACCTAGTGTTAAGGGTTTGGATTGCCCAAAGGCACACAGTTGGAATCAAGCAACTGGTCCGTGGGAGAATGATGAGCAATCTCCTCTGTGGGATTTACCGCCTCTGAAAATCCACTGGAGGCTCAGCTATGAGTTAGTTCTGATTTATAGTATGCAATAACAACTACAACATAGGGGTGTGAAGGAGTCCTGAGGGCATAACTTTCTATGAACCAAAAAGCTGGCATTTTGGATTCAGTGGTTTTGAGGGAGAAAGACTTGGAGATCTGTTCCAGTAGAGATGGCAGTTCAGAAACCTCCCTATGGGACAGCTCTACTCCGTCACCTGAGTCACTATGAATTGAAATTGACTCGGTGACACCTAAAAACAATGACATAGAGGAATGAGTGTTCATCTCCCATTCTCCATTCTAAACCTGTCCTTCTAAATTTTAAGTACTGGATCACCCCTCAACCCTCCAAGGAGTTAGAAGCTGCTGCTTTGTGGTCCAAGGCGGGAACAGGATGGCCATCCATCCACAGGCTGCCTTCTGGCGAACTTACAAAGTCCATGGAAACAATGCTTTCTGTTGTTGAGTTCTCAGTCTGGGTGAGCATCATGATGGAGGCAGGGATGTCCAGGGTGAAGTTCCCGGGCTGTAAATTGATCCTAGGAGGCTCTGTTGCCATGATGCGGATCATGAAGGGCTGGGATGAGATATAGATCTCTGCAATCTGCTCATTCATGGGGAAAAAAACCCAAATAGACAAGGTTCAGAAGCTGTGAGGTCATGGACAGCATCATACATTTGGGTGGTGTTTGGTGATTAAATTTTACATCACAGAGAATAGCAGCTATCATTTGGAGTTAAAAGAGGCAAATGGCTTTTAATAACAAGGATAAAAATAAACACAAACTTTCTAATAATAACAAAATCCCCAAATAATAGCATAAACCCCCAACAACAACAGCTGGCATTTAGCAAACATATATTGCATGCCAGCTCCCATGCCAAAGCCTTTCTATATCTTCTCATTTAATCATCACAAATTCTCTGTGTTACCTCTACTTCACAACCAAAGAAAAGTGAGTCTTAAGGAGGTTAAGTAATTTTCTCAGCTTCCAGGCATGTTAAGTCGTAGAACTGGAATAAAAATCTAGGTCTGTTTCACTTTAAAAGCAAAATGCTGCATGGGGGAGAAAAAAAAAAAGAAGAGATGCTTCATGGACATCTTTTTGTCCTTAAGCACAAAACCTATGCCGCTTAGTACATTCTGTCTAATACTTAGCTATACTAAGGATTCTATGCAACTAAGGTATCATGCTAAAGTATTTTACCAAACTTACAGGTGATGGAAATTATTGCTTCACTTTCTACTTAAATGAATCAGGTCAAGTGTGGAAGAATCGTGTAGAAGAAATGTGATTTATTCTGTGAACTTTCAAAGCCTTAGGGGGTAACTTAATATATGAGATATATTCACTGAGGGGAATAGTTGCAGATATTTGATCATAAGGAGGAAAAATCCCTTAAGAATATAAAGATGGACTCATGCTTGGGCCAAAAGGAATAGGCACAATTTACAATTTGCCCAGAAGTGATAATATAATGAACCCAAATCACCATTAAGAAGTCAAACCCTTGCCACTCACCCGGGAAAGCACGACTCCAACGCCTTGGGAGTTTTTAACCAAATGATTGGAAATCTGGAAAATAAGAATCATCATGTCAGTGTAAGATTTTTTTTTTACACTTTCTTTGTTTTTTGAGGACCACTCAGTATTCACTAAGCTTTAATGAATGATGAAGCTATTGCATTACAAAATATTTTTATTTGTATTTGAAGGTAACCTATCATTCTACAGCCCACCACAGGCAAAGACCCACTAAAGAAGGTCACTTGTTCATAGTCATATGTGAAGTTGCTCCTTTTTCAGCTAATGATTTTTAACCCATGGGAACACTGTGCACATAAAGGTACCATCTGTATAGAAACACTTAATAGTCATTAACAATAAACTTTATATTTGTAGAGGTTACTGAGATGTGGGGTGATGTTTGGTGACTAATTTTAGAGGTTTTAATAATTTACCTTCACAGAAAAATGATTCTTCAGTGGGAAGCAGTTGTTAGGTGCTGTTGAGCAAAACTTAGATCAACCCTATGAACAAAATACCTCAACCTCATCCTGTCCTGTGCCATCCTCATCATCTCTGACGTGCTTGAGCCCACTGCTGCAGTCACTGTGTCAATCCATTCTAGTTGAGGGTCTTATGCTCTTTCACTGATGCTCTACCTTTCTAAGAATGATGTTCCTCTCCAAGGAATGGTCTTTCCTAACAACCTGCACAAAGTATGTGAGAAGAAGCTTTGCCATCCTTGCCTCCAAGAAGAATTCTGGCTGCACTTTCTCCAAGAAATGTCTGTTGGTTCTTTTGGCAGTCTATGAGATAGTCAGTGTTCTTCTCCAACACCACAGCTCAAAGGCATCAAATTCTTCTTCTGTCATCCTTAGTCATTGCCCAGCTCTCAGATGAATGGCAAGTGATGGACAAGACCATGGCCTGAATCAGGCACCAAAATGGGAAGCTAGAAGCTTTAATTCTTCACATTACATTTAGGGCTGTGAATATAAGACTCAGAACTGTAAGGTGTGCAAGTAAGATCTTTAGAATGAAAAGAACCATACAGGAGGTTGAACAATGCTATCGGACTGCCTGAGGAAAGTGTTCTCTTTAAAAGGAGGCACATAGCAAAGAAAATCAGTTGATATCTGTACTATTTCTGGTCATTGGGGCTAAATAGGTAGCTATTGCTAAAAGGAGAAAAAAATTATTGTGGGGAGAAAAATTTTTGTGATAAAATTTATATGCATATAAATATATTATTGTTGTTATTGTTGCTGTTAGGTGCCATTGAGTTGAGTATGACCCTTAGTGACCTGTGAACAACAGGTCTGAACCCTGTCCTATCCTGTGCCATCCTCACACTTCCTGACACATTAGAGCACATTGTGCAGTTACCATGTCAATCCACCTAGTTGAGGGTCTTCTTCTCCTTTGTCAACCCTCTGTCTTTATGAGTATCATGTCTCTCATCAAGAAAGAACCCCTGCTAGCAACATGTCCGAAATATGTGAGATGAAGCTTCACCATCCTTGCCTCCAAAGAGCACTCTGGCTGCATTTTCTCCAAGACATACCTGTTTGTTCTTTTGGCAGTTTATGGGATATTCCGCGTTCTCCTCCAAAACCATATCTCAAAGGCATCAATTCTTCTTCTGTCATCTTTATTCATTGTCCAGCTTTCGGATGCAGAACAAGTGATCAGAAAGACTATGGCTCGAATCAGATGCACCTTACATTACTCCTCAATGATTTTGAGAAGCCCATAACTGCAGACTTCCCAGTGTAATATATCACCTGATTTCCTGACTGCTGGTACCATGGGTGTTGATTGTGGATCCAAGTAAGACAAAGTTGTTGACACTTTTAATCTTTTCTCTGTCTATCATGATATTGTCTATTGGTCCAGAGGTAAGAATCATTGTTTTCTTAACATTGACATGCAATCTATATTGAAGGCTGTATTCTTAGATCTTCTGTAACAAGTGCTTAAAGTCCTCCTTATTTTCAGGAAGCAAGGTGTGTCCGCTGCATAACGAAAGTTACTGATGAATCTTCCTCTGATCTTGATGCTACATTCTTTTTAAAGTCCCGCTTCTTGAGTAATTTGCTCAGTATACAGATGGAATACGTATGGAAAGATAATATAACCCTGACACATTCCCTTTTTAATTTTAAACCATGTGTTAGTGTTCCCCTGTTCTGTTTGCACAACAGCGTCCTGTTCTAGGTATAGGTTTCGCATGAGCAAAATTATGTGCCCTGGGATTCCCTTTCTTCTCTATGTTAGCTATAACTTGTTATGATCCAGAGAGTCAAATGTCTTTGAACAGTTAATAAAGCATAAATAGACATTCTCCTGGTATTCTTTACTTTCAGCCAGGACCCATCTGTCATTAGATGATATCCTTGGTACCATGGCCTCTTCTAAATCCTGCTTAAACTTCTGGCAGTTCCCTATTTATGTACTGTTCTAGTCACTCTTGAATGATCTTCAGCAGTATTTTGCTTGCATATGATATTAATGATATTGTTTGATTGTTTCCACATTCTGTTGGATCATCTTTCTTTGGAATGGGATCTAATATGGAATTTTTCCAATCTATTTGTCAGATAGCTGTCCCCCACATTTACTGGCATAGACTGATGCGTACATCCAGGACTGCATTTGTTACTTGTTGTTGTTATGAATCATCAAGTCAGAATCAATTCATAGCTAACCCTCCAGCAGGTTTTCAGAGCCTATCGGAGGAGAATGATCATCTTTCTTCTGCGAAGCAGCTGGTAGACTCAAACCACCATGGGGTTGGCTCTACAACTACTTATCACTAGGCCACCAGATATCTCTCTATATACCTGGAGGCAGATTTTGAAATTCTGTTTCACATACTTTGGGTTTGTTGCCAGGAGGGCCCAGTCCTTGGAGAAAGACATCATGTTTGGAAGGCTGGAAGGACAACACAGGAGTGGGAGGTCTTGGATGAGATGGATTGACACAATGACTGTGGTAATGAGGCCAGGTATGTCGGAGACAGTGAGATTAGGGCAGGATACGGCAGGGTTCAGAGCTATTGTTCATAGGGTCACTATAAGTTGTAGCTGACTCGACAACATATAACAACAATTATTATATATCACAGTCTCTATATCTATCACGTGCAAACAAAATCCTGCTGAAGATTATCCAAAAATTACTGTAACAGTACACTAACAGAGAACTATCAGAAATGCTAGCTGGGTTTAGAAGAGGCCATGGCACTAGCAACATTATTGCCAACGTCAGATGGATCTTGGTAGACAGCAAAGAGTACCAGAGGAATGTCTATCTGTGTTTCATTGGGTATGCAAAGGCATTTATGTGGGTCACAGCAAATAGTGGTTAATCTTGAGGAGAATGGACATCCCAGAACACTTAATTGTGCTTAAGCAAAAACTATACATGGACTGGGAAGCAGTCCTCACAACAGAGCAGGGAAACAATGCATGGTTCAAAATCAGGAAAAGAGTGCTTCAGGGATGTGTGCTATCTCCATATCTTTTCAATATATATGCAGAACAGATCATTCAGGAGGCTGGGATTTATGAGGAGGAATGTGGCATCAGTATTAGAGGAAGATTCATCAACAACCTATGCTATGCAGATGATACAACCTTGCTTGCTGAAACTGAGGAGGACCTAGAGTGCTTGCTGCAGAAGGTCAAGGACTGTCATCTTCAATATGGATTGAAGCTCAACATCAAGAAGACAAAGATTCTCACCACTGGGCCAATTGTCAGCACCATGATTGATGGAGAAGAGATAGACATTGTTAACAATTACAGTTTGTTCAGCTTCAAAATCAACATTCTTGGCACTAGCAGCCAGGAAATCAAAAGATGAATTACATTAGGTAAATTTGGTGTCAGGGACTTTTCCAGAGTACTGAGAAGCAACAATGTTAGTTTAAAGACTAATCCAGGCCAGGGTCTTTGCAATTACTTGCTATGCATCAGAGAGCCGGACAATGACTAAGGATGACAGAAGAATGGATGCCTTTGAGTTGAGTTGTGGTGCTGGAGAAGAGTCTTGAACATATGGATCACCAAGAAAACAAATAGGTCTGTCTTTGAGAGGCTGAAACCAAGTTTCTCCTTGGAGGCTAGGATTTTGAAGCTCCATCTCACATTCTTTGGTACGTGGCCAGGTGGGACTCATCCTTGGAGAAGGACATCATGCTTGGAAGAGTGAAGGGACAGTGCTGGAGTGGAAGACCCTGGATAGGATGGATTGAAACAGTAACTGGGACAACAGCTCAGTCCCTCAATGACCCATCTTTTCCTCCTGTTTTCCTCTAAAAATCTCTGCTATCTGTACATTTGCCTTTTTCACCTAAGTAAGATCATATACTATTTGGCCCACGTGGAATAATTTTTCAGGGTTCACTCTGTCTGCACCAGGACCTCAGGTGTGTCAGAGTCAGTGAAACTGGCTCAGGCCAGGGTAGGCTTCAGTGCTATTGTACATAAGGTCACTATGAGTCACAGGCCACTCAACAGCACATGACAACAACAACATATGTATAAGTGTTCTACTATTTATATTTGAAAGTAACCTATTTTTACAGTGACATCAATTATTTTCTTCATATTATACAACCATTACCACTGTTTACAAATTTTTCTGCCACCAACAGCTCAGTCCCTCAAACAATGACCCATCTTTCCTCCTGTTTTCCTCAAAAAAATCTCTGCTATCTGTACATTTGCCTTTTTCACCTAAGTAAGATCATATACTATTTGGCCCTCTTGGAATAATTTTTCAGGGTTCACTCTGTCTGCACCAGGACCTCAGTTCTCCTTATGACAGAGTATTTAATTGTAACCATTTTGTTTATCCATTCATTCATCAAGAGGCATCTTTATGTTAACACAGCATAACAAGGAATAATAATACTGATGACGATGCCGTTTCCCTGCACACGCTGCCACTGAATTGCCTTTGACTCATGATAGAGATTCTGTCATGATTTTGACTCAGGATAGAGAAACTCTGTCTCAGATTTCTGAGGGTATACATCTTAATAGGAAGAGACTGACTTATCTTTCTTCCATGGAGCAACTAGCAGATTTTTTTTTTAGCTTTAGAAAACAGAATTTTATTTTCTCAAGTTTAGGAGTTAAAAGTCCAAATCCAAGTCTTGGCCATGTCAATTTGTTCCTTATCAATCGCTCTGGGCATTTGTTGGTTTCTTGATGTTATTTGGATTATATTCATTCTCCTCCATATAAATATCTCTCTATATCTAATCTTTTCTTTTTAATTTTTTTTTATATTACTCTAATCTGGGCTATAGTCTTCGCAATTGCATGCTGTGCATCAGAGAGCTGGACAGTGACTAGGGATGATAGAAAGAGAATTAATGCCTTTGAGCTGTGGTGCTAGAGAAGAGTGTTGAATATACCATTGACTGCTAGGAGAACAAACAAGTTCATCCTTGAGAGGGTGAAGTCAGGCTGCTCCTTGGAGGCAAGAATTCTGAAGCTTTGTCTGACATACTTTGGGCATGTTGCAAGGCGGGATCAGTCTTTGGAGAGGGACGTCATGCTTGTGAAGGTGGAGTGACAGCACAGGAGAGGAAGACCCTCAATGAGATGGATTGATTCAGTCACTGGGGTAATGGGGATAGGTGCATCAGAGACAATATGATTGGCAAGGCATAGAGCAGGGTTTAGGGATGTTGCACACAGGGTCTCTATAAGTCACAGGTGACTCAACGACACATAACAATGCTCATATTAACTCTGATAGTGGAACTATTATTATTTCTGTGATTTTTTTTAAAAAAGAAACCTCTGCAGAGACAGCAATTGAAATTGATACTAAGTGGTGGCAACAAGTGGCAGGTAATGGTGGAGGGGAATATGACCTTCTTTATGGTCAATCCAGAAGAGACTCCATGTATCATGAAAAAAGCTGAAATCTGCAGCACTGGAAAACCACTCTTTAACTAAGAACAACATTCACGTCATAATTACTTAATTGATGATCCTGCTAGGAGTGTTGACTCATGAACAGAAGCCATAACATGAAAGCCTCACAATGGGATAATTATAAACAGATTCAATAGTAGTACCTTTGCCATCTCACCTCTTTTGTGGAGAGAGTGACGTTGAAGGCTCCAGCTGTAAAGTGAGCAAAGGATGCAGATTTAAAGAAATACTCAGAGATCCCAACGTAGAGCATCGAGTCACTTCGCTCAGGGAGCATGAAGGGTTCTGCAGAGAATGGGGGGTCAGCCAGGTTCTCCAGTGGGTAGAAGGTGCCCTGTAGGAAAACAGAGAAAGAGCAATGTGTCAAGAGAAAATGCAGGGTGAAAGAAGGTTGACTCTTCCAAGTTCAATTAAGAGACATTCCAGAAAACCAGTTAGCAAACCAAACCAAACCAGTTGTCCATGGATTCCACGCTCACCCCTGGTGCCCTTTTGTGTTTCAGAGCAGAACTGTGCTCCATTGAGTTTTCAGTGACTGTATTTGGTGTAGCAGCAGTTCAGTGTGTTAACCAGCTTAGTTGCTGTGAGATAGAGTCGAGTTGACGACTACTATGACTCATAGGGATACTATGACCACAGATCTGAGCCGTGCCCTGTCCTGTGCTGGCCTCGTGTTCTCGGTCATGCTCAAGCCCATGGTGGTGGTCACTGTGTCCATCCACCTCACAGATGGTCTTCCCTGTCACTGACTCTGCATTTTCCAGCATGATGCCCTTGTCCAAGGATTTTTTTCACCTAGAAAATATGTCCGATTGTAAATGAGATTTAGTTTTACCATATTTGCTTCTAAGGGACATTCTAGTTACAATTCCTCCAAGCAGATTTATTTGTTTTGGCAGTTCGTGGGATATTCATTCAACCCATGTACAACCTAGGTATTCCAGGAACTTAGTAGTAGGGACTGAGAAAATGATCAAGTCCTGACTTCTTGACAAGTAACTAAATTTAACAGCTGTGATTACTTCACCCTGATGTACAATCCAGCGGAAATCTCCTTGCTTGGACATTTTACAGAGAAAGTAGAAATGGAAGGACTACTTAGAAGTGGAAGGACCAGTTTTGAACAATTCTCAAAGTGCCGTGTAGAGATGTCAAACCATTGACTTTCAAAATTTGACTGTTAAGTGCTTGGGGAGTCATAGAAGGACTCAGAAGACCCAGGATGCTAAACAGTTTGAGGAATTTTTGTGACATTTCTAATTGCATTCTCTAGGATTAGGTGTTATTGGAAAGTGTTGTCACATGTAAAATGTAACTGATTTGAACGATTTTTTAATTTTTTATAATTTTTTTATTTGTGTTTGTGTGTGTGTACCGTCAAATCGGATCTGACTGGTACAGGAGGAGAGTGCTCCTCCTTCTCCAGCAGGGCATCTGGCGATTTGAACTGCGCACCTCTAGGATCGCAGATCCTGCAGCTTCTTGCCACTAGGCCACCAGAGCTCGCCTGAACAATTTTTTAAAAGCCAAAGCCCACTGCTAAAGGAGTTGATTATGACTCTGTGTAAGACAGACTAGAACTGCCCCCTAGGCTTTCCAAGGCATAAATATTTATCGATTGCCACATCTTTCTCCTTGGGAACACTTGGTGAGTTTGAACCACTAAACTTTTTAGTTAGCAGCTGAGCATTTTAACCATGGTGCCGCCAGCACTCCTTGAATGACTCTGAATAAGTGGAATATAAGCACACACCCACTACAAACCAAAATCAACCTAACAGGCAAAACCCAAAGACATAAGCCTTGGAGACAAGATTAAACATAAACACAATTAATCACTTTGGCAGAATCAGCATATGCCGTTTCCACAGTGCATGACGCTGACGAATCAACTGGTCTGAAAGTTAAGGATGAAAGTTACAATGTGTGTAACCTGCTCATACATTCCCATCACTCCTTTTGCTGCTTCCTTGCCTCAAACATATCCCTAGATACAAAGGCATTATCATATATATCTTTTGTGAAGAGGTTGTGCACTCCAAACATTTGTCAATCTAGTAAATGTTCAAGATCTATGTACGTGTCACTGTATCAGCTACAAGCTATGGCGACTGCTCTTGTTACATGGAATATATTGAAATCAGGGAGCATGAAATCCCTTTTGCCTTCATTCTTAGTAATAAGTGCTTCACTTATCTAAGATTTCTTTCCTTTACATATATAATTAGTAATTGATTACTCCATAATCTTAAAGAATGTTGATGGAACCTGGATTGAGATAGAATTGTATCCATATAATCTCACCATTTTAGGTGGTATTGACATGAACTCAATTTTAAGTCTTTTTATTCAAAATCATGGTATGTTCTTTCACTTATGTATCTTTGAATTTCTTATGATAGTGTTTCCTAATTTTCTTTGCATAAGTCTTTTGTATCTCTGTTATGTTTATTCCACAGTATTTTATCTTTTTGGTTGCTGTGATAAATGGAATTGCTTTTCTGATTTTCTTTGCAGAGCTCTCTTTGAGTAGAGGAATTGGACTGATTTTTATATGATGGTTTTGTATCTTGCCACTTCGCTGACCTGTCAGTGAGTTCCAGCAATTTTCTTAATGTGTTGGTGAGACTTTCTATGTGGAATAACATCAATTGACGCAGAAAAGGCATTTGATAAAATGCAAAATCTATTCTTGGTAAAAAACTCTCAGCAAAATAGGAATATAAAAGAAAACTTTGCCCCATAATTAAAGGCATATTGGCAAAACCAACAAGAAGCATCATTCTCCATAAAGAGAAATGTAAACTGTTGCCTTTGCAAACAGGAACTGGACAGGGCTGTCCCCCACCAGCACTCCTCTTCAGCATTGTACTAGAAGTCTTAGAGTAATAAGACAAAAGAGAAATAGAAGGATCTAAGGTGACCCAACACAATGCAGAAATTAGCAAATAATATCATTAATATCACATGCAAACAAGATCCTGCTGAAAATTATCAAAAAATGACTGGAACAGCACATTAACAGAGAAGTGCAAGAAGTTCAGGCTGGGTTTAGAAGAGGCCATGGTACTAGGGATATTATAGCTAATATTAGATGAATCTTTGCTGAAAGCAGAGAGTACCAGAGGGATGCCTATTTGTGTGTCATTGACTATGCAAAGGCATTTGACTGTGTGGATCTCAGTAAACTATGGCTAACTCTAAGAAGAATGGGAATCCCAGAACACTTGATTGTGCTTATGTGAAATATATTGGAACAGGAGGCAGTCATCAGAACAGAGCAAGGAAACACTGCATGGTTCAAAATTGGAAAGGGTATATGCCAGGGATGTGTCCTATATCCATACTTTTTCAATCTATATGCAGAATAGATCATCTGGGAGGCTGGGCTCTATGAGAAGTGTGGCATCAGGTTTGGTGGAAGATTCATCAACAATCTGCATTATGCAGATTACATAACTTTGCATTCTGAAACTGAGGACTACTTGAAGCACTTGCTGCAAAAGGTCAAAGACTGCAGCTTTCAATATGGATTGAAGCTCAACATCAAGAAAACAAAGATTCTCACCACTGGTCCGATTGGCAGTATCATGATAGACAGCGAAGAGATTGAGTTTGTTAACCACTTTAGTTTGCTTGGCTCCACAATCAACACTCTTGGTACCAGAAGCCGGGAAATGAAAAGACGAATTGCATTGGAAAAGTGTGGGACATTTCCAGGATACTACAGAGCAACAATGTCAATCTGGAGACTAAGGTGCACTTGATACAGGCCATGGTCTTTGCAATTACTTGTTATGTATCAGAGAGCTGGACAATGACTAGGGATGTTAGAAAGAGAATCAATGCCTTTGAGCTGTGGTGCTGGAGAAGAGTATTGAATATTGAACCATGGACTTCTAAGAGAATGAGCAGGTTTTACCTAGAGAGGATGAAACCAAGCTGCTCCTTGGAGGCAAAGATTCTGAAGCTCCATCTGACATACTCTGGGCATCTTGTAAGGAGGGACCAGTTCTCAGAGAGGGACATTATTCTTGGGAGAATGGAGGGACAGTGCAAGAGAGGAAGACTCTCGATGAGATGGATTGACTCAGTGACTAGGGTATGGGGGTAGTAGATGTGTCAGAGACAATAAGCTTGGCTCAGGGTAGAGCCGGTTTCAGAGCTGTTATATATAGGGTCACTATGAGTCACAGGCAACTTGATGGCACATAACAACAGCAAACAACAGTTTGGTGAGGTAATGAGTCCATAGCGACAGATATCCTGCTGGCTAACGTAGAAAGGGTTGGAGAAAGAGAGGAAGAGTCTCCACGGGATGGATTGATGCAGTGACTATCACTATGGGCTTGAGCAGGACCAATGATGACGTTGGAGCAGGACAGGGATCTGGGTTCAGGTCTGTTGTTCACAGAGTTTCTATGAGTCGGAGTTGACTTGACAGTACTTAACAACAACAACAACAACAACAAAAACAAACTGGTAAGGAAGGACTAAAATTCTCCCTACTTGAAAATTTTTAGTTGTGTCTTTACCTAGCTTTGGTAACAGCTATGTTTGTTTCCTAAAACTTCAGCAGCAGCCCTTCCTTTTCTATGTTCTAGGGTGGTTTGAGGAGAATTGGTGCCAGCTCTTCTATGCGTGTTTAGTAAAATTAGCTAATGAACCCATCTCTTGCATGACTTTTTTTTGGGGGGGTATTGTTTTATTATGGGTCTGTTCAAATTTCTGCATCATTTTGTGTTAGTTTAGGGTCTAACATATTTATAGAAATGTATAGTTTTCTAACATGTTTTCAAATTTGTTGGCGTGTATTTTCTCATGTGGTGTTGTCGTGTACTGTTGGGCCAGAACTGACCTGTAACTGACCTGCTGGTGGGTTTTCAGAGGCAGTTAATCACATGGGAGGAGACTGTCTATATTTCTCCCATGGAGCAGCTGGTGGACTTGAACTGCATGCCTTTGGCATTGCAGTGCAGCTTCTTACCATGAGGCCACCAAAATCCTAGCATTCTACTATTACTATTTTGATTGGTTCTCTTGTGACATCACCCTTTTCATTTCTTATTCATATGTTATTTGTACCTTTTCTTTCTTTATTAAATTATCCAGTGGTCTCTCAATGTTGTTTATGAAAAATAGCTAAATATTTAAGGGCCTTTTGTAAGAGCAAGATCATGACGGAATTACTTGAAAGAAAATGAAATCATTTGCGGAACATATTTATTTCCCTTTGCATATGTTTGTTTCCCAAATACTGACTGTTGACAGACAAGAATTCTAATGATGTTACCTTGAAATTTAGGTCAATGTAGTCCTCAGTAATTTCTGGAAAATCAATAAGGGAATAATCCAGTACAGTATGGTTGTTAATCTTGGTTAGAACTAAACAACAAAGAGAAAAGGAAAGTCTATTCAATAAAAGCATAGTATAATATATAAGTAATGTTTATCCACAGTAATAAATTTTTTAATTTTTTTTAATTTCAATGAACATCTACAGAGATTTTGGAATTTCATTCATTCATTGTTGCAAGTAATAAAATTTTTAATCATTCATTTAAAAGAACAATTTCTTCTTTCCATAAGGGAACTCTGGTGGCTTAGTGGTAAGGAGTTGGTCTACCATCCTAAAGACACATGGTTTGAATCCATTTTGCAGAAGGAAGATAGACAATATCCTCTTGTGCAATTGATAGCCTCTGAAAACCCCTAGAGGGTGAGCTATGAGTAATTTATGACTCAATGGTACACAACAACAACAACCATCTTTTCATAAGTAAAACATATATATGTACTTTCAGAAACACAGGAAAACTTTTTCCAACAGAGTGAAAAGAAAACCTATAGTCTGGGAACAAATATTTGGTGATACCATCTCAGACAAGAGTCTTAAAACAAAAGTTTACAGAATACTCCTGGGCCTGCACAAGAAAAAGACTGATAACCCAATTACAAATGGGCAAAAGTCATGGAAAGAATTTTCACAGAGGAAGATATTTGAATGGCAAACAGACACATGAAGAAATGTTCAAAATTACTGGCAATAAAGAGAGGTACCATCTCACTCCAGTAACAGTGGCAAAGTTTAACAGGGCAGCAAGTAATAAATGCTGGAGAGGATGTGGCGAGAATGGAACTCTTATACATTGTTGGTGGGACTGTAAAATGGTACAACCATTCTGGAAGGCTTCCTCAAAAAGTTGAACATAGAAATTCCCTATGACCCAGATATTCTGCTATTTGGAATATACCCTAAGAAAATGAGAACTGAGACACAAATGGAAGTTTGTACACCAATGTTCATAGCAGCATTATTCACCATCACAATAACATGGAAACAGCCAAAATGTTCAACCCCAAAGGAATGGCTTGGGAAATTATGGTACATTCACACAATGGAATACTATGCAGCACACAGGAGCAATGATTTTGTAAATTATTACCTAATTTGGGAGGGACTGGAGAGCATTATGCTGAGTGAACTTAGTCCCACAAGGATAAATATTGTATAAAACCATTATTTCAGCATGAGTATAAGGATCCAAAAGGGAAGGGAGAGGGTGGAAGCAGAGTGATGAGGATGGGTAGGGGAAGAGAGGATTAATAATTGGGTTGTACAATTTGATGGGAGCAGGGTAAGGTAAATTGAAAGAATTTGTTCTTAAAAATAATATGTCAGAATTTTGTAAATAAACTAGTAGAAAATGAAAAAAAAAACACAGGAAAAAAGACGTTAAAAGATGAGAGAAATAATTTTCACAATCGTATCAGGAAAATTTTGAAGCATATCCTGAGAAACATCAGTAAAACTTTGAACTCTATCCTCGTAGACAAGGGTGCATATGCATATACATGTGCTTGTATATACAACATATAACATTCTTTTTAAAAATTATCATAAAGTTTATTACTAATACTCACTAATCTTTATATATTGGATTGGTATAATAAGAGACTGTTAAAAGCTATGTTATAGATGCAAATTGAATGATTCTTAAAAAAATAAATGTGCATTACTACTGTAATTAGTGATTTAAAAAATATTATTCTTTTAAAATTGTTGCACATTTTCTCACCCATCTTCCCAGTCTACTCACAATGCACTCCTTGTTCCAGACTGTTGTCATATGTATAATACCTAATCGTATATCCCTTTTGGTCAGTTCTCCTCATCGGTTCTAATGGAGTGTTCATTATCTATCCACTCTTTCCTCATTCTCTCTCAAATCCCCCTGATCTGTCCTATTTTATAACAGTGGTGCTATACAGCTAGTGAATTTTTGTGACTTAAGTATTTCAGTCAGTATAATATCCTCCAGGATCCCCCATGTTGTGTAATGTTTTATGTGTTTATTATTTTTAAATGCTGCCCAATATTCCATTGTAGCCACTACAGTTTTACTATCCATTTGTTTGTTGATCAGACACTTGGTTTGTGTCTATCTCTTTGCTTTTGTGAATAACACAGCAAAAAACATGGATGTGCATACATCTTTTAGTGTCACAACTCTGGTTTCTTTAGGGTATATTCCAGTAGTGGATTTGCTGGGTCAAATGGTATTTCTATTTCCAATTTTTTTGAGAAAGCACCAGACTGCTTTTCATAGTGACTGTACCATATTACATTCCCAACAGCAATGAATAAGAGTTCTAATCTCTCTCCAACCTCATCAGCATTTGTTGTTTGCTGCCCTGTTGAATTTTGCTATTTCTGCCGGGGTGGGATGATATCTCATAGTTGTTTTGATTTGCATTTCTCTGATAGCCAGGGATTTTGAACATTTCTTCGTATGTTTGTTTGTCTTCTGACTGCCTTCTTTGGTGAAGTGTCTATTCATATCCTGTATCTATTTTGCGATTGGGTTGTTTACCTATTTATTATTCAGGTGAATTAATGATATTTTAAAAGAAGATACTGTGTGTTTGTGTATGAAAGAGAGACATAAGAGGAGAGAGACTATAACCTGCTGAATTGGAGAGGCTGAGAAGATTTCCATTTATAACACTACTAATTTAAGAATAATTAAAAAAATATCATTTGTAGAAAAGAGCTGATGGAGACTAGCGAGTAGAGGGTATAATACTACTTCACATCATAATATGGAGAAAAATGTGGCATGAAGATTGGAGAGAAACGCTCCAGCAAGCTACAGTAAGTCGATGGCATAACCCTGCTGGCTGAAAGTGAAAAGGACTTGAAGCAAATACTGAAGACCTCAGTACAGATAATATTTCAACACAAAGCAAATAAAAATTCTGACATCTGAACTAATAAGCAACATCATAATAAATAGAGAGGGAAAAAAAATGAAGATATCAATGAGTTAGTTTTACTTAGATCCACAAGTAACATGTATGGAGCAGCAGGCAAGAAGCACAATGTGTTGTTGTATTGGACAAATCTGCTGTCAAGGTCCTCTAAATTATTAAAGAGCCAGGATGCTACTTTAAAGATAAAGGTGGGCCTGACCAAAGCCACGGTATTCTCCATTGCTTCATATGCAAGTGACAGTGAGGCAATGAATAAAGAAGGCTGAAGAGGAATTGATGCATTTGAATTGGGGTGTTGGTGACAAATATTGGATATGTCATGGCTTGTCAAAACAACAAGCAAATCTGTCTCAGAGGACATGGAGCCAGAGTGCTTCTAAGAGTCTAGAATGGTGAGACATCATTTCATATACTTTGGTCATGTTACCAGGAGGGCCTGGTTCCTAGAAAAGGACATTATCTTTGCAAAAGTAGAGGATCAGTGAAAGAGAGAAAGACCTTCATTGAGATGGTTTCCTTGAAAGATGCAGTGACTGCTTAATGGGAAGAGATTCTGAAGATGATAAAACGTTGGGCAGGGTTTTGTTCTATTATACATAGGGATTCTATGACTCAGCGCTCACTCTATGACATCTAACAACAAGAACACACCACTATAAAATTAAAAACATGCTCTCCAAGGGAGCTCTGGTGGCATAGTGGCAAGAAGCTGCACTGCAATTCTAGAGGTGTACGGTTCAAATCTACCAGATGCTCAGCTGGAAAATGAGGGACAATCTCCTCTTGTAACAGTCAGATCCAATTTGATGGTTCGTACACAAAAAAATAATAAAATAAAAATTTTTAAAAATTAAAAAAATGCTTTCCAATCTTAATCCCAATGGGCTCCCATCATCACTTTACGAGCAAAGAACAGTGAGCCATTTCACAGGTGAGAAGACTGCGGCTCCCAGAGGTAAAGAAACTTGCCCAAGCCAAACTACTGCTGTTAAGTGTTGCTGCATTAAGTTTCACTCACAGCTACCCCATGTGACAGAGTAAAATTGCGCCAGACTGCTTTCTAGATTGTAATCATTGTAGTAGAAGGCCGTTGTCCTACAGGACTGAGACTCTGTGTGAGTTCTCTGTGCTAACTTTCTGGTTAGCAGGGAAAAGCTTGCTTAAACACTTGTGCCTTTAGTGCTCCTCTAAAAAAAAAAAAAAAGACCACAGATAGCCTCAATTAGATCTTTCCTCCCTACATCTTTCTCTCTCTCTCCCTTTCTCATTCACTCACTTGCATCCATATTAATCTCTCCAGCCACTTGTCTCCTTCCTTTCGTCAGTCCAACATTTATTGAACCTAGTAACTCCCAGTGGGAGAAAGATGGGCATTCTCCTCGCATGTGGAGCCCCTGAAAATCCACAAGGGTCAGCTATGTGTTGGTTTTGTTTCAATCACAATGAGAGAGAGAGAGAAGGTGTAAACAACTTGTGCTTAACTGCTAATACAAAGATTAATGATGCTATCACATCCAACAATAAAGCAGAAGAAAAGGACTGTTCATCCACTGTTTCAATTAAAATTGTACTGGACTGGGGTGGGGGAATTGTATAGCAATGAAAGAATTTTTAAAAGTTGGTGTTTTTTTTTTACTTGTCAAAGAGAAAAGCGAACTGGGGGGAAGGGGTGGGCAGTTGGCAGGGAGGAAAGTGTGCAACAGTGAATGAATGAAAATCCAAAATAAAATAAAATAAAATTCAGAGGCTAAAAAAAAATACTCAAGAAAATGCTATAAAGCAGTTCTGTCCTGTCCCACAGGGTATCCATGAATTGGAATGGACTCAGTGGACATTAACAACAGCAACAACAGACTAGGCGCTATGCCTGGGTCTTAGGCCACAAAAATACTAGATAATAAAATCACAGTTTATAATATAGTGTCATAAGTGCAGATTTAGAACTCAGCTCTTGACAATTCTAATAGTCTTCTCCATCTTAGTGAACAGAAATTGCATTCTTTGCGCTTGTAACTTTATCATTGGAACGTCATCGCTGCTTGGGTTAAAGACCTGGAGTCATCGCGGATTCCTCTCATGATCTGCATTCGGTCTGTCAACAAATACTCTCTCTCTTCAAAATAAGTCCAGAATCTGAACATTTCTTACCCTCTTGACTGCTCTCACCTATACCCAATGCTACCACTACTCACTTGTGTTATTGTTTCTCAATCGTCTCATAAGTGGACTCCCTGCATCCACCTTTGCCTCCTTCTTCTTGTTGTCTATTCTTTCTCTCTTTCTCATTGTCAAGTCATAACCAACTCATAGCTGACCCTCCACTGGGTTTTGGAGTTTGGAAACAATTTAAAAAAAGAATAATTTCCAGAGGAGATTTGACCAGTCAGAGAGGAACAATCTTTGGCTTAGTAGTTTGACTCCCTGTGAACTAGTCACCGGAGGTCCCTTCTCTCTTAGCAACACAAAAGTTAGAGTCGTCTTGTTCAGACGGAAGCCAGACCATGCCAGCTCTTGCTCAAAGCTTGTCAAAGGCTACCCATCTCACTGCAACTAGGAGCTAGTCTTCAAAATTACCATGAAGAGTGAATCCTTTGCTCTTCTCAACAAAACCCTCACAATCTAACTGTGGCCTTCACTCATCCCGTCCAACATGACCTCCAACTACTTTTCCCTTCCATCCCTCTACTTCCAGTCTTGAATTCTTCCAAGTGCTCACAGCACATGCTCCAGGGTCTGTGCACTGGGGTTCCTCTGCCAGGAATGTTCTTCATTCATATCTAGGGGAGGCTCCCTCCCTCCCTCCCTTCTTCAGGTCTCCCTCTAACACCATCTACTCAATGGTGCCTTTCCTGGTCACATGACTGAAAATGAATTCCTCTCTTTAGTTCCTTCTCTACAGGTTTTCCTCTCCGGTTTTACTTATGTCTCTTTCTTGTTAATTATTTCTTCCCACAAGTGTGGTGAGTGCAGAGATTTTTGCCTCCAAGGTTCACTGCTGCATCATCAGACCCCAAACTGAGCTCCATCCATTCTAAGTGCCAATATATTCTTGGTGAATGCTCTGAGGAAGGGCAAAGACAGGGTGCTCCCAAAGTCTCACGCAAACTACAGTCAAGGTGTGACATTCTGGGGTGCAGACTTTTAGGTAAGAGTTCTTAGAAGAGATTATGGCTGGATTGGGGCTTATAAAATGAAAAGAACAAGAGATAGGGAAGGGGTAGACAGTGGAAGGACAGGACTTATCAGTGACACCGACATAGGCACTCAATAAATACCTGTGAGATGAATGAGTGGAAGTGAGAGAAAGCTCTTTCAGGCAGAGAGGAAAGACAGGAGGTGTAGGGCTCAAGGATCACAAACAATGTGATCGTTGGAAAAGTACAAGAAAAACCAAGAAAGACCCAGGTCACAGTGGTTCGGTAGTCCATGTTAAAGCCTTCAAACTGAATCATGAAGACAGCAGGGTATCACATCAGGGAAGAACCTGGTCAGACTGGCATTAGTTACTCCGAAGACCACAGATTTTATGTCCAAGCTCATGAAGGTTTAATACCCTGACTGGCATATAGTCCTCAGGAGCCACTTCTTCCTGCAGTGGATGTGAAGTTGAACTTGAAGTTGATTCACAGCAAAAGAGAATATGCTCCTTGCTCTCAGAACATGTCCTCCCAGACACCTCCCCATGGCTCTAGTTTGCAGAGACTAACGCATAATAAAGAAATAAAGCGGTCCTGCATTGAGGAGGAAGTAACTTTATTTTAAATTTATGGACTCCCTTCCCCCCTTTTTATGGTCTTCTACTTGCATTGGTTAAAAGCAGCTAACCAATTGTTCTTTAGAATATACCCTCTAGCCAAGTCTATCTTTATTTAGAGGCTGTAGATGGACACGCTTGATTGTTTGAACCAAAATGGGAACATTAAACAAACATTACAGCTCTCACTAATAACACTGTGACTTTGCTGTCAAGCATAAAATTCTCCCTTCAAGAAAAAGCTTGTGACCATTTTGTATGGCTTGTCTGGACACTTCTGTAAATCTTATGTTTTAGTAAAACAATTTTTGTTATTCTAAAAAAAAAACCACAAAAACAAACCTGCTGGAGAAGAGTATTGAATGTACCATGGACTGCCAAGAAAACAAACAGATTCATCCTAGAGAGGGTTAAACCAGGCTGCTTCTTGGAGGCAAGGATTCTGGGGCTTCGTCTGACATACTTTGGACATGTTGTAAGGAGAGACAGGTCTTTGGAGAGGGACATTATGCTAGGTAGAGTAGAGGGACAGCGCAGGAGGGGAAGACCCTCTATGAGGTGGATTGATTCAGTGACTGGGGTAATTGGGATGGGTGTGTCAGAGGCAATGAGATTGGCACAGGATAGAGCAGGGTTTAGGGCTGTTGTACATAGGGTTGCTATGAGTCGCAAACGACTCGACGGCACATAACAACAACAACAACAACAACAAAGCAAACCTGGAGATGGGATGCAAAGAGAAACATACAGAAGAGACAATTGCAAGACTCACCCTCCAGCGCGCTGAGATTAGCATTTAGCTCTTCAACCTCATTGATGACCATAGGGCAGAGCTGGCCGTAAAGAGAAAGGATGGGAAAAAAATATGCAAGTTACCATATTGTACTGTTGTTATGTATTGACTCGTAGCTAACCCCTTCCAAGTGGGTTTTCAGAGGCAAAAAATCACACGAGAAGAGATTGTCCACCTGTCTCCCACAGAACACCTGGTAGATTTGAACTGTGTGCCTTTGGCAACACAGCTCCTTACCTTGAGGCCACCAGAGTTCTCTCCTATCGTATGAGATGTATCTACTTATAGCCCTGGGTCTTGCAAACAGAAACCATCTTGGTAGGAGATGGTTTCCTTTTGGTCAATAAAGGGGTTTTTTTTAATGAATTGATGCCTGTGGATCTTGTTACGTCTGGATGAGTGAGGTGTCATAGGATGCTGGCTAATCGCCACATAACAGCCAGGATCACACCCAGTTAGTCCACAGAAGAGCGAGCCCTTGGCTTTCCTCTCTGAGGCATGGGAGGACATGTGCTACTGTCGTCACACCTGAGGAACGGCTGCCCAGAGACTGCTCCTGTCCCCACTGCTGGGGATGCTGCCCACCTGCCTGCACTTGAGAGCAGGGGCCTCTTTCCTTCCTCCCTGGGCTAGCGCGAGAGCTTGAGATCAGAAGGTAAGAACCGTCATTGAAGCTTCCCCACTTTGGGATCAGAGAAGCAGCCTTGAAGGATTATAGAGTATCTTTGTGATCATGATCATTGTGGAGTCTGCCCTGACTCATAGCTGAGCCTCCAGTGGGTTTTCAGAGGCTGTAAATCACAGCGAGGAGCTTGCCTGTCTTTCTCCTGAGGAGCAGATGGTGGATTTGAACCAAAGGCCTTTGAGTTTGCAGCACAACTCCTTACCCAGTAGGCCACCAGAGCTTCCCTCAACAATATCTTTAGACAGATAAATAAAAAGTTTTGGGGGTGGGGATTGTTGCAAGCAGTTTGTAATTGGATAGTAACCTAAAGGTTGGTAGTTTGAATCCACCAGTGGAAGAAAAAGTACTGGTAATATGTTTGTGGAAGGATTATAGTTGAGAAAAATTTACACAACAGCTCTACTTTGTAACACAAAGGATTACCATGAGTATGACTTGATGGCAGCCAGTAACGAGAACAGAAGGGGCTAACAAACTTAGGTGTCTGGTGATAAAACAAAGATTGGAAGTTCAAGTCTACCTGTAGGCACTTCAGAAAAAAGGTCCAGAAATGGGCATAAATTAATAAATTTGCATAAATTAATAAATCTGCATAAATCCAGCCACTGACCACTCTATAGAGTAGAGTGGCCACTGTCTCAGAGGGTGAAGACTGCACTGTTGATAGATACCTGCTAGGAGCCAGCACAGTGGTTAAGGCCACAAACTGGCTGCCTAGAGTTGAATTCCTTGGTAAGTTACTTGGACCCTCAAGTCCTCAGTTTCCTCATTCTGATTGTCTGATCAGATTGTTCAGAGCAGAAATGGAGGTCATGCAAAATTGTCCCACTCCTAGGAAGCCTTCAGCCGATACTAGCTGTTATTGTTCTAACCTCATTTCATCCTCATTGCAACCTGGACAGGCAGGTCCCACTGTCTCCTTAGAGATGGGAAACAGAAACTTAGATTAGACAGCAGCACAGAGGTACAGAGTTAGAATGTGAAATCTGATCTGGCTCTCTGCACACTTTTGGTCTGAGCTTTCTTATCTAGTTTGCAGTGCTGCAGAGAGACTTCGAAAAGCCAGGCGTCTACTCTTCCTCAACCGTAAAATTTAGGCTGTAGGAAAACTCTCAGCTGTATTGTGTGCTGTTGATTTCGTTCTGACTCCTAGCAATCCCACGAGACAGAGCAGAACGTCCCCTCACGTGAGCAGGTCCATCTTCTGCGGAGCCACCAGGTGAGTTTGAACTGACACCCTTTCAGTTAGCAGCCAAGTGACTCTGACATAACATATTCTGCGCTTGGCTTCCTTTCTGGGGCCTGCTCTTAAACTGATGAATGCTCAAGCATGGGTTCCTAGCACATTCTTTTAGATTATCAACAATTAATATGCATGTTCCCTGGTCTTCAGCACCTGGCAGGTAAGGGAGGAAGACCAAGCCTACCACACCTACTGCTGCCAAGTTGATGCCCGTTCATAGTGACTGAAAAGAACTGTCCCCACAGGTCGGCCCAGGCTGTCAGTCTTTGCGGGAGCGGACTGCCTCATCTTTCTCCAGGAGCAGCTGCTGGATTTGAACTACTGACCTTTCAGTTAGCAGACGAGGGCTTTAAACCTCTACGCCACCAGGGTTCTTTGAAGAAAGGCCATGACTGGAAGCACAAGTTTTAGAGCTCTCTAGACAGTCGTGTCATTTCTTAGACGTTTGGTGTCTCTGAGAACTGATTTCTTGGTGGCTTTCATTAAACGTCTCCTCTCTGCCAAGGACTGAGCTGAGAATGCAGGGGAAGAGACAGCCAGTCCTTGTCCTCAAGAAACCCCAATTCCCCCTAATCTCCAGGCACCCTCATCCCTATCCTTGTCTCCTCTAGAATACAGAGAAAGGCTCAGGGTAGATAAGGGGCAGCTATGGAAAGAAGGCACACAGCTAATTCTACCTTTACCTTGATTTACAGAATTAGGCATTTGAAGGTATCTTACCTTGTTTCTGTTTTCTGGAAATATCCTTTCCACTCCTTACCTACCCAAACTCTAATCAGGATTCAAGGCTCAGCTCAAAATCTACCTTCTACAAAAAAATATCTATCATACCTCTAAGTCCCATTTCTTTCTTTTTAAAAAAATTGTGCAAATAACACCACATTTGCCATTTCAACATTCTTCAAGTCTACAATTCATGGAGCTCAATTACATCTGTCACAGTAGGCAACTATCTATCACCAGTGTTCTTTGCTAAAATGTATATCCTCATAAACAAGAACTCTATGCCTTCTAAACAGTCATATTTCTCCTTCCTCTCCCTCCCTAGCCCGTGGTAAACACTATTAATTCCCCCTCCCAATTCCTCTGTTCAACTAATGATCATGCCAGCTAGTACTGAATTGAAGTGCTCATTCATTCATTGTTTGACTAAACTGAGTTTGGTTTTTCCCCCTGAGTAGATGATAAGTCCTCTCTTCTTTTTATCCCCCCGCCCCCCCCCCCCCCCCATAGGCCTTTCTCAGTGCTGGACATACAGGAGGCAAAACAATAGATACAGGCTTATTGATTGCTTACTCGGTACAGAGTGAGCAATTTGTTGTTACATGCATCTCTGTGTACCTGCACCTGTGGCAGTATTTACACACAATAGGCACTTGAGAGACTGCTATTAAGTTGCAAAGGAAATACGCCCATGTGAGTGCAAATGTCTAGTATGGTGCCTGGAAGGCAGCAGGCACTCAATAAAGATTTATTGACTAAGAGTTGATTACAAGACAGCCGCACTTCTGCTGATGGCATTTGACCCTGGTTATCTAGCTACTAACGACTTACCATTTCATTTAAGTTCCTTAAAATGGGTTTCTCCATGGGCTCAGCAAAGGAGTTATACAGGACACTGGGGTGGGGGAGAGGAAAAAAGGAAAAGAAATAAAGGCCCTTAATCAAGGATCAGAATCTCCTGGTTCTAAAGCTCCCTTGAGGGAATGCCTGAGAATCCAGCCCCAGCCCAGGCACGGCCTACCACAGTTTACCCACTCACCTGAGTTCTCCAGAAAAGGACACGTGGGCGTGGCTCACTTGAGCGCGGCAGTCCTGGAGCATCAGTGTTGGGTGACCAAAGTTGTTTCGGGACAGAATGAGGACACCGGTGAAGAAGGCCCCAGAGAGAAACAGGTCAGCTCCTCCTGTATCTTGGCTGTTAAGAGAAACAGTGGCAGGTTACCCCAACCTGGGCTGGGGGGAGAGTTGAATCGTGGATCTTTGATGACCCTCAGAAGCTAAGCTCCTTGAGGGCAGGGACTCAGTCATGGCAACTTCTGGGTTCCCAGCATCCAGAGCAGAGTGTGGCTGAGAGTTGGTGCTGAATGAATGTTTACCAGGAATTAGAACAACTCAAGGGACCCTGTGGCTGTACCATCATGAGTGCTCTGGTTCTGATGGTGATTGACCACATATGTGCTATGTCCACACACACACACACACACACACACACACACACACACACACACCCGTATTAGACTTGACGGCACCTTATAACAACAATGGCATATATACGTTGTTTGGAGAAATAACAATGGAAGCAAAATTGACACCACCTTATTCAAGAAGGACTTGGGTCATGAATGGGTAAAGTATCACTTAGATACAGTCCATGTGCTCCTTGAAGGGATTGACTGTATGCTATACTATTCATCCTCATGCCCCTGACACTCAGTGCCTGACCTAACACAGAGAAAGTGCTCAATATATAGTTGATGACTCAGTGACTAAGAAGCAAAGACATTGACTCTCATATGATGTTTATGGAGGAAAAGGAATCGCTAGCTGGTACCAATAGGTAAGTTCAACTAAGTTCAATAGGTTCAACTAAGCTGAGTGATCAATGGTTCTAATCCACCCAGAGGTACCTGAGGAGATAGGTCTGTCTGCATGAAGTTCTGCTTCAGAAAGGTCACAGCTTTGAAATCTCTATGGAGCAATTCTACTTTGTGCAAGTGGGGCTCACCATGAGTTGAAACAGACTCAACAAAAACAGTATAAATGCAAAGTGTGTTGAAGACCCTTTGGTGATTCATTGTTGCATCTAAAATGCTGAGGCAAATTTCCACTCGAATAAAATGTATTTTAAAAAAAGTAAAGGAACTTTTAAAACAAAGTTAAGGTATCTGTTGGTTACTCTGACAGAGCGTGATCTGGAGCTTTCTGAAAATCTGAAATGATATTTTGATCAATTACTGTGCCTTTGAGTTCTGATGGCCTTGTGGGTAAAGTACTGTGCTTCCAGCCTAAAGACAAGCAGTTCAAATCCATCCACCGCTGCTTGGGAGAAAGATGAGCTATCTCTCCCCATGCAATTTATAGCTTCTAAAAACCAACCAGAGGCTCAGTTATGAGTTGGTTTCAACTCAACAGCAATGGGCAATAACAACATTCAACCTTTAAAAGAAACATATTTTCAGAGCCACTAGAGTGATGATTCCAAAAAATTTTAAGGGCAGAGTGAATCTGTGGATCACCATGGCTGTAATCTTTACAGAGACAGACTGCCACGTCTTTCTACCGTGGAGTGACTGATGGACCCAAAGCATTAGCATTTTGCTTAAGAGCTGAGTATTTAACCACTACAACACCAGGGATCTTTAGAACGACAACACTTCTACTTAAAACTTTCTTCGGGAAAATGCTCTTGAGAAGAATTGTCAATGACTGAGTGGAAGATGCCAAACAACCAGAACAATGCTGAGCCCACAGCTGCTCCGAGGAAGAAGGGTGAGCAATCTCTTCCAGTGTGATTATAGCCTCTGAAAACCAGCTATAAGGGCCAGCTGTGAATTGGCTGTGACTTGATGGCAACTTCCCAGTAGAAGCGGTGACGGAGGTGTACTCACAAAAGCGGAGACCTGACGTCCCAGTCCGTGCTGATGTTGGCAGTTCCGTGATTAGTGAACACTTTGATCCCCACTCCTGGCACAAAGGATAGTGAGGTATTTGGGAAGGAAAAGGCCTTGATTTTTATGCTGCAAAGTAAGAAGCAGAGGAGTTAGTGCAGCCTCTCTCACTCAGCTCTAAAAGTTTTCAAAAATTAGCTAATGAAAATCTTATGAACCACAACAGAACATTGGTTGACTTGCTTGCTTCGGACATGTCATTGAGAGAGACAAATTATGGGAACTGGACACCATATTGGCTGAAGTAGAGGGCAGACAAGTGGAGGGAGACCCTGGGTGAGATGGATTAGCACAATGGCCACAAAATGAGGGACTTGAAGATGTTTTGTTCTTTTTTATACAAGGTAGCCAAGGTCAGAATTGGCCAGATGGTACCTGTCTACCTCCCTTCAATCCCTCCCTTCCTTCCTTCTACAGAGGAAAAGATATCATGTGTGCAGTGCTGAATCTGTTCAATGCCTTGTAATTCCTTGGCAGAAAACCCTTTGTACCAAATTGAGGGGAGAAATGAACACATGTAGAAGTAAATTTGCAAATAATAAAAGAATATTTACAGCTTCTTTAAAGATGAAAAGGTATATCATTGACACCATTATTTTTTCCTTTTGTGGATTCAGAGTTTCTGAGTGGGGGAGGTATATATGTCAGTATTTTGGATGGTAGAAGATCGACATGGCTATTGCAGGACATTTGGCATACATGCCTAGTAATGTCAGCATTGCTATTCCTTTCCAGTTATTGAGGGGACCAGGAATGTGGCCTTCTTTTGTTTTCAAATGACCTCTATGTGGATAGTATCTTTCCCTGGTGGAGAATCTTATTTTAGAGACCTCTCTTTCTCTAGGACTCTCTAGATCAGCAACAGGCAACCAGGAGGACATGAGTTGCATTTAACACCAAAGACAGCCAGCCACAAGATTTATGCTAATTTATGAATATAGACCTCTATTGGGTGATTACAACCGGTCAGTTCACTTTAACTTGTACAACAAGCCGTTGAAATAGTCACTGTTTTTGCAATCCCTAGTTCAGAGATGAGAAGATAAGGAACTTGGCTGAGGTCACAATACGCAGACCTGGAACCCTTCTGAATTGTCTCCGGACTGTGCTTTTAACCACTAGGCTATGTCACTTCACGCAATGTGTTCTTGACCTGGAGCCAAGATTTATATTAGCTGTGCAGCCTTGGACATGGTACTTAACTTCTTTCAGTCAATCACTCAGAGAAAGTATTAACTCATGGGTAGGCTGAAGAGACCAAATGAGATCGTATGTATAAATGCTGAACAGGAGAAAAGCATTGTTATAAACTAAGATTAGGAGGCTTTTCAACACAAATGTGATAGCTAAAAAGAAATGATTGTTTCCCCCTTGTAACCATTTGTTCCTACCTATTTGCTGTCAGATGTCCCGAGTTCCAGTGCAGGAAAAGTCTGGCAGATACTTATGCTTTGGAAATATTTTCATTTTGATACATGGGAGACCTAACTTACTCCTTTTTTTTTTTTAACCTGACTTACTCTTAATGACTTCTGCAAAATATTCCCAGATGCGGATGTACCACTTGGGGAAAAAATTCCTTTATTGATGGGCATTTAGAGTGCTTCTGATACTTCTAAATTCTAAACAATGCTGCAGTGGACATTATCATATATGCCACGTGCATACATGTATTTAAGGGGCTCTGGTGGCCTAGTGGTAAGTAGCTGTGCTGCAATCCCAAAGGCACATGGTTTGAACTCCTTCATTTTCTCCTTGGGTGAAGGATGGGCAAGGCGATCTCATCCCATGCAATTAGCTGCCTCTGAAAACCCACTGGATGGTCAGCTACGGGTTTCAACTTGACCACACACAACAACAACCACCACCACCATGTACTTAACTAGACAGGTGCTGAAAGGTGGAATTTGGGGGTCAAATGTCGTACAAATTTACAAGAAGATACTTGTAATCACCTTCTGAAAAAGCATTGTTTAGTAGAAATATAATTTAATAATGTGAGCCATGTGTACAATTTAGAATGTTCTAGTGGTCACATAAACAGGTGAAATGAATCTTATTAATATTTTTAAATTAATCCAATGTATCCAATATATCATCTCAATGTAAAAGTCTCTAAAAATTACTAATGGGTTACATTCTATTATTTTTCTAAAATAAATCCTCAGGATATGGTATGTATTTTACACCTTGGAAATGCTTCCTTGGCATCAAGATTTTATGAAATTTGCTGTTGGAAAAGGAAATCAGCATACTCAAATTGTTCCAATCCTCCCCACCCAGCAATGGAATTGGGTATCGGTTTTAAGTAAATACTGAAATAAAATAGGAAGTACGTCCAGTTGTACCAATCACGTTTTAAATGCTCACCAGCTACAATTGTCTATTGTCTATTATTTGGGGAGCACAGATCTAAAATGACTGTGCCCATTTATTTATTCTCACCTGCAATGCCTGGGAGGACTTGTTTCTTCTTATCTATATTCTTATCTATATTCTTCTGCTATTATTACATAAATGGCATTACTCTCATTTTAATGAGTTAGTTTAGTGGTCATCTCTCCAATGGACATTCAAGCCAGGTGGCACGTCTGTGTTGCTCGCTGAGCTATCCCCTGGGCCTAGGTAAGATATCCCTGTGTCTAGGTCAGTGGGCACTCAATAATACTTATGGGATAGCTGAATGCACTAATTAGAGCACTCCCTAGGTCACTGCTTCCCCTTTAAAAGCAAATCCTTAATTTTATAGAATGTTATCCTTGATAGTTCTAATTTATTATTCTAAAAGGCTGGAGTGGCAATCGAGCAAATAGTGTGTCACTGTCACAGAGAACTCCTCATCAATGCCTGATTCCCCCCTAACCATCGAGGATGAACTCAAGATGAACAGAGATTTTATCTCCCTGACTGTCTCTGGGGCTTTGTCTATGACAGAGGCTGCCAGTTACTGTCTGGACATCCATTTCCCCTCTTCTTTGTTAAATCATCCCTCAGTTTCTTGGAGATGAAAGAGTTCTCTGGTTTAAGATCTGATAATCCAATAGAAAAATGGGCACAGGATATGAACAGGCATTTCACCGAAGACGACGTTCAGATGGCTAACAAACACATGAAGAAATGCTCAAAATCCCTAGCCCTAAGAGAGATGCAAATTAAAACAACTATGAGATATCATTTCACCCCAGTCAAAATAGCAAAATTTAACAGAACAGCAAGCAACAAATGGTCGAGGTTGTGGAGAAACTGGAACCCTGATTCACTGTTGGTGGGAGTGTAAAATGGTACAACCCCTGTGGAAAGTAGTATGGCGCTTTCTCAAAAAGTTGCAAATAGAGATACCATTTGACCCAGCAATTCCACTACTGGGAATATACCCTGAAGAGACCATAGCTGACATCCAAGCAGATATATGCACACCCATGTTTATTGCAGTTTTGTTCACAATAGCAAGGAGTTGGAAACAACCTAAGTGCCCATCAACAAAGGAATGGCTAGAGAAGCTGTGGTATAGTCGCACAATGGAATACTATGCTGCATTAAAAAACAAGGAACTCATGCAATATTATTCAAAATGGTTGACTCTGGAGAACATTATGCTGAGTGAAATATCCCAGTCACAAAAGGACAAATATTACATGATGCCACTGTTGTAGAATGGGACTGTCCTTGGGGTTGGGGAGAGACTGAGTAAGATGGGTTCAATAATGTATACTGCACTGAAACAGAGGAGGGAGAAAACTGTTTAAAAGAGATATATAACTAGGTATTTCTGTCATCACAGGAGACTAGAGCGAGGGCTACATGGTGGAGGAGACCTGGGGGAGGGTTTGTAAAACAATGCAAGAATCTTTTCTTTTACTTTTCCATAATTTTTGACTCATGTACTTATAACTTGTTAGTCAAATTTGTGTCTTCTAGGTTGCAACACCCCCATGATACATCTTCAAGGATATGAACATGTACGGCCAAGCACAATCAATAAGAGTGCATCTAAATTCCAAAATCAATCTCCATAATAGTCTATGTGTTTCCTACTGCCAAAGGGGCCCTTTAGAGTAGTGAGAGAAGATCTTCACCCTGAAACCCACAGCGTCCCTTTTCAGCAGGAAGTAGCTAAGAGAATACGCCATCCCCTTTTCCTTATGACTCAGGGTGAAGTCTCTCTCAGGGAGGAGTGATAGGGAATGGCAAAGGACACACTGACAAAGAAGATTAATCAGAACTGGCTTTGACAAGCACTGTGGCATTTGGACAAGAACAAACTGGGAGGAGGGTAGAGAGAATAGTGCAACAATGAATGAATGGAAACCCAAAATCTCTGTAAATGTTTATGAAAATTAATAAAATATAGAAAAAAATAAAAGGCAAAAAAAAAGATCTGATCTTCCAATATCTCCTGCATATAGGTCCAGCTCCGTCTGAGAAAGCTCTGCTTATTCATACATAAAACAAACAAAAAAACCCCCCCTTACCACTGTTAAGTCAATTTACACTCATAACCTGTGAGATTTCCGAGACTGTAAGTGGTTTATGGGCACAGAACTGCCCCAACTTTCTTCTGTAGAGTAGCTCATGGGTTAGAATCACTGAACTCTTGATTAACACAAAATATGATTAAGGTAAAGTTTCAGAAAAGAAAAAAAAAAGAACACCACAAGAACCAAAACCCCAACTTACTAAAGATGAGGTTTCTTCTCCTGCCTCTTCCCCTTCTAGCTGCCTGAAACAGGGATTTGATGGCTAGAACCATGGTGGCCATATGGGAACGAGGCAACCATCAGATTAGAAGGATGGTGGAGCAGAAAAAGATAAAGGGACTGGGTGCTGATGAAATCATGATGATTTCACAGGATCCTGGGGCTGTTTCCTTTGAGCTTCTTACATGGGAGAATAACACAAATCTCTGTTATCTCCAAATCACTGTCTTTTTAATTTTCTGTTATATTAACTTTATTCCCAGTTGATACAACTTCAGAACTCTGGTCTGGACGAAGCAATGTGACAATTCCATTATTCTTCTTAAATTTTTTAAATGATCTCATTCTTCAAATGACACGCTTATGTTGTCGTTAGGAATGTTGACTAACACTCATACAGTAATTGACACTTTATGATGCAGCTTCACATTTATCGTGTGCTAGCAAACTGAAATTGAGTCACTTGACATAATAAAATGACTGACATAATGCCTGAAACAAGACTCCATTTCTCCACAAGCTGCTCCTGCATTTCTGAGCTTATAAATATAAGTTCTTCCCCATACAATACATATATCTATATATACATATGGTCTTGAACTATATACACATAGTTGATTAGAATCAGAGAGCCCTGGCTTCCAATCTTTCATCTTGTTTAACTGACCTGGATCTTGCCTCAAGTGACTCTTAGTAAATAAGGTTGGGATTCAGGAACATGATTGTTGCAAAATGAGTTTGCTCAAGATGTTCCAGGAAAAATATAGTTGCAAACAGAGTTGCTGATGATATACTCATCTTGTGACTTTGGGACCATTACACCATCTCCTTCCCCATCTTCACTATAAAAGCATCCATTTCTCCCCATGCTTCATAGCACTTGGCTGATTCTCTTTGCCTGTGTTTCTCCAGTTCATGAATTGTATTGCCCTCAAGAAATCTCTTTGCTTTACTCCAGTAGAGTGAATGTTTTTAATTTTTGACAAATACCTCATTTTAGTGTGCATTTTATTTTATTACTCTAATAGATTATAATTGGTAAGATAAATTTTTTTTAGTAAGAAGACTTTATTATAGTAAGAAGATGATGGATGCTGGGTAGGTCTATCAAAACATAGGGCAGTATATCTAAGACCCTGAGATCCTAAAGAGTCATTTCACTGCTGAAAAGGCTCTCTTCTTTTACTTACTTTGAAAAGTTGTAGTTTATATAATCAATCTTCAGAAATTCAAGAGATTCAGAACCTTTTAAATCTGGGATGCTCTTTTCCATTATCATTTGCTCAACTGTTTCCATTCCAGCTTGAACACCTGTAAAGGAAACAATAAAGTTCCAAATGATAATAACAAAGATGGTAATAATCTAAAACCATTAGTGGCACAAGTACAATTTGCTGACTAAGGCATTCTCTTGGATATGTAAAAGACAGAAACTCAGAAAAGTGGCTCTGTTTTGTCATTGTTTTAAGTTGTAGTTGCGTCAACAGCAACTCTGTAAATAAACAGATCAAAACGTTGCCCTACCCTGCACCACTCTCAGCCCTTACCAAGTTCAAGCTCATTGTTGTAATCACTGTGCCAGTCTACCTTGTTGAGAATCTTTGTCATTTTTTACTGACTAGTTTTCCAAGCATGATGTTTTTTTCCAAGAATCAGTGTTTTCTGACAACATGCCCAAAGTATTTGAGATGTAGTTTCACAGTAATTGCCTCTAACTGGTTGTAAGAAAGAAATTGATCCTTAATAAGTGTAAATAACTTGCCCAAGACCATAGAGCTTATATGAGACATTTTCATTGTGTGACTAGTATGACTAGTGCTAAAATACTCACCAATGCATAATGTGATTGACAGGAAAAGTGTAAAACTTTCTTCAATGAGAAAAATTATTATAATCATCCACATTTTATGGAGAAAACTGACACTCAGATTAATTCTCCCCCAATTCACATAACTAAGAACTAAGTGACCAGTAGTCAAATCTGGACAATTTTGCTCCAGAATCTTTGTGTTACGGCCAGTTTCAGGAAGTTACTCTATTTTGTCCAGATTCTTTAAGCTCTGTAATTTTTTGCTTGAGATCCATGGGCTATGGAAAACTTCCGAGCCCTCTGAAAATCTAACGAATGGCTGAGGTAGAGGGGTGTGTGCGTGTGTGCGTGTGTGTGTGTGTGTGTGTGTGTTAATGTGCAAACACATTCATGTGTGTCTCAGTTTTTTTAAGGCAAGGCATCCATATTTTTAAAGCATCCTAGGACTACAAAAAGATTAAAAACAGCAGCTTTTGTTTAATTCTAGACTAACCTGTCACTTTTTTTAATTATAGCCCATACTTCTCTGAACTCATAGAGTCCTCTAGCAGGAAAGATCCTGGGAAAGGTAACTTATAAAGTGATAATAATTGATCTTTTGATTTTGCCCTTGACCTTTTAATAGTATTGCATTGGAATTGCCTTTATCCATTTCTTTGAATTTAAGCCCATTTCCACTTAGTTGGTCTTTGTTGGAGACGAAGAAGAGCAGGTTTCATCCTGTATAATGCCATGAATAATATGAGACTTGGGGACATAAAAACGTAGAACCATGGTACTATTGGACAGCATAATTCTGAATCTCAACATTGTCATTCACTTGCTTGTATGACTTGTTTGTGCAATTTACATTCTCATTTGTAACACGGGGCCGAGAGTGACTGGATAGATCTGCTCATGCATGTAAAATCATGCTTTACAGAAGCAGATCACTAAGTCTTCTGTGATACAGCTGGGTAAGTTAGAACAACCAACATTTAGGTTTTTGATCAGTGAAGGAGAGGAAGACCTTCAACCAGGTGGATTGACATGGTGACTGCTGTAATGGGCTTTTGTGTGTCAGGAAGTGTGAGAATGGTGCAGGACAGGACTAGGTTCAGATCTTTTGTTTATAGGGTTGCAATGAATCGTATTCAACTCGATGGCACCTAACAACCACCACCACCACCACTACCACCACCAGCACCAGCACCACCAGCACCAGCACCAGCACCACCATGAGCACCACCACCACTATTTGTAGCACTCAGGGTTTCTTCACCACAAAGCTAGAAATGAACTGACTCCACATAGAGCTTGTCTAAGTCATGAGCCATCACAAGTCATGAGCTGCTGGGTTTGAGTGGTAGACTCCACCTCTGTGGGTGACATTTTGCTTCTAATAGCATCCAACTCACCATAATCCAGTGCCCGCTGAGTAATCCTTGCCTTGATTCCAGGGTAAATGGCCTGAGAAGATGCGATGTTGAGATTCCATAGGAGGAAACATCCCCAGAAGACTCGGACCATTTTTGTATACATCTGCAATTAACCAACATTCATAGTTCCTTAATTATTCTTAACTTTATCATTACTCAATTCCATACAGCAATTCTAGGCATCCTCATTTTCTTCACTCATTCCAGAACTCCATCTATGCATCTACCCACCTATCCAGCCATCCATTCACCTGTTGAACATGGCAGAACATGTTCAAGGTGTTGAGATTTCAGAGATGACCTATTTACAGCTCTTGACCTTTACTTCCCACGGACTAAAGAGTGAGTCAGACGTACATAAAGATGTTTCTAAGGCAGTAAGATATGAGGCAATATGATATAAAAGCCTCACAGTGAATGCCGTGATGAGAACATGCTTCTAGAAGGATGTTGGGGGAATTCTTGGCATGTTTGGAATTAACAGTAGTTTAGAAAGATGACCTTTGTGGTCATGACATTTGATCCCCCCTATCTAGACAGTAGAAAATAGGACATAGGGGCATAGGACTATGAGTGTCTTTCTGAAAGGGCAGAGAGAGTAAGAATAGCACAGCTCCTCAGCGTTTCAGAGCAGAAAGCAGATAAAGAGCCTGTAGCCCAGCCACACGATGCCTTAGAGCCATCGCAGTGACAAGAGGTTCATTTATTCATTGTTGTCTTTCAGATTTGACTCCATTTTGGTACCAAGAATGATGTTAATTAGGGAAATAACTTGGAAAGTGAGGGAGGGAAAGAATATCTCACAAGTCCAGATTTTAGCCGAACAGTTCCAGGGCACAATTCTTCAGTTAGTCTAGGCTCCGGTTTCAGTTCAGTAAGCAGATTTCGCTTTCATCAATAAAGGCAAGAACAGCAATACCCTTTAACTGTGGCCTTTGTTTCAGAACTCCTCTGGTAACACCTTGCCACAGCTTCTCCACAGCAATGCCTCAGTCTCTCCACCGTTATCACCAGGGTCTCACCACCAGGGTCTCTCTGTCAACAGGATTTTGCCCCATTTCCCCCTCAAGTCTTGTTCCCACAAGTCTTGCTACTCAGTGTGGGAACCTCTCTTTTATCTTAGTCCCACAGCTGTTGGTAACTTGCAAGATCATGTGTCTGCAGTTAAAGTAGCTGGAGACCAGAGGGGGCTTAACATCGTGGTTAAAAAAAAAAAAGCTGCACTGAAAAACAAGGAACTCATTTAATATTATTAAAAATGGGTGACCCTGGAGGACATTATGCTGAGTGAGGTATCTCAGTCACAAAGGGACAAATGCTATATGGTGCCACTTTTGTAGGATGAGGCTGGCATCGGGGTGGGGGTAAGGCTGAGAAAAACTGGATGAAATATGTTTACGGCATTGAAGTCTATGGGGGAGAGAATAGTTTAAAAGTATTATATTTTA
>NW_006399961.1:1055733-1066034 GCF_000299155.1 Elephantulus edwardii | reverse complement strand
TCATTGAAATGAAAAATAAATAAATTAAAATATTTTTAAAAATCAAATAAAAAAATCCAACTTTTAGGCTAACACTGTACCTACCCCCCTTTGCCCACAGGATGTTAAGCTCTTAGCATGGCCATCAAGGCCGTGTCTGACTACAAACTTTCCCCCAATTCTTTCCTTCCTCTTCTGTTCACATAGCAGTGTTTGATTTTACTCAATCTGCCAGTACTGCATGCTTGGGTTTTGTTTTTGTATTTTTGTTCTACTCTCTTAATGTAAACACACTTGCATATTCTCCTTCAAGGAGCTGAAGCATGTACTTCTCAGTGAAGCTTTGTTCTAACCACTGTTTACAAAACAAGTATTGTCTCTAGAGACCCGGATATACCCTGTGCCCCTTCTCTTTATTTCTTTCTTTTCAAAGCCTTTCCATAATCTTGCTTAGTATGTTAGCTTCTGTGACATCAACTCCCAATTTATGGTGAACTCATGCAAAAAAAGAATGAAATGAAACATTGCCTGGTCCCATGCCATCTCCCAGAGTTTTATATCAGACTGTTATAATCCATAGGTTTTTCATTGGCTGGTTTTCAAAAGATCATCAGACTTTTCTGTCTAGGCTCAGTTAGTCTGGAAGCTCCCTTGAAATCTGCTCAGTATCCTAACAAGTCTATACAAGTCTTCACTAACAGATGAGTCAGAGCTGCACATGCGGCACTCTGGCTAAGAACTGAGCCAGACTCTCCCATGTTGTTCTTAGGTGCCATTGAATCATGTATGACTTATGAACTACAGATCTGAACCCTGTTGTATCCTGTGTCCTCCTCCTCAAACCCATTGTTGCAGTCACTTCATCCATCTATCTTGTTGAGGGTCTTCCTTTCTTTCTCTGACCTGCCTCCTTTCCAAGCATGATGTCTCTTTCCAAGGAATAACCCTTCCTAATAGCATACCCAATTCTCACCACTGGAACAATTGGCAGCATCAGGATGGATGGTGAAGAGATTGAGATTGTTCACAGCTTTAGTTTGCTTGGCTCCACAGTCAACACTCTTGGCACCAGTAGCCAGGAAATTAAAAGATTCATTGCCATGGGAAAGTCTGCTGTTAGGGACCTCTCCAAAAAAGTACTGAAGAGCAATGGTGTCTCTCTGGAGACTAAGGTGTGTCTGATAAAGGCCATGGTCTTCGCAATCACTTGTTATGCATCAGAGAGTTGGACAATGACCAAGGAGGATAGAAGGAGAATTGATGCCTTTGAGCTGTGGTGCTGGAGAAGAGTATTGAGAATACCATGGACTGCTAGGAAAACAAACAGATTTGTCCTGGAAAGGGTTAAACCAGGTGGCTCCTTGGAGGCAAGGATTCTGAGGCTCCGTCTAACATACTTTGGACAGGTTGTGAGGAGAGACCGGTCCTTGGAGAAGGACATCATGCTTGGGAGGGTGGAGAGACAGTGCAGGAGGGGAAGGCCCTCTATGAGGTGGATTGATTCAGTGGTTGGGATAATCGGGATGGGAGTGTCAGAGACAGTGCGATTGGCACAGGACAGAGCAGAGTTTAGGGCTGTTGTACATAGGGTCGTTATGAGTCGCAAGCGACTCGACGGCACATAACAACAACAACAACAATAGCATACCCAAAGTATGTGAGATGAAGCTCACCATCCTTGTTATTAAGGGAGTGAGAATTCTGTCACTGAATCACTACTGCTTCTGTAACATATTTTATACTAACTTACTTGTTTGTGTTGGAAAAGGTAGGGGGCAGCAAGAGAAAGGATGACCCTCAAGAAAATAGACTGACACAATGGCTGTAACAATAAGTTCAAACATGACAGGGATCATGAGGACGGCACAGGAAAGGGCAAGGTTCTAAACTGTTATTTATAGGGTTGCTCTGAGTCAGAGTCAACTTGACGACACCTACCACTACAACATTTGTTTATTGTACATCTCTTGACTGGCATTTTTAGGCTTCAAGGAGGATAGGAAAAACTTCATCACCACAGTCCCCGGAACAATGACTGACCCAGAGAAGGTAATGAGTAAATGTGGAATGATTGATTGAAGAGCTGTGTTAATATTTTCTATGAGCCATGAAGTAGGTCATGTGTGCCTTCTGGGTTCCCGCTCTTTGTAGGGAAACTGTTATACTTCACAATAATCTTCCACTTGCTGCCTTTTTGTAACAAGTATTGTTTTCCAATTTCCATAAATCCAGAGTCTAGTATGGGAGCTCTGGTGGCCTAATGGTAAGAAGCTACGCTGTAATCCCAAAGGCACACAGTTCTAATCCACCAGCTGCTCTTTGGGAGAAGGATGAACAATCTCTTCCTGTGCATTTCCTGCCTCTGAAAACCTGCTGGAAGGTCAGTTATAGGTTAGGTCTGTCTTGATAGCACACAACAACAGCACAATGTTTGGCATGTAGTAGACATAAAACCATTTTTGATTAAATAAATACTCCTTCTAAGAGGAGAGACCATACTTTATTCACTATCAGATTGGCAGTTCTTGGCAAATACTAAGTGTCTAAAGTCTGCTTGAAGAGCAATGGTGTCAGTATGGAGACTAAGGTGTGCCTAATTCAGGTCATGGTCTTCACAATTTCTTGCTATGCATCAGAGAGCTGGACAATGACTAAGGATGATAGAAGAAGAATCAATCCCTTTGAGTTGTGGTGCTGGAGAAAAGTACTGAATATATTATGGACTGCTAAGAGAACAAACAGGTCCGTCCAGGAGAGGGTGAAAACAGGTTACTTCTTGGAGGCAAAGATTTTGACGCCCCATCTCACCTACTTTTGGCAAGTTGCAAGGAGGGACGAGTCCTTGGAGAGGAACATCATGCTTGGAAGAGTGGAGGGACAGTGCAAGAGAGGAAGACCCTGGGTGAGATGAATTGACACAGTGACTGGGGTAGTGGGGTAGGTGTGTCAGAGACAATGAAGTTGGCTCAAGATAGAGCAGGTTTCAGGGCTGTTGTATATAGGGTCTCTATTAGTCACAGGCAACTCAACGGCACATAACAACAACAACAACAAAGCCTGCCTGTTCATTCAATGGACTAAATGAATGGGTGTTGTCCCTTTTTCTTGGAGGATGAAGCATAGGTGCTGATAGCAACAGTGACAGGGGTTTCTTTTTTAAAAAAATTTTATTATTTGTGTGTGTGCGTGTACCATCAAATCAGATCTGACTGGTACAGGACGGAATTGTCCCTCCTTCCCCGGCAGAGCATCTGGTGGATTTGAACCGTGCACCTCTGGGATTGCAGTGCAGCTTCTAGCCACTAGGCCACCAGAGCTCCCCGACAGGGGTTTCTTTTAATAACAGCCAAGTGAGTAATGCATTCACAGGACTGTGTCTAAAGTTCTGGGCCTTCGAATTGTTCCTGCAGCACTCACAGGTGCCAGAGAGCCACAGGCAACAAGCCTCAATTATCACTGAGATAATACACAAACGTGAAACAAATCAGGGAAGAGGAAGTCGTGGGAGCTATGCATGCAGACAGAAGGAGGGGCCGGTCAGGGGGATGAGATAAGGAGCTGGAGTCCTGCTGAGATTCGGAGGCTACCTGAGTGATCTCAGAGGTGAAGGATGCTTGGCCAAAGGAAGTGAGTGGTTTGGTAATGGGACTGTGTGGGCTTATGGGTGAGGCTGTGGAGGTGGGAATGGGATGAAGTAGCTGAACGGGTGGTCTGGGGAATTTGCTTGAAAGACATAGAGCCATCTGATCAGGGAAGCGGGGGATGCTGCTGAGGCCGACTTGTTGCAAATCTTGGACTTTTGTGTGAAAAAAAAAAGCTGTGCCTTCACTTAACCCTGCTGGCAGAAAGTGGACCCAGTGGAAGACACTCTGGGGAAACTTTAGGGAGCTCTGGTGGCTTAGTGGTGAGGAGTTGCATTGCCAACGCAAAGGCATGTGGTTCTAATCCACCAACTGCTCCAGGGAAGAAAAATCGACAATTTCCTCCTGTGCAATTTACTGCTTCTGAAAACCCACTTGAGGGTCAGCTCTGGGTTGGTTCTGACTTGATAGAACATAACAACAACAAAACTCTCAACCAGGTGGACGGACATGGTGACTGCTGCAATGGGCTCTTGAGTGTCAGGAAGTGTGAGGATGGCCCAGGACAGGACTGGGTTCAGATCTTTTGTTCATAGGGTCACTATGAGTCGTACTGGTCTCAATGGCACCTAACAACAACAACATCAACAACAACACACTAGTGTAACCTTTTTGGTGGGGCAAACAAGGGGTATCTTATTTGCCCCTCTTAACTGACATTTTTACTTTCCTGACAATATACAAACTGCCTATTTTGTACAGTGGGCCTTTGCTCAGATTAGCCTGCATTTGTGTGGACATTTTGCTGAAAGGTCATGAGGTTGAGAATTAGGGTTTTGACTTATCTTATTCCATAATGCACAGACCCACCTTCACATCAGAGATGAGGGTGATGTGGTCTACTCACACCTCTCTCCTGATCCCCTTGGTGTGTTCCATTGTACAGCTACAATGGACTCCTGCTCCCTAACGACACATCACACTTCCTGCCAAACCCCTTGGTGTATTCTGTTGCCGCTTCACACAGGCCTGCAGCAATCCTGTGTATCCATTCTAAGCACAACCTTCTTTCTGCAGCATTCTTGACTTCTGTCAGCAAGCTAATCTCACTTCCTTCTGAACCTTCTCTTGTGCTGATCAAAACATATATTTATTCAAGTTGTTGTTGTTGTTATGTGCCGTCAAGTCACTTGCAATTCATAGCGACCCTACGTACAACAGCCCTAAGCCCTGCTCTATCCTGTGCCAATTTTATTGTCTTTGACACACCTACCCCACTTACTCCAGTCACTGAATCAATCCATCTCATCAAGGGTCTTCCTCTCCTGCACTGTCCTTCACCCTCTCAAGCATGACATTCCTCTCCAAGGACTAATCCCTCCTTGCAACGTGTCCAAAGTATGTCAAACAAAGCTTCAGAATCCTTGCCTCCAAGGAGTAGCCTGGCTTCACCCTCTCCAGGACAAATCTGTTTGTTCTCCTAGCAGTTCAAGAGTATATTCAATACTCTTCAGTACCACAGCTCAAAGGCATCAATTCTCCTTCTCTCATCCCTAGTCATTGTCCAGCTCTCTGATGTATAGCAAGTAATTGCAAAGATCATGGCCTGTATCAGATGCACTTTAGTCTCCAGATTGACATCATTGCTCTTTAGTACATTAGAGAAGTCTCTAACAGCAGACTTTCCCATCACAATACATCTTTTAATTTCCTGGCTTCTGGGGCCAAGAGTGCTGATTGTGGAGCCAAGTAAACTAAAGTGGTGAACAATTTCAATCTCTTCATCATCCATCCTGATACTGTCAATTGGCCCAGTGGTGAGAACCTTTGTTTCCTTGATATTGAGCCTCAATTCATACTGAAGGCTGCAGTCCTTGACCTTCTGCAACAAGCACTTCAGGTCCTCCTCAGTTGCAGCAAGCAGGGTTGTGTCATCTGCATGACACAGATTGTTGATGAGTCTTCCTCCAATCCTGATACTGCATTTCTCCTCATAGAGCCCAGTCTCCCAGATAATCTGTTCTGCATATGGATTGAAAAGGTATGGAGGTAGGACACATCCCTGGTGTACACCCTTCCTAATTTTGAACAATGCAGTGTTTCCTTGCTCTGTTCTGATGACTGTCTCCTGGTCCAAGTATAGGTTTCTCATTAGCATGATTAAGTTTTCTGGGATACCCATTCCTCTAAGAGTCAGCCACAGTTTATTGTGATCCACACAGCCAAATGCCTTTGTATAATTAATAAAACACAGACAGACATTCCTCTGGTGCTTCCTGCTTTCAGCCAAGATTCATCTACCATTAGCTACAATATTCCTAGTACCACAACACTTCTAAACCCAGCCTGCACTTCTGGTAGTTGTCTGTTGATGTGCTGTTCCACTAATTTTTGGATAATCTTCAGCAGAATCTTGCTTGCATGTGATATTAATGAGATTGTTCAATAATTTCCACACTCTGTAGGATCACCTTTCTCTGGAATGGAACAAATACAGATCCCTTCCAGTCAGTTGGCCAAGTGGTTGTTCTCCAGATTTCTTGGCACAACTTGGTGATCACATCTAGGGCAGCATCTCTTAGTTGAATATGTCAATTGGTATACCATCTATTCCTGGGGCTTTATTTTTTGCCAATTCCTTCAAAGTAGTTTGAACATCCTTCATCACCACAGACTCTGATGCTCATATGTTGTTTCAAGAAATTCCTCTGTGTCTGCCAATTCCTTTTGATATAATGGCTCTGTATACTCTTTCCATCTTCTTTTAATACTTCCAGAATCATTTAATGTTCTACTCAAAGCATCCTTAAGTATTGCAACTCGAGGCTTGAATTCCTTCTTCAGTTCCTTGAGCTTAAGATATGCTTGTTTATTGTTTCTCTTCCCTCTCAGAGCTTGCACGCAGGCAGAGATCACATCTAGTTTGTAAGCTTTAGAACCTGGCTCAGTGCCTGGGACACAGTGAATGACTGGTAAGTGGTGGAATGAATCAATGAAATAATAAACAAACTAATGGCCCTTACCTCACTCTACATGTACTAGAGTTATTTCCAGATGCAAAGTATTTATACTCAAGTAAAAACAGACAAGGCCTTGAGGGATGCAAATGGTTTGTCCCCAACTACTAATAACTAGGCTCTGGTAGCCTAGTAGTAAGGAACTACGCTGCCAATCTGAAGACAGCGGTTCAAATCCATCAGTTGCTCCAGGGAAAAAAGAGGGGCAATCTCCTCCTGTGTGACTTACTGCCTCAGAAAATCTGCTGGAGAGTCAGCTATGGGTCAGTTCTGACTTAATGGTACTCAACAAAAACTAAGCTAAAGGTTAGCAGTTCTAACTTATGCACTGGTACCAGAAGAAAAAGGTCTGGTGATCTGCTCCCATAAAGATCACAGTCTATGGGCCTTGTTGTTGTGGACAGGTGCCACTGAATTGATCACGACTCACAGCAACCCTATGAGCAGGAGATATGAACCTTACATGGAGAGTCTTTTCATAGAGGAAGATATTTGGATGCCAACAGACTCATGAGGAAACGCTCCAAATTGCTGGCAATAAGAGAGATGCAGATCAAAACCACACTGAAATACCATCTCACCCCAATAGCCATGGCAAAGCTTAACCGGAAAGCAAGTAATAAATATTGGAGAGGATGTGGCGGGATAGGGACTCATACACTGCTGGTGGGATTGTAAAATGGTACAGCTACTCTGGAGGGCAGTTGGACATTTCTCCAAAAAGCTGAACATAGAAATTCCATATGACCCTGCTAGTCCACTGCTTGGAATATTGTTGTTGTTGTTGTTATGTGCCGTCGAGTCGCCTGCGATTCATAGCCTGCGACCCTATGTACAGCAGCCCTAAACTCTGCTCTGTCCTGTGTCAATCACACTGTTTCTGACACTCCCATCCTGGTTATCCCACTCATCAGTCCACCTCATAGAGGGCCTTCCCCTCCTGCGCTGTCCCTCCACCCTCCTAAGCATGATGTCCTTCTCCAAGAACTGATCTCTCCTCACAACATGTCCAAAGTATGTTAGATGGAGCCTCAGAATCCTTGCCTCCAAGGAGCCACCCGGTTTAACTCTTTCCAGGATGAATCTGTTTGTTTTCCTAGCAGTCCATGGTATTCTCAATACTCTTCTCCAGCACCACAGCTCAAAGGCATCAATTCTCCTTCTATCCTCCTTGGTCATTGTCCAACTCTCTGATGCATAATAAGTGATTGTGAAGACCATGGCCTGTATCAAACACACCTTAGTCTCCAGAGAGACACCACTGCTCTTCAGTACTCTGGAGAGATCCCTAACAGCAGACTTTCCCATGGCAATGCGCCTTTTAATTTCCTGGCTACTGGTGCCAATACCCTGGGAAAATGAGAACTGAGGCACAAATGGAGATTTGTACACCGATGTTCATCGCAGCATTATCACCATGGCATGAACATGGAAACAGCCCAAATGTCCAACCACAATGGAATGGACTGAGAAATTATGATACATTCACACCATGGAATGCTACGCAGCACGCAGGAGCAATAACTTTGTAAATCACTACCTAACTTGGGATGGACTGGAGAGCATTATGCCAAGGGAACTAACTCAGTCCCAGAAGGACAAGTAAGGTATAAGACTGTTATTGTAGAATATATACGAGGATACAAAACAGGGGGGAGGGTGGGAGCAGAGGGGTGAGAGGGGGTAAGGTTGGTTAAAACATAGGGTCACACAATTTAATGGGTGAAGAGAGGAATAAATAAATTAAAGAAGTGGGAAAGATCCAGTGTGAAAAACAATATATATGAATTCATAAACAAAACAGTATAAAATAAAAAATTGATTTAAAATTAAAAATAGAGCTCTGAACCTTGCCCTATCCTGCGTCATCTTCGTGACCTCCTCCATGCTCTAGCCCATTTCTTCAGTTATTTTGCTGATCCAGCTCCTCCAGGGTCCTGTCTTCCACGGATCATTAGTCTTTCTAAGCAGGATGCTTTTTACCCAAGGACCGGCCCTTCCTGGCAACAACCCTAAAGAACGTGGGACTATCCTTGTCTGGTTGCACTTCCTCTGAGGCAGATTTATTTGGCTTTTTGGTAGTTCATGGTATAGCCAATACTCTTCACCATCGCCACAATTCAAATGCATCATTTCTTAGTTCTACTTTATAATGCAGGGGTTTTCCATGAGTCAGAGTCATTTCAATGAGTTATCAGAACAGAGGCACCTATCACAGCAAATGATGGGCATAAACTAAAACATTGATTGAGACATTAGTTACTGGATCACGTTGTTGTTAAGTGCTTTGAGTCAAGTACAACTCATAGCTACTGTATGAACAACAGATTTGAACCCTGTTCTACCCTGTGCCGTCCTTATCATCAAATTTGAGCCCATTGCCACAGAAACTGTATCAATGAATGTTGTGAAGGGTCTTCCTCTTCTTAGCTGACCCTCCACCTTTCTAAGTATGATATCTTTTCCAAGGAATAGCCTTTCCTAATAAAATGCCCAAAGTATGTGAGATGAAGGTTTGGCATGCTTAACTCCAAGGAGCACTAGGGTTGCAGTTTTTCCAACACTTATCTTTTTGTTCTGTTGGCTGTCCATAGGCTATTCAGCACTCTTCTCCAACACCACAACTCAGATGCATCAATTCTTCTCCGCTCATCCTTATTCATTGTCCAGCTCTCAGATGCATAGAATATGATTGGAAAGATTGTGACTATAATCAGGATTAAACTAGTCTTTGAACTGATATCATTGCTCTTCAGAACTTTGGACCGCTCCTTGACAGTAGACTTTCCCAAGTACTATATATCTTCTGAACCCTTGACTCCTGGTACCAAGGGCTCATGAGTAGGACACAGGGAGTCTTGATTGAGGAGTCAGGGTGATTGGGACACTAGAGTCAGGGAGGGAAGATTCAGAACAGTGACCATTTACCATAATCCTGAATTACTTTAACTTTTCAACAAGCATGGCCTTCATGAAGGAATTCTGGTGGCACTATTGTTAAGGACTCAACTATTAACCAAAAGGCTGTCAGTTCAAATTCATCCAGTGGTGATCTACTTTCTTAAAGCTTTCACCCTAGGACCCTCTAAGGCAGCTCTACTCTACCACATGAGATCTCTATCAAGATTGACAGCACCCAACAAGAAAGAGAACAACAACATGGCTTTATGCACTCAATCTGTTGTCTCAGCCTTGTAGAGTTGGTTTAGTTCGCACATACAAGACATCGTACAGAAAGGACATTGATAGTAGAGCTGAGGACCGAGAAGAAGGCACAGTGCTGGGGGCAGGCTTAGTGAAGAGGGGATTGATAATGGTCAGGGTGCAGGTAACAGTGAAGAAGCACAGAGGAGGGGAAGTGAGTCCCTAGAGGAGGTGGGAGAGAAGGGTGACTGGCCAACCAACGTGTCAGGTGGAAGGGTGACTGGCCAACCAACGTGTCAGCTGAATGTTGGAGGAAATAGAGAAGTAGACCAAATAATTGGCATGGTGATATTAACATCTAATCTCAGAGCTGTAGTCAACTCGATGAAACCTAACAAAAGCAATCTCCACATTGTAGGGTACTTGGGTGATACAAATGGTTCACTTGCCCAACCACAAATGGAAGTTGGAGATTAGGGTCCTCACAGTGGCAGCTTAAAAAGAAATGTCACTATTGGTGGGAATGTAAAATGGTGCAACCACTGTGGAAGGCGGTATGGTGCTTTCTCAAAAAGTTGCA
>NW_006399961.1:955450-1055423 GCF_000299155.1 Elephantulus edwardii | reverse complement strand
AAAAACTGGATAAATTGTGTATACTGCACTGAAACAGATGAGGGACTGAATAATTTAAAAATGATGTATGATAGGGTATTATGGTTATCACAAGAGTCCACAATTAAGGTTGCATAGTGGAATGTACTTGGGGCAGTGGGAGGGGTGTGGCGGGTTTGTGTACCAGGGAGGAAGTCTTTCTTTTAGTTTTGAAAGAGAGGAGCGAACTCAGGGGTGGGGGGAGAGGGCTGGGCAGGTAGAGAAGTGCAGCAATGAATGAATGGAAATACAAATTCTCTGTAAATGCTCATTAAAATTATTTAAAAAAATATTCAAGTGTTGAGAACTCTGTGCAGTACACTTCTACTGAGACACACAGGGGTTGCTATGAATTGGCACCAAGTCTATGGCAACTGGTTTGATCAATCCCGACCTCTGATAATTAGAATGGGCGCAAGTCCTTTCAGCAGGAGTTAGATGCAGTTGCCAGGCTGAGCTAGGCTTTCCTTGGCCCTTTAGTTGTCCTAAGGGCTGACTGAGGGGTGCTGGAGAAGGGGCACCCCCATTAAACAGAGGAGTGACTAAAGATGTGAGGGATATTTCTGGGGTTTATCTTAGTCTCTATTTATCTATCAGTATCGTTCTCTCTCGCACCTCCCCGCTCTCGCTCATTGCGGTGAAGTGGGAATTGTCTCAGAGCTGACCCTCTGGGTGGTTTTGGGAGGCTGTCAGTTATACAGGAGGAGATGGTCATCATTTCTTCTGAAGAACTGCTGCTGAATTCAAACCAGCCACCTTTAGGTTAGCAGCCCAACTCTCTATAGGCTATGCCACCAGAGAGCTCCTTGTCAGTATAGCAGTATTTTTATATTTTATAAATGTGTTAACACATATAAGATGCTATGGAATCAGTTCTGACCAACAGCAACCCCATGTACAATACAACAAAGCCAAGACTAATCCTGTATCATCCTCACAGTCTTGGCTGTGCTTCAGAACTTTGCCAGGTTCTTACGTTGTCATGTGCCATCGAGTTGACTATGACTTATTACGACCCTAAAAACAAGAAATACTGCCAATTTATATGGAGGAGTATTATTCTTTTTTACTGGACTTTGACATTTTCAAGCATGATGTCCTTTTCCAGACACTGGTGCCTCCTGTTTGACATCCCCAAAACATGTGAGGTGAGGTCTCTCCATCTTTGTTTCTAAGGAACATTGTGGTTGTACTTTCCCCCCAGATATTAGTATAATGTGGACAAAGATACTAACATTATGTGAAAAGAATTTTTAGTGCTTGTATCAGGCCAGGACAGATATCAAATAGGTCTTTTAAAAGTAAGAAAATAACTAACTAACTAACTAACTAACTAACTAACTAACTAACTAACTAACTAAATGAATGTAAGAAGCTGCTTTAATAGCAAAGGACAGCATTGAGAAACACTGTTTGACCAAAGTCTATACTTGTTAGATTGTAGGTAAACTAAAGGCATGAAGTATGTTTTTGTCTCCACCTTGCATATGTTGTTGTTGTTGTTATGTGCCATTGAGTTGCCTGTGACTCATAGCCATGCTATGTACAATGGCCCTAACCCTGCTCTATACTGTGCCAATCTTATTGTCTCTGACACACCTACCCTCACTACCCCAGTCATTGAATCAATACATTTTATAGAGGGTCTTCCTCTCCTGTGCTGCCCCTCTACCCTCTCAAGCATGATGTCCCTCTCCGAGGACTGATCCCACCTTGCAACATGTCCAAAATATGTAAGACGAAGCTTCAGAATCCTTGCCTCCAAGAAGCAGCCTGGTCTCATCCTCTCAAGGATAAACCTATTTGTTTTCCTAGCAGCCGATGGTATATTAATACTCTTCTCCAGCACCACAGCTCAAAGGCATCAATTCTCCTTCTATCATCCCTAGTCATTGTCCAGCTCTCTCACGCATAGCAAGTAATTGCAAAGACCATGGCATGTATCAGGCACACCTTAGTCTCCAGACTGATATCGTTGCTCTTCAGTACTTTGGAGAGGTCTCTGACAGCAGACTTTCCCAGTGCAACTTTTCTTTTAATTTCCTGGCTACTGGTACCAAGAGTGTTGATTGTAGAGCCAAGCAAACGGAAGCTGTTAACAATATAGGAAGATCCTAATAAAATCTTTTTTAAATTTAACTTTTATTGTAGTTTAGCTGAAAGATTTCTGAGTAAATGAGTTTTTCTTCCAGTAATTTGCAGGCATTTTATTTCATAACATTGTTGGCAATCCTTTCAATATGACAGCACTCTTCCCATTTCGTTCCTGGGTTTTTGTTTCTACTCTTCCTTTTTTCCTGACTTCTGAGCTTTGTTTTGGGGCCATTACTGCCTTTGTTGTTTTATGTGGTTGATTTTTCTGAGAAGTACATTCCTCCCTGGTGTTATTACTCCCGTTAAAGTCCTGTCTGTTGTTCGAATGAAATTTGATACCCAGGGGTAATTTCATTCCAAATTTGAGATATGTCCAAAGATCACAGTCTTGAGGCTCCCCTCAAAATATTTGTTTCCATTCAACCTGACTGCCAAGAAGATTCTAACTATGAGAGGTATCAGAAAAGACTTGGGGGAGTGGGGAGGAACCAACATGTCCACTATGTAAACAACTCAATAAATCAAACCAGGGATATTACTTGCTAACAGAATATTGACTAAAGTAATAAAATTTGTGTTAGCACAGTGGGTTAATTGCTGGGATGCTAACTAAGATATCGGTGTTTTTGACCCGTCAGCCACTCTTTGGGAGAAAGCTGAAGCAGTCTGGCAGTCTGTTTCTGTAAAGATTTCTAATCTTGGAAACCCTGTGGGATAATTATAATCTCGCCTGTGAGGTGGCTATGAAGCAGAATTGGCCCAATAGCAGTCAGTGTTCTTTGGTTGTTGTTCTGTTTTGCTTTGGTTTCTTTTTTATCGCTTACAAAATACATGCCAAACCTGGACAATGAATAAGGCAGGCTAACAAAGAACTGATGCCTTTGATTTACAGTGTGTGTGTGTGTGTGTGTGTGTGTGTGTGTGTGTGTGTGTGTGAGAAACCCCACTACTAAATATATGATGGATAGCTAGAAGAGGCCAACTCTTACAGAAGAGTTGGCATCCTTTTTGGAAGACAGGATGGCCAGATTTGACTTTGGACATGATACTAGGAGTTAGCAATCCAGGGAGAAGGACATCATCCTTGGTAAAATAAGTCAATGAAAAACAGAATTTCAATCAGATAGGTTGATACGGGAGCTGTAACAGGGGGCTAAACAATGGATTAAACAATGTCCTCCCCCCAATATGAATCAACTTGGATAGGCTGTATTTCTAAGTATAATTTTTTTTTTTTATAGAAACAAATATTTTCATTTCAGAGGAGTTAAATCATGCTCTAGGCTTCTTTTAGATTCAAAATACTATTATTATTCTTTTTCCTTTTAAAAAAATTCTACTAGTTTATTCAAACACATTGTTTTCAAGAACAAATTCCTTCACTTTCCCTTACCCCCCCACCCATCAAATTGGACATCCCATGATTAATCCCCCCTTCTCCTGCACATCCACATCCCTCTGTTTCCACCTTCATCCACCCCTCTTGGATCCTTATACTCATTCTACAATAATGGTTTTATAGAATATTTATCCTTGTGGAACTGAATTAGTTCAGTCAACATAATGCTCTCCAGTCCCTCACAAGGTATGTATTATTATTTTTTTCATTTTTTAAAATCTATTATTAATGTCAATGAAAATTTACAGAGACTTTGGATTTCTGTTCATTCATTGTTGCACTTTTCTCCCCTCCCAACCCTCCCCTCTAGTACACTACCCTTATGGAAAAGTAAAAGAAAAATTCTCTCATTGTTTTACAATCCTCACCCCAGGTCCACTCCACTATACAGCCTTCGCTCTGGACTCCTGTCATGACAAAAATACCTAATCATTTTCCCTCTTAAACAGTTTTCTCCCTCATCTGTTTCAACACAGTATACATTATTGAACCCATCCTTCTCAGTCTCCTCCCAAACCCGAGGTCAGTCCTGTTTTACAACAGTGGCACCATGCAGTATTTGTCTTTTTGTGACTGAAATATTTCACTCAGCATAATGTCCTCCAGGGTCACCCATTTTGAATAATATTGCATGAGTTCCTTGTTTTTCAATGCAGCATAGTATTCCACTGTGTGAATATACCACAGCTTTTCTATCCATTCATTTGCTGATGGGCACTTAGGTTGTTTCCAACTCCTTGCTATTGTGAACAAAGCCGCAATAAACTTGGGTGTGCATATATCTGCTTGGATGTCAGTTATGGTCTCTTTGCTGGGTCAAATGGTAACTCTATTTGTAACTTTTTGAGAAAGCACCATACCACCTTCCGCAGTAGTTGCACCATTTTACACTCCCACCAATAGTGAATAAGGTTTCCAGTTTCTCCACAACTTCACCAGCATTGGTTGCTTGCTGTTCTGTTGAATTTTGCAATTCTGACTGGGGTAAGATCATATCTCATAGTTGTTTTAATTGCATCTCTCTTAGAACTAGGGACTTTGAACATTTCTTCATGTGCTTGTTAGCCATCTAAATGTCTTCTTTGGTGAAGTGTCTGTTCATATCCTGTGCCCATTTTTCTATTGGATTATTTACCTTTATCTTGTTGTGGTGCTCAAGTATTTTATAAATTCTGAATATAAGTCTCTTATTTGATATGTCATTACCAAATACTTTTTCTCAGTCTGTGACTTCTCTTTTTACCCTGTTGGAGAAGTTTCTGGATGTGCGTAGAGATTTAATTCTTAGAAGGTCCCATTCATCTTTATTATCTTCTCCTGGTTGTAGGCTTTTCAGAATACTTGGAAGACTGTTTATGTTGTGGATTAGAACTTGTAGCATTGTTCCAAGCTTTTCTTTAATGACGCTTATGGTCCTTGATTTTAGTCCTAGGTCCATGATCCACCTTGAGTTGGTTTTTGTATATGGAGTGAGGTGTGCATCTTGCTTGAGTCTTCTTCAGATACTTTTCCAATTTTGCCAACACCAATTCTTAAAAAGGCTGTTTCCCACTTAACTGATTTCATCTCCTTGTCAAAAATCAGTTGACCATAGATAGAGGGTTGATCTCTGGTTTCTCAATTCTATTCCATTGATCTATGCATCTGTCATTGTACCAGTACCATGCTGTCTTTACCACCATGGCGGTGTAGTAGGATTTGAAATAAGGAAGTGAGATACCTCCTACCTTTCTATTTTTAAGGAGTGCTTTGCTTATTCGGGGCTTCTTTTCATTTCAAATGAAACTGGAAATTGCTTTTTCCATCTCCGTGAAGAATGGGTTTGGTATTTGTATTGGGATTGCATTAAACATGTAAATTGCCTTTGGTAATATTGCCATTTTCATAATATTGAGTCTTCCTATCCATGAGCAAGGGATATTCTTCCACTTCTCAAGTTCTCTTTTTGTTTCTTGTAGCAATGTTTTGTAATTTTCTTTTCTAAGTATAATTATTGACTGTGTTGTAAATCTACACCTCTGTGAGGTTAATGAGTCAGGATTAGAGGTACTTACTTATGAGATGATGTAGTTATTCTCCATAATGTGATCTGAGATCCTCAACCAATCAGTTGTAAGAGGATTAAGGTGGAATATAACATATTTAATTAAGTTATAGCCCTGATTTGATGAAAGAGGAGTTGTCCTGCAATTTGACCTGTAACACCTTTCCTTTCATTTTACAAGAGGCAAAAGAGGAGAAATGAGAAGAGAGAGGACCTCAGTGTCACCAAGAACGAAGACCAGGAGAGGAGTGTGTCCTTTGGACCCAGCAAGAGATTCCTTGATAGACCCAGGGCAAGGCCAAGACATATGGAGATCTCCAAGCCTACAGATACTAAAGGAGACAAAGACTTTCACCTAGAACTGTTCTTGACAGAGAGACATCCTTCTCTGAGAGCTGGCACCCTGAATTTGGATTTTTGGCCTCCTGCTCAGTAAGAAAAAGTTAAGGTGTGTATCAAGATTGTATTCCCTCTCCAAACCTAGTCAACCTGTATGCTGAGCAAATTACTCAAGAAGCTGGACTTTATGAAGAAGAATATGGCATCAGGAGCAGAGGAAGACTCATCAATAACCTACTTTATGTAGATGACATAACCTTGGTTCCTAAAAGTGAGGAGGGCTTGCAGAAGATCAAAGGCTGCAGCCTTCAGTATGGATTGTATCTCAACTTCAAGAAAACAAAGATTCTCACCACTAGACCAATAGGTAACATTAAAGATGGAGAAAAGATCGAGACTATTAATGACATCATTGTACTTGGATCTATAATCAACCCTCTTGCTATCAGCAGTCACATTGTTCTGGGAAAGTCTGCAATTAGGGGTCTCTCCAAATTATCAAGGGGCAACGATGTAAATTTGAGGACTAAGGTGCATCTGATTAAGGCCATGGTCTTTTCAATCACTTGCTATGCTGCTGAGAGCTGGACAATTGAATAAGGATGATAGAAGGAGAATTTATACCTTTGAATTGTGGTTCAAAGAAGAGTACTGAAAAAAAAAAGAGTATAAATTGTGTTTGGAGAAGGGTACTGCATATCCCATGGACTGCCAAAAGAACAAACAGATGTGTCTTGGAGAAGGTGCAGCCAGAGTGCTCCTTGGAGGCCAAGATAACTAAGCTTTGTCTACACGCTTTGGCATATTGCTAGGAAAGACTATTCCTTGGAGAGGGATATCATGGTTGGAAAAGTGGGGAGGGTCAGTGAAAGAGAGGAAGACCCTCAACAAGACGGATTGACACCATAACTGCAACAATGAGCTCAAGTGTGCCAGCAATGTTGAGGATGGCACAGGACAGGACAGGGTTCAGATCTATTGTTCATAGGGTTACTATGAGTTGTAATTGACTCAATGGCACATAACAACAATCTGTGAAAGAATACATTTCTCTCTGGCAAAGCCATCCTTAGGGATGGTGTAGTAACAGCACTAGCTAAACAAGACACATGGTCATAATTGTGAGGATGGTTTAAGACAGGTCAGTGCTTTGTTCTACTGTACATAGAGTCTCTATGAGTTGGAGCTGACTTGAAGGCACCTAAGAGTATCCATTTACAAAAGTCACAACATCTTATTTGCATTTTCAATAGGAGGTAGCATTGAGGCCAAAAGAGCTTGAATGACTTGTTCAAGATCACATAGTCCATCAGATACCAGAGAGTCAAACCTTGCTTTTATAGATTCTTTTTTTTTACAGTTTTATAACTTTATTTGACAATCAGCTATTAGTTTTCATCCACATTGACGGTCTGTAGATTTTTGACAGTGCTGACAGGTGCATAGGTAACCAGTGTATACAGCTTGTTTGGGGAATCTTCATCCTCATTACGTTTTCTGGACAATCGTACACGAATGCGGTATGGGACATTCCTTATTCCTTTGGCCCAGACAGCTTTGTTAAGCCTGGTGTCAATGCGAACATCAGGTGTGCCCATCTCCTTCATGGCAAATTTCCGGATCTCCTTTAGTGCCCGAGGAGCACACTTTTTAAATCCCACTCCATGGATGCGCTTGTGAATGTTGATGGTGTCCTCTCTGGTCACCACTTCGTTGATGGCAGAACGGCCTTTCTCCTTCTCACCACCCTTCTTTGCAGGGGCCATAGTGCCGGAACCAGGCTGGAAAGGACCTTTTTTAGATTCTTAACTTGAATGCTTATGGATTTTTTTCCCTCCATCAAAAAGTTCCCTAGATGCTAGAATTTTCACTTTCATCTGGAAACTTAAATAGGCATTATATAATGTCATGTTCCGTGTGGAATAGCCTCATTAAACATCTGGACAGTGAAGTATTAAAGTGCAAATAAATCTCTTTGTATTTTCTCAGGCACAAATGGAGTTTAAATTTCCTTCCAGCAAGGGGGGGGGGGAAAATGTTTTCCTGTCTTAAAGGAGATTTCTGAAATTATTTATTTGGATAGTGGTCCAGGAACCCCAAAGTACATATAGAAATAATTTCTTTGAGAAATTTTATGAGTGAATAAAATGACTGGAGTACAAAAGGATAGGATGAATTCAGCTCTCAGTTGAATTGCTTGCCTAGGAAATAATTTATGGGCAGGGAAAGAAAGGAACCTTGTCAAGCAGGGAGATGACTCCTAAGAAGTTAAGTAATCCAGCTGACAAGTAAGGGCAGGGCAAGCTCCCTGTCCAAGGGAAGGATCCAAGGGCATTTAAATGCTCTGCCAACAAGTTCCTTATTTGTTGCTTCTCAGGAATTGCTTCTTTTCGAGACTCAAGGACATAGATGTTATTACATTTCCAGATTAATATATTAAATATAATAACACAGAATAAGTAAAAAAAAAATCAATCTTCCTCAAACAAAAACTTCAACAGCCATCAAATCATCCTGACTCATGGTGAATCCATGTGCTATGGGACAGAACTGCTCTGTGGGGTTTTCACAGATGGGATCTTTACGGAAGCGGATTTCTGGGTCTTTCTTTTACGACTCCTTTGAATGGGCTTGAACCATCAGACTTTCAGTGGGTAGTCAAGCAAAAGCCCATTGCACTGCCAAGGAATCGAATGCACAAAAGGAAACTCTTAAATTCAACAGCTCTTGTGCCGCCCCAGTGAACAGGAATAAGAAAAACTTCAGTACAACTGAGGAGGAAAGTCTTGACTGACTGGAAAAAAAAACACAACCCACCAAACTGGTTAGAGGAGTAATAGTGAAATACAGCCTTCCATACAGAGGCACAGGTTAAGATGAATTTCCACAGGTTTGGGGGTGGCTGGCTCCCAGATGAATGGAGCCCTTATAGCATAGAGGTTAGGCATCAACCTATTTACCTAAAGTCTGGTGGTTCGGACTCACTCAGTTACTGTAGGACAAAGCCCTGGTGATCTGCTCCCATAGAGATTACAACTTAGAAAACACCGTGTGGCAGTTCTGCTCCGTCACATGGGGCCACTATTTGGTTGCCTAGTGGGTAGAGAGTTATATCAACCCCAAAGCACACAGTTCGAATCTGAGGGAGAAAGATGGGCCACTTTCTCCCTTGTGGTTTACAGCCTCTGAAAACCTGCTGGTGGGTCAGCTCTGAGTCTATTGTGACTTGATGACAATGAGCTGACTTGATGAGTTGGACCATGACACCTCATGGTGGACCGTAGGAATAGTGTCCAACATCCCTGGTCTAATAAAATGCCTTTACACATGAAGTCTACATCGACAGTTTATGGTATTTGGGCAGATCTGAGGAAGATTTCCAGAACTTAGCCCACATATTTGATCTTTGTAGAAAGATTTCAACAATCCATGCCAAGTTGTTCCTCCCCAAACTCCACATTCATCACAGACAAGCCCAGTGATTCAGGCTCTGGCAGGATCTAGGTCGGCGCTTTGACTGAAATCCTGGCCCCACAGCAGAAATCATAGTACCTCATCTGTCATCCCGACCCAGGGACAAGACAGCATCTTCGGTCACTGTGCTGGTCCCCAATGAAACACAGACAAACTGAAGTCCAGGTAACACTAAGCTATGACCTCTTATTGCTCCTTCAGGATGAAAAAGGGAAAGATTTTTAGTGAAAACTGAAAAAAAAAAAATCCAACAAACACCCCCAAAACAAAAACCCAAAACACCACACTCCACTAATCTTCCCTAAACCTTTTAACCCGAGAATTATCACCTAGTGGGCAGAAGTGATAGGACAAACACACGACAAAGAAAAACAAAACAGAGGACTCCAGTCAAATCATCCGAATAATCCAGGATGTAGCAGCTAAGTATTACATCGCTGACTGCTCCAGGTGTGCTGCCAGACCTGGAACGCGCCCAGCATGAGGGTAATCCCCGTCTCTGGAGCTCACCGGCTGGCAGAGAGTCCGGCAGTCAGCTGGGGTTCTTTCACGATTCTTACCTTAAGCTGCGGCCGTGTCCACAGGTGGAGTGCACCTTCGTCCTTGAAGCCTCTGTACCCTGGGCCTTGAGCCTTGAACCCAGCTGCTGCGGAGCAAGGTAATTATGTCTGAATCATCTCACTGGTGTGGTGGTGGTGGAGGCTTTTTTTTTAAATGCCTCTTTCAAAAGGTGATACGTAATTGCTTCACCACAATTGCCCAATGGCATGAATGAACATCAGTATCAGCCTACAGGGTAGATGATGCCGTCCCTGCATTAATTAATGCCTCCTTGTAACACACACACACACACACACACACACGAAATTGTTACAGCTACTTTACCAGGTTGGCTCAATCAAGGTTCCCAACGTTTTGACAAAGGTTTTGTTCACTTACATTGATTGGTTGAAAGAGAGAGACTTGTAAACTGGTTTCTTCTGGACAGAGGGCCTGAGGTTGGTGGGATCTAACCACTGTTGCACAGAGAACCTTTTGGGCTCCCGGTCTGTTAGCAGATTCATCCTGAAAGCTTGGACTTCCCTAACCACGCTGACCTCCTGAGCCTCTTCATGTTTCTGGGTAGGACCACAGAGGGCATCTCTAAGTCTCTTCAGAATGTCATGAAAAACTTCCTGTCCAGGGATCCTTTTGAAGTCAGGTGGGCTCACCAACTGTTATGTGACTCCCCTTCCCCACCTCACCCCTCATCCTCTAGTCACTGAATAATTGATGGGCAGGGATCGGGTTTCTTGAAGTGTCTTCTGTTTCCTACACAGTTTGTCTTAACGTTGAGATGATGAGATCGAATGGTCCACTCTCCTGGGTGCTGCTGGAGTCTGAGGTCTCTTACTTAGGATGCGAGATTGTCAATATTAAAGTTAGACCAGTTCTGGTGAAATGACTGGTCACTTTGATTAAGAATGTCAGCCAGGGTTTCCTCAGAGGTAAGGAACCTTTCTCTCTCAGTCACATTTGGCCTGGCTGACTAGGGGGTGAGGGCAAAGCCCTTTCCCAGGTCCGAGGACACAGCTCTGACTTCTGGTCTCTCCTGGAGATTCAAACTTTCTCCGGTGGGAGAGGAGACGCACGCGCCTCTGTCACGAGTATCTGGAGGGAACCTATGCGTGTGTCAGTGTGTTCACAGGCCTCACGTGTGGTGCTGAGGAATCTCCTCCACTCCAGGCTGCTGGGGGTCCAGAGAGACCGTCTAGTGTATCTGTAAATCCCACGGGAGAATTCAACCGCGGTGAAGAGAGTGTGGACCCAACATTACTCATCTGCCTCCAGATTACTCAGTGCTCCACTCGGAGCACTTCCTGGAGAGTCTTTTTGGGATTAGTGACAACCTTCTCTTCAACCTGCAAACCGTGAAGTGAGGAAATGGAAACATTGCTCCTTGAGGATGTCATTGTGGGCTTTACTCAGGAAGAGTGCACTTTGCTGTCTGTTACTCAGAGGAAACTCTGCAAGGATGCAATGTTGGAAGCCTTGAAAAATGTGGATCCCATAGGTTTTGCTGTCAGGTGTCCAAAACATCAGTGGTAGACTAGCATTATCCACTGAATATGTCGTCGTTGTTGTTGTTATGTGCTGTTGAGTCGCTTATGACTCATAGCAACCCTATGTAAAACAGTCCTAATCCCGGCTCTATTCCTTGCCAATCTTATGTCTCTGACATGCCTATCCCCATAACCCCAGTGACGGAATCAATCCATCTCATCGAGGGTCTTCCTCTCCTGTGCTGTCCCTCCACCTTCCCAAGCATTACGTCCCTCTCCAAGGACTGGTCCCTCCTTGCAGCATGCCCAAAGTATGTCAGACAAAGCTTCAGAATCCTTGCCTCCAGGGAGCAGCCTGGTCTCACCCTCTCTAGGATGAACCTGTTTGTTCTTCTGGCAGTCCATGGTATATTCAATACTATTCTCCAGCACCACAAGCTCACAGGTATCAATTCTCCTACCATCCCTAATCATTGTACAGGTCTCTGAAGCATAGCAAGTAATGACAAAGACCACTGAACAGGCAATGATGCAATTCTTAAAAACCATGCATCCCTAGCCCTCCATGTGAAGAGAAATCTCCAAATTGTGTGGCTAAGAAGAGCTGCATAGCTACCAAGGGAATTGTCTGAGAAGTCACACAGTTGACAAGTGCTGGGAAGGGACTAAAGACAATCACCCTGGCGAAACCGTCGTCCAGATTCCAACTCTTACCGGCCTGCAGAACGGTCCCCTGGACGGAAACCTGCTGAGAACTCATGTTAGCAAAACAGACTGTGAATGCAAAAGAAGTGGAAAACTTTCTGTGCGTTCTCATCCTTTTGTTTACATGTGGTGGATGAGCAGCATGAATGTGCAGAAAGTTCTGAAGCTGACACTCATCCTTCTTCCTTAGTTTTCTGTAATGCATTTAAAATCAGAAAGAAACCTTATGGATATTTAAAAAACAAAAAGAATAGCAGGCAAGTTCATTTGGCATTATTCATACTTTTAACAGCCTTTCAGATCTCAAGTCTATGGAACCTCCCTTAGGTGTAAAATGCAAATAAAAATATTACCTCCTACCTTTGGAGACCTGTCAGGGATCCCTCCAAAGTGCTAAGGAGCAACAGTGTCACTTTAAAGACTAAGGTGCTCCTGATCCAAGCCATGGATCTTTTCCATTACATCCTATGAGCCTGAAAGTTGGACAATGAAGAAGGATGACAGAGGGAAAATGGATGCCTTTGAATGGAGGTGTTGGAGAAGAGTACTGAGTGGACTGTCAAAAGAACAAACAGGTGTGTCTTGGAGGAAGCACAACTATTCGTCAGAGGCCAGGGTGGTGACGCTCCATCTCACACACTTCGGGCATGTCGCCAGGAGGGGCGAGTCCCTGGAAAGACATCAGGCTGGAAAAGGTGGAGGGTCAGTGATAGAGAAGGAGATGGACACAGTGACAGTAACAACAGCTCGAGTGTGTCAGAGATGGTGAGGACGGTGCAGGCTGGAGCCAGCTTCTGTTGTGTGTAGGGTTGCTATGAGTTGCTGTTGTTGAATACCACTGAGCTGGAACACATCCAGAGCTGGCCCTCCAGCGGACTTTCAGGGGCAGCCACACTGGGAGGAGACTGTCCATCTTTCTCCTGTGGAGCAGCTGTTGTATTTGAACTGTATACCAATGGGTTACCAGAGCAACTTCTTACTACAAGGCCACCACAGCTCCCAATGCAGTCAACTCTAACAATAAGAACACAGCAACCTCAGGTTATAGAGATAAAAATATGTGGGAATATGCTATTAAAAGTATGAAAGCTACTGCCATCAAGCTGATTCTGACTTACAGTGACCCTCCGTTGAGTTTCTGAGGCTGTAAATCTTTACAGGGGAAGACTTCCATCTTTCTTCTGAGGAGATGTTGGTGGTTTCGAACTTCTAGACATTGAGCTAGCAATCTGACACATTACACACTACACCACTAGCATTTCTTTAAAATTGTCAAGTGCTGTAAAATTTTGGTCATTAGCATGCAGCTAACATTCCTCCTTCTCCCCTGTCTCCTACACCTGGAAACTACGAATAATCTTATGTTTCCCAAGGTTTCTTTTAACCAGTTTCAGCAACCAAAATTTGGTTATAAGACTGCAAATTCTCATGTTTCTTCACTTAGGCAATTGCTTAGGGGACATTGAGGTTGTGTTGATGGTGGCAGCATTATTTGGGGGGGGGACCAACCCAACCAAAACCCAGCAAGGACAGCTGCACAAATTATCAGAGACACTAAAATATTCATCTAAATATTGTTGAAACGACCTTTCTTTTAATATATATATATTCACTATGATTTTTTTAAAGGTAAGAAAAATGAGAGCTAGTATTTATTGAACTTGTCATGGTGTGGGCACCACCCATAGACTAATTCCCTAAGTCCCCATCACTTCTAAAAGCCAAACTAAAGTCAAGATCATTGAGTTGGTTCTAACTCATAGTCGACTTGTCAAGTTGGTTCCAATTCAGAGAGCACATCCATGGGTTTTCAGAGTCTGTAAATCTTTAAGGGAAGAGATCGCCCAATTTTCTCCCGAGGAGCAGTTGGTGAATTTGAGCAGCCAACCTTTAGGTTAGCAGCCTGAATCATTACGCATTGTATTACCAAGACTAAAGGAAGGGCTAATTTTAGATGAGAAAGCATAGAGGTTCAGTAACTAACTTGTCTACGCTTAGGCATCATTGCAATTGAGTCGGGAGCTTGCATTCAAGACCCGAGTCGAATTCAGGACTCCTGGTCCAACTTCAACACTCTGCCCTCTTAACCACTATGCTGTGCTACCTTCTCAGGAAGGTCATTAAAGGTCAACCACTGTGTAGAGTATGTGGAAGGTGGGGGAGGAAGGAGGAGGAGGTTGTTGATCGGCACCCCCAGCTGGTAATTGAATTTGCCACTGCCTGTCTGCACATTCATCAGACTGTGGTGGCATTTGTTTTACTATGATGCTGGACTTCAAATGCCAGCAGAATCATTTATGGTGGACAGGTTACAGCAGAGCCCGCTGACGAAGGCAGCCTAGAAAAAAAAGGCCTGGCAAGGACCTTCAAAGCTTAGCCAGTAAAAACCGTATGGACCACAATAGAGCATTGTCCAATGTGTGGGGCTGGAAGCTGACTCGCTTGTGAGGGAAAGCTTTCAAAACACACAGGAGCTTCAACAGTGGACTTGAGGATATCAAGTACCATGAAGATGATTAGGCACCAGGCTTTCAATTTTGTTGGTCATGGGGTTACTGTGGGATGGAGCTGACCTAATGAAAACTGACAATATAAACAGTTAAGTTTGTACAGTATAGATTTATTTATTTATTTATTTGGGTGAAGTCACTCATTTATTCCTAACTAGAAGAATCAAACAAATAAGAAAAATCACCAAACCAAACCCTCAGTTGTTTATTCATAGATTTCTGAGTCTGTAAACAATTTTCCCCTCCATTTGCTATTTTTAAAGATTATTATACTAGTTTATTTATAAAGTTTGAATACATTGTTTTTGACATCAGATCTTCCCATTTCCTTCACCCCTCTCATCAAATTGTGTGACCCTATGATTAACCACCCCCCATCTTCACGCTCTGCTTCCACCCCCCCCCTTGGATCCACATATTCCTTTTACAATAATGGTCTTGTACAGTATTTGTCCTTATGGGACTGAGTTAGTTCACCCAGCATAATCTTCTCCAGTCCCTCCCAAGTGAGGTAGTAATTGACAAAATCATTGCTCCTGTGTGCTGTATAGTATTCCACTGTATGAATATACCATAATTTCTCAATTCATTAGATTTTGGTTGGATATCTGGGCTGTTTCCATGTTGTTGCGATAGTGAATAATGATACTTTGAACATTGGTGTACAAGTCTCTGAGCCTCAGTTCTCATTTTCTCAGGGTGTATTTCAAGCAGTGGAATAGCAGGACCATATGGAATTTCTATGTTCAGATTTTTGAGGAAGCGCCAAACAGCCTTCCAGAGTGGTTGTTCCCTTTTACAACCCCACCAATTCCTCAATTTAGTTTTGTTGTAATTTGAACGAAAGCTTACAAAGCTAATTGGTTTCCTAGTCAACAATAATGCCTGTTTTGCTTTATGACATTCATTACCCTACCCACAATGTAACCTCCCTCTTCTATTTCCTTCTTACTACTCTCACCTCCATTGAGACTTCTATTCTCTCTTGCCTTCTAAGCCCTATCCCTGTACAAATGCTGTACTTCTGACCTTGTGTGGTTGATTATTCTAAGGAGTCGGTACCTCCTTGATGTTATTGCTCATGTTATTTTATTGAGGTGGTTGTACTTTTGAGTTGGAACAAGCCCATAGCTGACCCTCCAGTGAGTTTTCAGAGACAGTCAATTGCACGGGAGGAGAATGCCAATCTTTCCTTCTCAGCCCAGCTTATGGATTTGAACCATATAACTTCGTGTTGGCAGAATAATTCTTTACCACTAAGTCACCAGAGCTCCCACCTAAGCCACCTGCGTTCATTTTATAAGTCCTATTTATTCTTTGCAGGTGTTCAGGACTTTCGTTCATGGATCGCTATGAGTCGCCTACGACTCCACAGCACTTAACAGCAGCAGCAACAACAACAACAACATTTATTCTTTGACTGGACGTTGAGCCCTGGTATAGGTTTTGGCCCAGGTTCACATGGGGATTAAGGGCGATGGTCTCAGGGACTCCCTTAGCCTCTACGGGATCACTAAGCCTGGCTGTCTTGATGTTTGAGCTTTGGTCCACATTTTGTGCCCACTCTAACAACAATCTTCACCTCTGACCCCTTTTAGAGTAGGCAGCAGTGGTAGTAGTGAGGTCCCATCTCATTCTCCTGGTTTCAGGGTCATGGCTGAGGCTGAAAATCTTAACGGGAACTGTCTACCTCATCTTCCTCCCTCAGAGCAGCTGGTGGATTTGAAGAGCCACTTTTGCAGTTAGCAGTACGACACACAACATACGACAACAACCAAAGGAAGGTTCCTGAAATCGGTGTGGCTCTTGAGAGAGAGGGGTAAAGCCAGAGTTCATGCTGGGAGCGCTGGAGAAGCTGGCCAGAGCCCTCCTCCCACTGGGAGCAGCTTGGCCTCTCTGCCTCCCTTTGTCTCAGGCCATAGTCCCCTGAGGACCGTGGGCTGCTGTTCCCAGGGAACAATGATGCAGACTAACTCAGTGATCAGGGCACTGACTTCCTCTTGGTTTTGAAAAAGAAACAAATCCACTTAGTATACCTGTTATCTAAAAAGGAGTTATAAGGTGCATCTGTAGTACAAGTGGTTTGTGCTCTACCACGAAACTAAAGGTGGATAGTTTGAACCCACCAGTGGCACCATGGACAAAAGGCCTAGTAATTGTTATATGTTTCCATAAAGATTGTTGTTGTTATTGTTGACTGCCTTCAAGTCAAGCATGACTCATAGAGACCCTATGAACAAAAGGCCTGAAGCCCCTCTACAACTATCAACATTTACCAAAGTTCATGGAGTTTCTGGAGGCATGTTATTTAGGAATTGGATGCCTCTCCTGCTTCCAAACCTGTCATAGTATGTTATTGCAATGTATAGTGACCCTGTGTACAGCAGCTCTGAACCCTTCCCTGTCCTGAGCCAGTCTCATTAAATCCAACACACCTACCCCATCGCCCCAGTTACTGTATCAATCCATCTCATCCTGGTTCTTCCTCTCCTTCGCTGTCAGTCCATCCTTCCAAGCATGATGTCCTTCTCTAAGGACTGATCTCTCCTGGCCACGTGACCAAAGTAAGTGAGGCAGAGCTTCAAAATCCTAGCCTCCAAGGAGAAACTTGGTTTCATCCTCTCCAAGACAGACTGATTTGTTTTCTTGGTGGTCTGTGGTATGTTCAAGACTCCTCTCCAGCACCACAACTTGAAGGCATCTGTTCTTCTTCTGTCATCCCTAGTCATTGTCCAGCTCTCTGAAGTGTAACACCATAAAGATTATATTTTTTGAAAACCAACACACAAAACCCCCCAAAGCCAAACCAAACCCTCCTATGGGGCAGTTCTGCTCTATAACGTGAGGGGGCCCTGAGAGTCTGAATCAGCACTGGGCTTGATTTTTTTTGCTAAAGGGAGTCACATTTTTTTTTTTTTTTTGGAGAGCTAGAAGTTCAATTTATTGGCGTACAAAAATATGGACTGCTGCACGAATTTGTGTGTCATCCTTGCGCAGGGGCCATGCTAATCTTCTCTGTATCGTTCCAATTTTAGTATATGGGCTGCTGAAGCGAGCACAGGGAGTCACATTTTATTGCTAGCAGTTCATTAGGAATTTACATTCATGTGAAGTTGAAAATACACTTATACATATCTTTGATGAGATGTGAACAATATTGTGGAGGCAAATAATAGAATAAATAATATGACTCTGGAATGTCTGGAAATCATTGGTGTGATCTGAAAGCAAATACACTAGACTTTTTGCACCTTAGCTAAAACTGAGTAGTACCTCGTTGCTGTTGAACTGGCCCTGCTTTGGGTTTCCAAAGTTGTAACTTGCCTGGGAGAAGACTGTCCATCTTTCTCCCTGAGAGATGCTTGTCTAGTGGATTCGCTAGGCCAGAAAGGTGTGGCTGTGGGATGAGCAGCGCAGCCCCATGTGGGCTGGGCCACAGAGCTCCCCTTCCTCACTGTGGCATGGCCGGTATTTTGAGTCACAGAATTCTTCGTTGTTGGGAGTTGCCCTGTACACTGCCAGACGCTTGGCATCTTCCCTGGCTCTGCCTACCTGAAGCCAGTAGAACTACTTCCTCTACTTGTGAAGGAAAAAAAAAAGTTTCCAGACTATATCGAGTGACCCCTGGCAGCCAGAATTTGTCCAAGTGAGAACACTTCATCTCAGATCATGTTGTTAGGAGGGGTCAGTCCTTAGGAAAAGGCCTCGTGCTGGGAAAGGTCAGAGAAAGAGAAAGGCTCTCAAGAAGGTTGATGGACACAGTGTCTAGCAATGGGCTCAGTCAAGTTGAAGATCATAAGGATGTGTCGGGATACGGTTCAGATCTGTTGGTCGTAGGGTTACTATGAATTATAGACAACTTGATGGACCTAACAACAATCACAATAACACCAGCATAAAGCATCAGGAACTCTGTTGGTGCAATCCATGGTGAGTTGTGCTGCTGAACCCAAGGATTTCAAGTCTCTGAGGTTTAAATCCATCAGGTGCTCTGTGGGAGAAGGATGGGTATCTTGTGTTCAAAAGGAAAGGCCTCAGAAACCCGATGGAGGGTCACAGTGAGTTAGAACTGGCTTGACGGTGAGTTTGTGTTGTTTGAAAAGAAATACATTGCTGTTAGCTGCCCTTGAGTTGACTATAGACACCTAGTGACTCTAAGTTGATTGTAAGACTCAAATGACCATATCAACAACAGACTGAAACCTTGGCCTATCCTGCACCATCTTTATGACCTCCACTGTGCTCAAGGCCATCATGGCACTGTGTCAAGCCATCTCATTGGTTGTTGTTATGTGCTGTTGAATCGTCTGTGACTCAGCAATCCAAGTACAGCAGCTCTGAAGCCTACCCTGTCCTGAGCCAGTCTCACTGACTCCGACACACCAATCCCCATTGCTCCAGTTACTGTGTCAATTCATCTCATCCAGGGTCTTCCATCCTTTGCTGTCCTTCCACCCTTCTGAGCATGATGTCCTTCTCCAAGGACTGGGCCCTCCTGGCCCTGTGTCCAAAGTATATGAGATGAAACTTCAAAATGCTAACCTCCAAGGAGAAACTTGGTTTGACCCTCTCCAAGACAGACCTATTTGTTTTCTTGGTAGTCCATGGTATGTTCAAAGCCCTTCTCCAGCACCACAACTCAGAGGCATCAATTCTTCTTCTATCATTCCTAGTCATTGTCGAGCTCTCTGATGCATAGCAAGTAATTGCAAAGACCATGGCCTGGATCAGGTGCACCTTAGTCTCTAGACTGACATCGTTGCTTCTCAGTACTCTGGAGATATCCCTTTCAGTAGATTTTCCCAGTGCAATTTGTCTTTTGAACTCACTGGGGGCATAATAAAATTTTGCCTTGCAAGGGAAAGTTTCCTAAGACGCCTTCCTGGCATGGTGTGTTACATGTTAGACTGTCATCCAAAGGTCTGACCTGTGAGCTGCTCTGAGGGAGAAGAGCCATCTCTTTCTGTAAAGATCACAGTCTTAGGACCCTGGTGGAAGGCGGCCATGAGTAGGTATGCTTTGGGGTTTGGAGACCTGGTACGTTACCCTAGTGGTGAAGGAGGGTCCGCTACTGACACCTAGTGGCTAAGAGTCGAGAGATGCCACTAACTAACCATCCTGCAACACTCTCAACAGCCCCTTTCCCCTCTCTCCTCCTTTCTCACCTCGTCCCTCCACCCCCAACAAAATTTACGTGGCCTAAAATGTCAAAAGTGCCTACCATGATCTACTCTAACTAGTAAGAGGAGCCTGAAGATTTACTTCTGAAAAATCATCCGATTAAAACTCTATGGATCCCACCTGTGCTGTCCTCCAGTGGTGGCGGGAGTGGAGCAGGACCAGACAGCGTGTCCTTTCTTTGGGCCAGCAGTCACTGTGCGGAGACTGACCTGATGGAAGCCAGCGACACCCTCTCTCTATCCTTCCCAGTCCACTGAGGACCGGTTTACATTTCAGAACGGACCACGCCTAAGATCTTTTGACTAGTTCTTCTGTATATATATTTTTATTTGGAGAACTCAAAAACTTAAACTCACTGTTGGTGGGAGTGTAAAATGGTGCAACCAGCACAACAACTAAGGATGATAGAAAAAGGACTGATGATGCCTTTGGATTGTGGTGCTGAGGAGGAATGCTGAATATACTGTGGACTGCCAGGAGAACAAATAGATCTGTCCTGGAGAAGGTAAAACCAGGCTGCTCCCTGGAGACAAGGATTTTTAGTTTCTGTCTAGAAAACTAAAAACTAAAAAAAAAATAAAAATAAAAAATGGTGCAACCATTATGGAAGGCTGTATGTTGCTTTCTCAAAAAGTTGTAAATAGAAATACCATTTCACCCAGCAATTTCACTACTGGGAATATACCCTAAAGAAACCATAACCGCCACCCAAGCAGATATATGCACACTCATGTTTATCACGGGTTTGTTCACAATAGCATAAGCATAGAGTTGGAAACAACCTAAGTGTCCACCAACAAACGAATGTATAGAGAAGCAGTGGTATATTCACACAATGGAGCACTATGCTGCATTGAAAAACAAGGACCTCATGCAATATTATACAAAATGGGTGACCCTGGAGGACATTATGCTGAGTGAAGTATCTCAGTCACAGAAGGACAAATACTGCACGGGGCCACTGTTGTAAAACGGGACAGACATTGGGGTTGAGGGAAGACAGAGTGGGTGGGGGGATGATGTATACTGCATTGAAACAGATCAGGGAGAGAACTATTTAAAAGGGATATATGATTGGGTATTATTGTCATGACAGGAGTCCAGAATGAAGGCTGCACAGTGGAGTGGACTTGGGAGGGGGGATTGTATAACAATGAAAGAATTTTTCTTTTACTTTTTAAAGAGAAGAGTGAATTGGGAGGAAGGAGGGGTGGGCAGAGAGAAAAGTACAACAATGAATGGCTGGAAACCCTAAGTCGCTGTACACTTTCATTAAAATGATTAATAATTTAAAAACCTTAAACCTTTTCCATTAAGGCTGAATTGGCTCATAGCTGACCCTTCAGTGGGTGTTTGGAGGCTGTAAATGGCACTAGAGGGTTTGTGGCGGTTTTTATTTCTCCCTCAGGAATGCTTTAAGGTTCTAATCCTTGGGAAATGACATCATGCTTAGAGAAGTGGAAGGTCAGAGAAGAAAAGAAGATCCTTAACACAATAGATTGTTATGATGACTGTAGCAATGGACTCCAGCATGTCTCGCATTGTGCGGATGGCATAGGATAGGGCAAGGGTTAGATCTGTTGTCACAGAATTGCTGTGAGTCATGAGAGATCTGTTGGCCTAGTGGATAGAAAGTGATGCTACCAAGCTAAAGGTGGGTGATTTTAATCTGAGGCCCTCAGGCCTGGTTTTAATTGTTTTTGGTCAAACATTCTTCTATGTGGTATAGTTCTGGTTTGTCAACTGGCTGTACAGAGGTAACTCATGGTTGTTGCGATGCTAAACACAGTGATACTGATGTGTCAAACGCAATAATGGTTACCCATGGTGGACAGTGTTTGGTGGAGCTCCCTGATTAAAAGGAGCTTGGAAGCAGGAGTGGCATCCACTTCTGAAATAGCTTACCTCCAGAAACTCTATGAACTTGGAGAAATGATGAAAGCTGTACAAATGTTCAGGTCTTGTGTTCACAGGGTCTCTATGAGTCATTTACGACTAGATTTAACAACAATAGAACAGACATGTCCAAGAGTAAGTGCAGCCAGAGTGCTCCTTTGAGGCAAGGATGGCGAGGCTTTGTCTCACTCACTTCAGGCATATTGCTGGGAGAGGTTAATCCTTGGAGGGAACATCATACTCAGAAAGGTGGAGGTTTAGCAAAAGAGGAAGATCCTCAAACAGATGTGTCCTACAGTGTCTGCAGCAATGGGCTCAAGTGTGTTGAGATAAAAGAATGGAGTAGGATAGGACAGGGTACAGAGATCATGGGGTCACTGTGAGTCATACTCAACTTGATGGCATGTAATAACAACAATCACTCTATTGAAGGAGTTAGGATCCTGATTCCCAGTCTCTTTTGCTCCCAGGAGCTGAACATGGGACTGGATACCATCAATTAGAGACATCTGTAGGAGCTTTTAATTTAGATATGGGCATCAGAGAGCTGGACAGTGACTAGGGGTGATAGAAAGAGAATTGATGCCTTTGAGCTGTAGTGCTGGAGAATAGTGTTGAATATACCATGGACTGGTAGGAAAACAAACAGGTTCATCCTGGAGAGGGTGAAACCGGGCTGCTCCTTGGAGGCAAGGATTCTAGAGCTTCATCTGACATACTTTGGACATGTTGTGAAAAGGGACCAGTCTTTGGAGAGGGTCGTCATACTTGGGATGGTGGAGGGACGTGCAAGAGAGTGAGACCCTTGATGAGATGGATTGATTCAGTGATTGGGGTAGTGGGAGTAGGTGTGTCAGAGACAGTGAGGTTGGTACAGGATAGAGCAGGGTTTAGGGCTCTTGTACATAGGGTCACTATGAGTCACAGGTGACTCGATGACCAAGGCAAGGCAAGGTTCTCTTGGGCCCCTGAACTGTTGGTGTAGGTGGCCTGTGGTTGCAGCAGTGATGGTGACAGGCACTTGCCAGTGTTCTGGAAGCAGTGACAGCAGTTTCCTCCCGTGCCTCACCTGGGTCTGGTGACAGTTTCCTCATCAGTCCAGTTCTTCAGCCTGGTTCTGAGCTTCATTCCTGGAAGCTTAGTCATGAACTTCTTCTCCAGGCCTCCCGAGAATTCCCCAAGCTATCTGATAATCCCTTTAATACGCCTCTTTTTTGATAGATCAGCCTGAGTCAGCTTCTGTTGTTCAAAATTAAGATGTGATGGAGAAGAACTGCCCTGCCTAAACCTCTCTGTGGCTTCCCAGATGTCACTGTCAGCTTGCCGGCAACTTGACAGTGACACCCTGATGGAGGTAAGCATGACGGAGATACACCACTCTGGGAGACGATCAGAGAGTCAATCCAGTTTGATTTTATTGGGGTCTGCAGTGCACTTATGTACACAGGAAAATGGGATAGGGTGGGCTTACAGACGTGGGACATGTGGATTGGTCAGGGGAACCTCAGCCTCGTGGGGACCACTCCCAGCTCAACAGACAAGGCAGCCGTCTTCCCAGGTCGCAAGCTTTCTCAAGCAGTACAGCCAAACACAGGGGAGCTTTCTCTACTCCACATTAAAGGCCATTGGAAGGCTTGTACCTGTCTGGAGCTGAGGCGACCCATCCTGGCCAGAGGCACTCCCTTCCTCCCCAACATTCCACAACACCCAGACATTCTTAGACGTGTCCTGGATCCTTCACCCAGCCCAAGTGCTGGCCCATCTGTGCTACTCACACCTCTGTCCTTCACTCGGCCCACACAGAGTCACCTTGATGCAGCTGTCTTCCTCAAAGCCATACTTCTTCCCACAGAAATTCACCTAGAACAGTGTTGACCCCTTTATATAGAAAAAAAAAACCAAAAAACAAAACACCTACTACCATCAGGTTACTTCCAACTCAAGGTGAGGTGACCCTCCATCGAGCTTCCAAGACTGAATATTCATAGGAAGAGTTTGCAGGCCTTTCTCCTTTAGAAAGATTGCTAGATTCGAACTGGTGACTTTTTTGTTAGCAACCCATCACATATATGCATTATGTCACCAGACTCCTTCTTGCCCATACAGATAACGCCCACTTAGCCTTGGTTAGTCTGTGAAAACCCTGTGGATAACGGAAGAACATTTTTTTGCATGTAGTTCCAGAAGGTGAGCTTCTCAGGTTAGAAGGTGCTCCAAATGCAACTACTTTGAACCTACTTTGTCTCCTCAAGATAGAGTCAACTGTAATCAAACAGATGGAATAACATTTTTAGACAATGGTGGACCTGCATTGGATGATGTGGCAAGACTCGGAATGAGAGAAACAGCTGCAAAGAGCCACTAGCCAGACACAGTGAGTACTGTAAGGGTCTACACATGACAGAAATAGTGACGGTGTTGCAGCATAGGGCAAGGTTCAGATCTACTGTTCAGAGGTTTGCCATGATTCGTGTTGATTAAACAACACATAATAACAGCTTTATTCCTAGAATAGATTTATGTTGCAGACCGAGGGTCCCAAAGAATGGAACAATTTTATAATTATTAATAATGAGACAAACAGCCAGGAATGTGATAGAGCAGAGAGCATAAAACAGGGGGGCAGCAGTTCTAGGCTGAAGACCCCAAGCCAAGCTTCTCTGTATCTTTATTGAAAAGTACCAGGAAGTAAATCACAAAGAGAATTAAATGCAAATGAAGCCAAGCCCTTTCTATTGAAAACCTTCTGCTTGACTCAGGAGGGAGGGGTTCGCAAATGCAAGAATTTGGTTTACCCTTAACTATTAACCTTGATGCCTCAGGGTGAACTCTAGCTCAGGAAGTAACACTCCCTCTGTAGGGGGCCCCTTGCTGTCTCCGGTCTTGCAGGGAACAAACAGCTCATTTTCTAGGATCTGCCACAAGAGAAATCCTAACATATATCTGTAATTCCTTCAATTCCTGAACAAGGGTTTTCTTATAATATTTGGTATAAAGTTTGGCTTCCCATAGATTTATAAGTTTGAGAGGCAGCTGTTGTGGTAGATAGGGGAATAGTTAACTGTTTCTAAGATACCTTGGGGCCCTTTTCTGTCTTTAAGCATATTCCTCTAGTCACCTTTTACTCCCGTGAGCTCTGTCACTTCCTTACAGAGAGTCGTCTTTGATTTTATGGCTTAAAAAAACCCCACCCTACTGGCATAGCAGCTGTGCTCTGTATACCCCTACACCCCAGACTTGCCTCTGTCATAAATAAGGCAATTAATTCACTGCAGGGTTAATTAGTTCAGTTCTAAGCTCTGAAGCCCACCACTTCATGACAACCCTCATAGGGTTTTTTTGCTTTGTTTTCCAAGGTGTTGTGGTTATGTACCATCGAGTTGCCTGTGACTCACAAGTCTACATAGCTCTGAAGCTATGAAGAACATAATGTATGTATGTCCAACAGCTCTGAAGCGTACCCTGTCCTGAGTCAGTCTCACTGACTCTGACATACCAACCTCCATTGCCCTAGTTATTCTATCAATCCATCTCATCTGGGATCTTCCTCTCCTGAGCTGTCCCTCCACCCTTCCAACCATGACGTCCTTCTCCAAAGACTGGTACCCTTCTGGCCACATGCCCAAAGAATGTGAGATCCTAGCCTTCAAGAAGAAACGAGATATCACCCTCTCCAAGACAGACCTATTTGTTTTCTTGGCAGTCCATGGCATGTTCAAAACTATTCTCCAGTACCACAACTCAACTTCTATTACCCTTAGTCATTGTTCAGCTCTCGGATGCATAGCAAGTAATTGCAAAGACCATGGCCAGTCTCTAGACTGATGTTGTTGCTTTCCAGGGCTCTGGAGAGATCCCTGACAGCAATTTTCCCAGTGCAACTCACCTTTTTATTTCCTGACTGCTGGTGCCAAGAGTGTTGATTGTGGTGTCAAGCAAGCTGTAATTGTTAACATCTCTTCTCCATCTCTCATGATGCTGCCAATTGGCCCAGTGGTGAGAATCTTTGTCTTCTTGATGTTGAGCTTCAATCCTTATTGAAGACTGTAGTCCTTATCCTTTTGCAGCAAGTGCTTCAGGTCCTCCTCAGTTTCAGCAAACAAGATTGTGTCATCTGCATAATGCAGGTTGTTGATGAATCTTCTCCAATCCTGATGTCACATTCTTCTTCATAAAGCCCAGTCTCCTGAATGATCTGTTTTGCATATAGATTGAAAAGGTGTTGGTTTAGGGGTCAGAACACTTTAATTTATAAATAGGATTTGGCTAGTCTCCTACTATTGCCATCAGAAGGTACCCAGGGGCTTCAACACAAGAGGAAGTGGGCCCTCAAAGTCAAGATCCCCAAGTGGGCGTGGCCCTCTATAGGTTTTCGACACTAAATCTTTATGGGATAATACTACCTATTTTTCTTCTTTGGAGCCGTTGGCAGATTTGAACTGCTGACTTTTAATTTAACAATTTAATACTTTATGCATCATGCTATTAAGGCTCCTTTTAAACTCTGAGTGGACAGGAACATGCATTTTTGGCTCCTTGATGGCAAGGATAGGAGAGCGTTATCTCACATATTTTGGAGTTGCTATCCTCGGTAAAAGATATCAAGCTACGTCGGAGGGTCAAGGAAAGAGAGGAAGATAATCAACGTGATGAATTGACAGGGTGACTACAGCTCGAACGTGTCAGAGATGATGAGGATGGCACAGGATAGGGCAGGGCTCAGATCTGTTGTTCACAGGGTTGCTATGAGTTATACTTGACTTGACACTTAACAACAATAACAATTCCAAACTTTTTATCTAATTAATGGCAGGTTGTGGACAATGCTGCCACCTACTGGGAGAGCCTTTATGAAACTGTTTTATAACAACAGCTCAACTTTTTAAAATTGGTTTGCTTACGAAGTTCGCGTTTCCCTTGTGTTTCACACTATTCTTCATTCACATTGTGTTTCATACAATAATTTTCATGTGTTATGTTTTATAAATTAATCACCATTGGACACTGCCCATCATTATCCTGTCTTTTCTCCTGGATTCTTTCCATTTCCTTCCCTCCCCTCCACCCACCAAAAGGTGCAACCCTGTGGTTTTGCCCCTACCTACCCTCAGCCCTCCCCTCCTTGAGTTCCCACTGATGTTTTATTAGTTATCCTCCTATTTTTACAATAATGGTCTTAGCTCAACTTTTAAAGGGAGCTCTGGTGGCGGAGTCCTTAGGGAATTGTGCTGCTAACTCAAAGGTTGCACCTCTCTGCTGGTTCAAATGCACCAGACAATCCTAGGGAGAAGGGTGGACAATCGCCTGTGCAACTTACAGCCCTGGAAACCTGCTGGAGGGTCAGCTAAAAGTTGGTTCTGGTTCTATGACAGTAATATAGTAGTTACAGTAATTTAGACAATGGCTATTATGCCACCCTACTCCCAACCCCTACCTATAAAGTTTAACATGTGAGTTTTCCTTACTGGTAACTTTACTGTCTGACCCTGCCTTTCTCTGGCCTCAGACAGTAAATCTACCCCAGAGCCACTAATACATTCTTTTGTTTCACTTCGCCCGGTTCTCTGCGCCTTTTTTTACCTTACAATTGTGATTTCCTCCTTGGTCTCTCTCGGATCATTTGATCAGAGGGGCACTACCTGTCATGTATCATAAGTCTATTCAAACATACCTTCGGAGAGCCCCATATGGTGAGAAACTGAGACCTCCAGGGCAACAGGTAGCCACGTGAGGCAGTCATCTAGGAAGAAGATCCTGCAGACTGAGACAAGACTTCAGATGACTTCAGTCTGCAACTTCATGAAAACTCTGAACCCGAACCTCCGACCTGTAGTTAGGTGCCATTGAGTCAGTTCTGACCCACAGTGACTCATATGTACAACAGAATGAAACACCACCCAGTCCTGCACCATGTCACTATCTCTGCTGTGCTTAGGCCCATTACTGTAGCCATGTGTCAATCCGTCTCACTAATGATCTTCCTCTTTCCCACGGATCTACTTATCCAAGTACGATGGTCTTCTCTAAGGACTGATTCTTCCTGCTAACAGGTTTGCAAACTATATGAGGTGAAGTCTTCCCATCTGCATTTCTAAGGAGTACTTTGGTTGCATTTGTTTCAAGATAGATTAATTTAGTCTTTTGGCGGTTCATGGTACAGCCAACACTTTTTGCCAGTCCAATTAGAAGGCAACAATACCTCTTCAATTTTCCTTTTTCATTGCCCAAATGCACATGAAGCAATTGAAAGTACCATGGTTTGAGTAAGGTACACCTTGATCTTTACATTGACATCTTTTCTCTTTAGCACTTTGAAGAGGTCCTAGGCAATAGATTTGGCCCTTGCACAATACATTTGATTTATCAACTGCTGTTGCATTGGGCATGGATTGTAGATACAAGTAAAATTGTATACATGACAATGTCCACTCTTCCTCCACTTATCATGATGCTGTTGATTGGTCCTGTTGTGAAGACTTTTTTTAATAAGCAAAGATAGATTTTTGGTTTTTATATTTTTAAAAAATTCATTCATTTTTGCACGTTTCTCCTTTCTTTTCTCTCCTCCTTCCCCGAGTCCACTTTGCAATGCACCTCTTGTTTCAGATTGTTGTCATACATATAATACCTAATTATATATTCCTTTCAGATCATTCTTCCCCTCATCTGTTCCAATGCAGTGTGCATTATCTAACCACTCTCTTCCTATTTTCCTCCAACCCCCCATGTCAGTCCTGTATTATAACAGTTGTTTTATACTGTTTTCTTTTAAAGCAAAGATTGATTTATTAGAAGAGATACATACATCTCATAAAGCAAGACAGGTCAGTCCTATGGGAGTAAAGAGGTGGAGGGAAGACTCAAATATGAAGCTTTTTATGTTGAGCTGTAATTCATGCTGAACATTAGAGTTTGCAAGCTTCATCAGTTCTTCATGTCTTCTTTTTCAGCACGGCTGTGTCATCTGCATATTGCAGGTTATAAATAAGTCTTTCTCCAATCTTGATACTGGGTTCCTATTCACATATTCCATCTCTTAGATTATTTGCTCAGCATACAGACTGAAATTTCCCCTTGTTCTATTTGAACAGTATCTCTTTTTTGTGTGTTTCCCTGCTGTTTTGTAAATTTCATATTGCTTTATTTACAAAGTTTGTATACATTGTTTCACACTGGATCTTTCCCATTTCATTCACTGCACATTCCCCCCATCAAACTGTGTGACCCTATGATTAAACATCCTCCCCCAACCAACCCTGACCCCTCTGCTTCCACCCTCCCCACCTTGGATCCTCATACATGTTCTACAATAATGGTCTTATATAATATTTGTCCTTATGGTACTGAGTTAGTTCACTCAGCATAATTCTTTCCAGTTCCTACCAAGTTAGGTAGTAATTTACAAAATCATTGCTCCTGCGTGCTGCATAGTATTCCATTGTGTGAATATACCATAATTTCTCAATCCATTCAATTGTGGTTGGACATTTGGGCTTTTTCCATGTTCTTGCAATGGTGAATAACACTGCTATGAACACTGGTGTACAAGTCTCCATTTGTGTTTCAGTTCTCATTTTCTCAGGGTATTATTTCAAGCAGTGGAATAGCTGAGTCATACGGAATTTCTATTTTCAGGTTTTTGAGGAAGCGCCAACTGCCTGCCAGAGTGGTTGTACCATTTTATAATCCCACCAATAATGTATGAGTTTCTATCTTGCTACATCCTCTCCAACGTTTATTACTTGCTGTCCTGTTAAACTTTGCCACTGCTACTGGAATGAGATGGTATCTCATTGTGGTTGTGATTTGCATCTCTTTATTGTCTGTGATTTTGAGCATTTCTTCAAGTGTCTTTTGCCCATTTGAATATCTTTTCTGTGAAAATTCTTTCCATGTTTTGTGCCCATTTTGTGTTTGGATTATCAGTCTTTTTCATCTGGAGGCCCAGGAGTATTCTGTAATCTTTCATTATGAGATCTTTGTCTGAGATAGTATTGTCAAATGTGTAGATTTTCTTTTCACCCTGTTTGAAAAGTTTTTGATGTGCACAGGGATTTAATCTTTAGAATGTCCCATTCAACAATTTCATCCTCTTCAGATTGTACATTTCTGGATGTATTTGGCAGTCTGTTTATACTTTAGACTGGGCCTTCTAAGCTTGATCTCAGTTTGTCTCTTATGAACTTTATGGTTTTGGGCTTTTTCTCCCAGGTCTCTGATCCACCTTGAGGTGATTTTTTGTATATGGTGTGAGATAGGGATCCTTTTTCAGCTTTCTGTAAGTAGTAGTCCAGTTTTGTCAGCATCATTTATTGAAGAGGCTGTCATTTCTCCATTTGACCATTTGATAGGTTTTATTTCCTTGTCGAGTATCAGTTGCCCATATATAGCTGGGCATATTTCTGAGTTTTCAATTCTGTTCCATTGGTGTATGTGTCTGTCATTGTGCCAGTGCCATGCTGTTTTGGTTACTATTACTGTGTAGGAGGTTTTCAAATCAGGAATGCTATGCTTTCCACTTGATTCTTTTTTCCTCCAAAGTGCTTTGCTTATTCATGGTCCCTTTCCTCCCCAAATAAACTTGACAATTTCCCTTTCGATCTCCTTGAAAATGAATTTGGTATCTGTATTGGGATTACATTATACATATAGATTGCTTTTGGTAGGACTGTCATTTTCACAATATTGAGTCCTCCTGTCCATGAACAGGGAACATTTCCCCATTTACTTAGGTCTTTTATTTTGTCTTGCAGAAAAATTATGTAATTTTCTTTGTATGGGTCTTTTTTTAAAATTTTTTTATTTATTATTAATTTCACTGAAAATTTACAGAGACTTTGGATTTCCATTCATTCATTGTTGCACTTTTCTCCCCTCCAAACCCTCCCGTCCCAGTATACTACCCTCTTGGAAAAGTAAAAGAAAAATTCTTTCATTGTTTTACAATCCCTCCCCTCAGGTCTGCTCCCCTATGCAGTCCATAGCAAAGGCTTTATAGATCTTTTGTATCTCTAGCTAGTTTCACTCCCAAGTATCTCAATTTGTTGTTGCTTTCTGGTTTCCTTCTCTGAATTCTCTGTTACTACAGAGGAATCCCACTGATTTTTGGATGTTGATCTTATATTCTGCTACTCCATTAAACTGGCCTACTAGCTCTTCAAGTTTTTTTGTTGAATCTTTGGGGTTTTCTGTGAACACTATCATATCATATCATCTACATATAGTGACAGTTTAACCATCTCTTTGCTGATCTGGATGCTTTTTATTTCCTTCTCTTGTCATATTTTCCTAGCAAGCACTTCCAAATACAATATTGAATAGAAGTGGTAACAGTGGGCATCCGTGTCTGGTCCCTGTTCAACAAGAAAAAGGCTTTTATTCTTTCGCCATTGAGAATGATGTTGGCTCTTACTTTTGCATAAATACTTTTCACTCTGTTGAGGAAATTTCCTTCTATTCCAATTTTGCTGAGTGTCTTTATCAGGAAGGCGTGTTGGGTTTTGTTAAATCCCTTTTCTGTGTCAATTGCTAAGGTTATATGGTTCTCGTTAATTACTTTGTTAGTACAACAAATTACATTGATTATTTTTCTTATGTTGATACAGTCTTGCATACCTGTTATGAATCTCTGTTGGTCATGGTGAATATTTTTTTATGTGCTTTTGGATTCTATTGGCTAGGATTTTGTTAAGGATTTTTGAATCTATATTTATGAGAGATATTGGTCTGTAGTTTTCTTTCTTGGTAATGCCTTTGCCTGGTTTTGGTATTAGGTTTATACTTGCTTTATAGAATTACTCTAGAAGTGTTCCTTCTTTTTAATTATCTAAAAATAATTTAAGTAGAATGGTTGTTGTGTTATGTTGTTGGGTGATAGATCTTCTCGGAGTGTTTGATAGAAGTTAGCTGTGAAGATTCTGGTCTAAGCCTTTTCTTAAGGGGATGTCTTTTTATGACCTGTTTAATTTCTTCTTTTGTAATGGGTCTAAGTGTTCTATATTTGTCCTTGCATCTGGGTAGGCCATGAGTTTCAAGGTATTTGTTTATTTCTTGTAGGTTCTCAAATTTATCAGAGTATAGCTTTTCATTGGATTGGATTTGGCCTCATATTTAAAATGGCATTTGGTCACCAGTTTGAGGCTGCTTTTCAGTTTGGGAAGATGAGTAGAGCAGCTGGATTCTACAAATGGGTTTTGTTGTTGTTTTTTTATTTTCTGTTTTGGTTGAGTCTTGGTTGTGGACTGTTGCTCACAATTGGGTGTAAGCTGATTGAATTTGGCCTCTATTTAAAAAGGCATTTGGAGGGAGCTCTGGTGGCCTAGTGGCAAGAAGCTGCACTGCAATCCCAGAGGTATGTGGTTAGAGTCCACCAGATGCTCTTCTGAAGAGGGAGGGGAAGTCTCCTCCTGTACCAATCAGATCCAATTTGATGGTACACACACAAAAAAGTAAAAAATAATAAAGTAAAAAAAAAAGGCATTTGGGCCCTTGGGATGGTTTTAATTGTTTTCAGTCAAACATTCTTTTAAGTAGTCTAACACTGATCTGTACAGAGGTAACTTGTGGTTGTTGTGATGGTAAACACTGTCACACTGATGTGACAAATGCAAGAATGGTTACCCATGGTGAACACAGTTTGGTGGAACTCTCCAATTAAAACAGGCTTGGAAGCAGGAGTGGCATCCACTTCTGAAATAGTTTGCCTCCAGAAACTCTATGAACTTAGAGAAACGATGAAAGTTATACAAGTGTTCAGGATTTCATTCGTAGGGTCGCTATGAGTCATCTACGACTCAACAGCACTTAACAACAACTTTTCATAGTACTCTAATATTATAGATTTAATTTCATCTGGTTCTGTTGTGATGTCACCTATATAATTTCTTAATCAAGTTATCTATGTCTTCTCTTTTTTTCCTTTTGTTAACTTTATTGACCCTTTTGAAAAGCTAGCTCCTGGTCTTATCGTTTCAATTGTTTTTCTGTTTTCTATGTCGTTGATTTCAGCTCTTGTCCTGATAATTTATTCATTCTAGAAGATGTAGAATTAGATTGTTGTCCTTTTTCTATTTGCTGAGGGTGTTGTGTTAGATAATTGATTTTTCTTCTTTCTTCCTTTTTTTTATGTGTGTGCGCCAATTGCTATGAACTGCCTCCTGATGACTGCCTTAGTTTTATCTAAGAGGTTTTGGTATGTTTTATTTTCATTTGTTTCAAGAAATTTTTTTCTTTCATTCTGTATTTCTTTTATAACCAAATTATGTTCTAGAAGAGAATTATCTTAGTATTTATTTCAATAGTTTTGAATTTGTTGAGGCTTGTTTTGTGCCCTAATATGTGATTGATTCTGGAGAATGTATCACGTGCACTTGAGAAAAAAGTGAATTGAGTTTTAGTTGAGTACAGTATCATGAATACATTCACCAGGGTCAAGTTGGCTGATTGTATAGTTTAGATCTTCTGCATCTTTGTTGAGTTTCTTTTGGATTGACTTATCCTTTGGTGATAGTGATGTGCTGAAATCTCCTATCACTATTGTGTTGCTGTCTATTTCTTTCTTCAGTTCTGTTAACTGTTGTTTTCTGTAGTCTATCATTTGGGTAACACCGCATGGTTCAAAATTGAGAAGGGTGTACGCCAGGGATGTGTCCTATCTCCATACCTTTTCAACCTGTATGCAGAGCAGATTATCAGAGAGGCTGGGCTCTATGAGGAGAAGTGTGGTGTTAGGATTGGTGGAAGATCTATCAACAATCTGCATTATGCAGATGACACAACCCTGCTCAATGAAACTGAGGAGGACCTCATGCACTTACTGCAGAGGGTCAAGGACTGCAGCCTTCAATATGGACTGAGGCTCAGTGTCAAGAAGACAAAGATTCTTACCACTGGACCAATCGGTAGCATCAGGATGGATGGTGAAGAAATTGAGATTGTTCACAGCTTCAGTTTGCTTGGCTCCACGGTCAACACTCTTGGCACCAGCAGCCAGGAAATAAAAAAATGTATTGAGATGGGAAAGTCTGCTGTTAGGGACCTCTCTAAAGTACTCAAGAGCAATGGTGTCTCTCTGGAGACTAAGGTGTGCCTGATACAGGCTATGGGCTTTGCAATCACTTGTTATGCATCAGAGAGTTGGACAATGACTAGGGAGGATAGAAGGAGAATTGACGCCTTTGAGCTATGGTGCTGGAGAAGAGTGTTGAATGTTCCATGGACTGCCAAGCAAACAAACAGATCCATCCTAGAGAGGGTTAAATCAGGCTGCTCCTTGGAGGCAAGGATTCTGGGGCTTCGTCTGACATACTTTGGACATGTTGTAAGGAAAGACAGGTCCTTGGAGAGGGACATCATTCTTGGTAGGGTAGAGGGACAACGCAAGAGGGGAAGACCCTCTTTGAGGTGGATTGATTCAGTGACTGGGGTAATCGGGATGGGTGTGTCAGAGGCAATGCAGTTGGCACAGAATAGAGCAGGGTTTAGGGCTGTCGTACATAGGGTCGCTATGAGTCGCAAACGACTCGACAGCACATAACAACAACAACAACAACAACAACAACATCATTTGGTGCATAAACGTTGACCAAGGTTATGTCTTCTTGATGTCTTAATGCCTTTTCTTATCTTTTATGCTGATTTGCATTCTGCAATCTATTTTATCAGAGATTAGTATTGCCAAGCCATTTGCTTGGTATAATTTTTTCCAGCCTTTTGATTTTGAGTCTTTCTCTTCTTTTTTTAGATGTATCTGTTGTAGGCAACATATTGATGGGATTTGGGTTTTTATCCATTCTGCTATTCTTTTTCTCTTAATGGGTATGTTTAGTCCATTCAAATTAAGTGTGCTTATTGTCAGCCCAGGTTTTACTTTTGCCATTTTGCCGGTTCTTTTTCTGTTGTTTCTGGTTATTATGGTCCATGCACTTTCCTTTGGTGTCTCTGTGTGAAGAACTTCCTTTAACATTTCTTGTAGTAGTTTTGGTCTTATTTTAAAAAAAACTCCTTAAGTTCTTTCTTTCTACAAAGGATCTAATTTCTCCTTCCCATATGATGGAGAGCTTTGCTGGGTATTGGATCCCTGGCTGGCAGTTATTTTCTTTCAAATTTCTGTATATGCCATCCATTGTCTTCTAGCTTCCATGGTTTCTGCTGAGAAATCAGAACTTAATCTAATTGTTTCCCTTTTGTAGGCGACTCTTTGTTTTTCTTGTGCTGCTTTTAGAATTCTATCCTAATATTTTAATTTGGAGAATTTGACTACGATGTGTCTTGATGTTTTTAGTTTTGGGTTTAACCTATTTGGTGTTTGCTGTGCTTCTTGAATGTGCATTATTTCATTCTTCAAAATACCTGGGAAGTTTTTTCCTAGTGCTTTTTCCACAATTTTCTCAGTGATTTCCCTGTCACTCCCCTGTTCTTGAATTCCAATCATATGTAGGTTATTCCTTTTGATGTCATCCCATATAATTCTTAATATCTTCTTTATATCTTATCTCTGATTTTTCTTCTAGTATGTTTTCAGTGAGGCTCTTGTTTTTCAGCTCTCTGACTCTCTGTTCCATCTTTTCAGTTCTACTTTTTTGTCCTACCAGTGTGCTGGACACTTCTGCATTTCAATCTTAGCATTCTGAATTGTGTTTTCATGTTTTTCTGTTATTTCCAGTACTATGTTGGCTGTCCCCTCTCTGTCTTGTGATGATTTTTTAAGTTCTTTTACCTCTTTTTCTATACTATCAATTCTTTCTTCTATCTTTTCACCCCTTTTTAAAATTAATTTTAATGAAAGTGTATAGAGATTTAGAGTTTTCTTCCATTCATTCATTGTTGCACTTTTCTCCCTGCCTACCCTGCCCACCCCAATTCACTCTTCTCCTTGAAAAGTAAAACTCTTTCGTTGTTATGCAATCCCTCCCAAGTCCACTCCACTGTGCAGCCTTCATTCTGGACTCCTGTCATGACAATAATACCCAACATATATCCCTTTTAAACAGTTCTCTCCCTCATCTGTTTCAATGCTTCCCTAAACCCTGATGTCAGTCCTGTTTTACAACAGTGGCCCTGTGCAATATTTGTCCTTCTGTGACTGAGATATTTCACTCAGAATAATGTCCTCCAGGGTCACTCATTCATTTTGCATAATATTTCATGAGTTCCTTGTTTTTCAATGCTGCAAAGTATTCCATTGTGTGAATATACCACAGCTTCTCTATCCATTCGTTTGTTGATGGACACTTGAGTTGTTTCCAGCTTTTTGCTATTGTGAACAAAACTGCAATAAACATGAGTGTGCATATATCTGCTTGGGTGGTGGTTATGGTTTCTTTAAATTACCAGTAGTGGAATTGCTGGGTCAAATGGTATTTCTATTTGCAACTTTTTGAGAAAGTGACATACAGGCTTCCACAGTGGTTGCACCATTTTACAATCCCAGCAACAGTGAATAAGGGTTCCAGTTTCTCCACAATCTCGCCAGCATTTGATATTTGTTGTTCTATTAAATTTTGCTATTCTTATTGGGGTGAGATAATATCTCATAGTTGTTTTGATTTGCATCTCTCTTAGAGATTTTGAACATTTCTTCATATGCTTGTTGGCCATCTGAATGTCTGAATGTCTTCTTTGGTGAAGTGTCTGTTCATATCCTGTGACCATTTTCAACTGGGTTTTTTACCTTTATCTTGTTGTGGTGCTCAAGTATTTTATAAATTGTAGATATAAGTCCCTTGTCTGACATGTCATCACCAAGTATTTTTTCACAATCTGTGGCTTTCTTTTTTACCTTGTTGGAGAAGTTTTTGGATATGCATAGGGGTTTGATTCTTAGAAGGTCCCATTGGGGGATTGTGTACCAGGGAGGGAGTCTTTCTTTTACTTTTGAAAGAGAGGAGTGAACTGGGGGGCTAGGGGGAGAGGGCTGGGTGGGGAGAGAAGTGCAGCAATGAATGAATGGAAATCCAAATTCTCTGTAAATGTTCATTAAAATTATTAAAAAAATAAAATAATTTAAAAAAAAAGAAGGTCCCATTCATCTATTTTATCCTCTCCTGGTTGTAGATTTTCCAGGATGCTTGGAAGACTATGTTGTGGATTAGGACTTCTAGAGTTCTTCCAACCTTTTTTAAATGAAGTTTATAGTCCTTGATTTTAGTCCTATGTCCATAATCCACTTTGAATTGTTTTTTTGTATATGGAGTGAGGTGTGGATCTTACTTGAGTTTCCTGAAGATAGTTTTCCATTTTTTCCCAGCACTATTTGTTAAAAAGGCAGTCATTTCCCCACTTAATTGATTTCATCTCCTTGTAAAATATCAGTTGACCATAGGTAGATAGGCTGATTTCTGGGTTCTCAATTCTGTTCCATTGATTTGTGTTTCTGTCATTGTGTCAGTACCACGCTGTCTTGACCACCATGGCAGTGTAGTAGAATTAGAAATCAGGGAGTGAAATGCCTCCTACCTTGTTGTATTTTTTTGTTTTTTTTTAAGGAGTGCTCTGCTTATTTGGGCGGGGGGATTGTTCTCTTTCATTACAATTGAATTTGGAGATTGCCTTTTCCATCTTATTGAAGAATGGACTTAGTATTTGTATTGGGATTGTATAGAACGTGTACATTGCCTTTGGTAGAATCGGCATTTTTACAATATTGAGTCTTCCTGTCCATGAGCAAGGGGTATTCTCATTCACTTCTCCAGATCTCTTTTTGTTTCTTTTTTAAAAAAATTATTATTTTTGTATGTACCATCAGATTGGATCTGACTGGTACAAGAGAAGATGTGCCTCCTTCTCCAGCAGGTGTCTTTTTGTTTCTTGTAATAATGTTTTGTAATTTTCTTTGAATTGATCCTTTGTGCTTCTTGTTAGGTTTACTCCTAAGTATTTAATCCTGTGATTTGCTATTGTGAAAGGTATTGTTTTCTCAGCTCCAGTTCTGTGTTCACTTTGTCACTGTAGAGAAATCCAATTGATTTTAGTATGTTGATTGTGTATACTGCCACTTTGCTGAATTGGTAAGTAGTTTGCTTGCTGTGTCTTTGGGGTTTTCTAAGTATACTATCATATCATCTACATAGAGAGATAGTTTTAGCTCCTCTTTGCCAATTTGGATACCTCTTATTTCCTTCTCTTGTCTTATTGCTATTGCTAAGACTTCCAATACAATATTGAATAGAAGAGGTGATAGTGGGCATCCTTGTTCTCAAGGGAAATGCCTTTAATCTCTCTCCACTGAGAACAATGTTGGCTCTCAGGTTTGAGTATACACTTTTTACTAGGTTGAAGAAATTACCCTCTAATCCCATTTCATGGAGTGTTTTAATCAGGAAAGGGTGTTGGATTTTGTCAAAGGCCTTTTCTGCATCAATTGATAGGGTAATGTGGTTCTTGTTCTTTGCTTTGTTAATGTGATGAATTACATTGATTGTTTTTCATATGTTGATTCTTTCTTCCATCTTTTGTATTTTCTTTCATAGCTGCTCAAGGTGCTCCTCATCAATATATTTCTTCCGGACTTTTGTCTCTGGAATAATTGCTTTCTTATTTGTTTCTTGCATCATTTGCATCTTCTTCTGTAGCTGTTCAAATAACTCCACATCAACATATTTCCTCTAGTCCTATTTGGGGTATTCATTGGGTCTGCTTTTTTAGGAGAAGTGTTATTTTGCTTTTTCATGGTGACTGAAGCAGGCGGTTGTTTTCTTGACATTACATGAGTCTTTTCTTAGTAGCTGTTAGGTTATAGTGACTCAGAGTATGGCAATGTTTTGTGAAGGACCTGTATTTTTGAGCTCCCTTATTGGTCCATGATGTAGCTAGACTGCAGTGATTCCCCCAAAGTACCTGAATGGGAAACCAGGAATCCTGTTGCTCCCTTCCAGAACTGTCATCTCTGCCTCACTTGAGCTGTCCTGCTCCCTTCTGCTTGAGCTTAAGGGGTCCTGCATGCTGTAGCTAACTAGTGTAGAAATTATCAAACAATATCACTAATATGACATGCAAGCAATATCCTACTGAAGATTATAAAAAAAAATTACTGAAACAGTACCTCAGCAGAGAACTGCCTGATGTGCAACCTGGGTTTAGAAGAGGCTGTAGTGCTACTAGGGACATCATAGCCAAGGTTAGATGGATCTTGGCCAAAAGCAGAGTGTACCAGAGGAATGTCTGTGTTTCATTGACTATGCAAAGTCATTTGTTGTGGATCACAACACATTGTGGCTAGCCTTGGGGAGAATGGGAATCCCAGAATATGTAACTGTGCTCATGCTAAACCTATACTTGGACCAGGAAGCCATAGTCAGAACAGAGCAGGGAAACACTGTATAGTTCAGGATCAGGAATATATATGCAGAATAGATCATTCAGGAGGCTGGACTCTGTAAGGAGGAAAGTGGCATCAGGATTGGAGGAAGACTCATCAATGTGAATTATGCAGAGGATACAACCTTGCTTGCTGAAACTGAGGAAAACATGAGGTATATACTGCAGAAGGCCAAGGACTGTAGTCTTCAGTACAGACAGAAGCTCAACATCGAGAAAACAAAGATTCTCAGCAGTAGGTCAATGGCAGCTTCATGATAAATGGAAAAGAGATTGAAATTGTTGGTAACTTCAGTTTGCCTGGTTCAACAATCAACAAACAGTCTTGACACCAGCAGTCAGGACATCAAAAGAAGAATTGCATTGGGAAAGTCTGCTGTCAGACTTTTTAGAATACTCTTTAGAATACTGAATACTGAAGAGCAACGATGTCAGTCTGGAGATCCAGGCCATGGTCTTTACTATTACGTGAATGTGAGAGCTAGACTAACTAAGGATTATAGAAAAAGGATCAATGCCTTTGAGTTGTGGTACTGAAGAAGAGTGCTGAACATACTTGGACTGTTAGGAGAACAAACAGGTCTGTCCTGGAGAGGGTGAAATCAAGCTTCTCCCTGGAGGCAGGGATTTTGAGGGTCCATCTCACATACTTTGGGCATGTGGCCAGGAGGGACAAGTTCTTGAAGAAGGACATCATACTTGGAAGGGTGGAGGGATGGTGCAGGAGAGAAAGAGTCAGGATGAGATGGACTGACTCAGTGACTGGAGAAATGGGATTAGGTCTGTCAGAGACAATGAGATTGGCTCAGGATAGAGCAGATTTCAGAGCTAATGTACACAGATCACTATGAGGTGACTCAATGGGTGTATCAACATCAACATCAACAACAACAACAAATGTGCAACTGTTGTTGTTAGGTGCCATCAAGTTGAGTATGACTCATAGTGATGCTCTGAACAGACCTGTACCCTGTCCTATCCTGTGCCATCTTCACAATCTCTGACACACTGGAGCCTATTGCTGCATTCACTGTGTCAATCTGCCTGATTTAGAATCTTTCTGTTCTCCACCTTCCTTCTGCCTTTCCAAGCATGATATCCTTCTCCTCCTGGCTATATGCCCAAAGTAGCAACAGGACCTCTTCACAAACAGAATTAAATGGAGAAAAACAATTTTCTTTATAAAAATGTCGAATCTAATTTTTTTAACTGTTTTTAAGTGTCTTTTTAGTGGCGCGTCGGGCCTTTGACTAGCTATGTCTGCGAACAGTATATTGGACCCACAGAGGCCAAAGTGCTTAGGTACAAGCCGCCTCCGAATGAGTGTAACCCAGCCTTGGATGACCCGACACCGGACTACATGAACCTACTCGGCATGATCTTCAGCATGTGTGGTCTGATGCTCAAGCTGAAGTGGTGTGCTTGGGTAGCTGTCTACTGTTCCTTCATCAGCTTCGCCAATTCCCGGAGCTCAGAGGATACCAAAGAGATGATGAGGAGTTTCATGCTGTCCATCTAGGCCGTGGTGATGTCCTATCTACAGAATCCTCAGCCCATGACACCTCCATGGTGATGCCAGTCTTGATGTATGTGTGTGTGTGTCACATTCTAGGTGCCCTTTATTCACCTTGCCTCGGGCCTGGCCTCAGGCTGTTGAGTTTTCTCTCCATTGGCTGAGACCTTAGGCTTCTTCCCTGGTGAGGCATCTCAGGACTCTCAGCTGAGTGGACCAACCCCTCCGCTGGGACACATGGAGAACAAACATCCTGAGCCTCCACCTGGACCGTCCTTCCTCACCCTGCTTGCTGCTGGTGGGAGTGGTGTCCGTTTTTTGAGTATTTCCACTTTTCTTGTTGCAATCAGTTAATAAATTTATCCCTGGGTGGGGGGAAGAAAGTGTCTTTTTACTGTGATTTTAATGAAAGTCTATAGAAAGTTTGGGTTTTCACTCATTCATTGATGGACATTTTCCTTTCTCTCTCTTCTTCCCCCCTCCTTGAAGTTACTTTGTAATGCATGGCTTATTCCAGGTTGTTAATTGTTATGCATATTATGCCTAATCATATATTCCTTTCAGACACTCCTTTCCCACATTTGTCACAGAGCTGTCAGAACCACTGTTATCTTTCCTCTTAGATCTTTTATCTTGCCTCTTAACAGTACATAAATCTTTTCAGTACATTAATTGTTTTATTAGCATCACAGATTTTCACTGCACAGTTGTTGCTGTTGTTAGGTGTCATGGAGTCCATTCTGGCTCATTGATGTCACGAGCAACAGACTCTAACATTGCCAGGTCCTGCATCAGTCCCCACAATCCCTGCTTTTGAGTGAACTCATTGTTGGAGTCACTGTGTCAAACAACCTCATTCCTCTTTTTCTCTGACTCTACCAGGCATGATGTCCTTTCCCAGGGACTCGTCTTTTCTCATCACAGGTCCAAAGTTTGTGAGATGAAGCCTCACTATCCTTATGTCTACAGAGTATTCTAGCTGTGCAGAATTCTTGCAAGCCTGCTTTATTTTTGTTTGTTTTTCCAGAAGTCCATGGTGTATTAAATATGTTTCTCCAACAATAACATTTAAAGACATAGATTTTTTCTTTGGTCTTTTTTATACATTATGCAGCTGTGATATTAACAACAATAATATCAATATAGAGAGTGATCAGTTGGCCCAGTGGACAGAAAGTGATGTTACCAAGCCAAAAGGTGGGTAACTTTTAATCCACAGCCCTCGGGACTGTCTTTCATTATTTTTGTTCAAACATTCCTCTAATTCGTATAGCCCTGGTGTGTCCACTTGCCGTACAGCGGTAACTTGTGGTTGCTGTGAGGCTGAACACTGTGATGCTGATGTGTCAAATGCGTTAATGGTTGGTTACCCAAGGCGGACAGAGTGGGGTGGAGCTCTCCATTCAAAACAAGCTTGGAAGCAGGAGTGGCATCCACTTCCATAATAGCTTGCCTCCGGAAACCCTATGAACCTGGAGAGAGGATGAAAGACACACAAGCGTTGAGGACTTTCCTTCATAGGGTCGCTGTGAGTTGCCTGCAACTCAATGGCACTTAACAACAACAACAACAACAACAACAATAACATGCAGCTGTGATATTAAGGACTTGATATTCCAAATGTTTTTCTTAGCCACTGTTCCCAACTTTCAGTCACCCATTATTATTAGTACATCTTGGTTGTTGTTGTTGTTGCTGATTGTCTTCAAGTTGAGCACAACTCATAGCAACCCCATGAACAAAAGGCCTGAAGCACCTCTACAATCATCGACATTTATCAAAGTTCATAGAGTTTCCTTCCAGAAGTGTGTTGTTTAGGAAGTGGATGCCACTCCTTCTTCCAAATATCTTGATTAGATCTTCATTGGTTTGAAGACTCAAGGAAATAGAAGATGTTATCAAAATGCCTTAATAACAAAATTATCCAAAAATGACTGGAACAGCACATCAAGAGAACTGCCAGATTTGCAGGCTGGATTTAGAAGAGGCTTTTTATCACTAGGGATGTGATAGTCAATGTTATATGGATCTTGGATGAAAGCAGAGAGTATCAGAGGAATGTCTTTCTGTGTTCATATACTATGCAAAGGCATTTGACTGTATGATCTTAAACTGCAGCTAACTCTGAGAAGAATGGGAATCCCAGAACACTTTATTTGGCTTGTGTGAAACTTATACGTGGACCAGGAGGCAATCATCAGCATGGAGCAAAGAAACACTGCATGGTTCAACCAGGAAATTTGTATGCCAGGGATGCATCCTATCTTGATACCTTTTTCAATCTATACATGGAACAGATCATCCAGGAGGCTGGGCTCTATGAGGAGGAATGTGGCATCAGGTTTGGAGGGAAGACTCATCAACAACCTGTTATGCAGATGACACAACCTTGCATGCTAAAACTGAGGAGGACCTGAGCCATTTGCTGCAGAAAGTCAAAGACTGCAGCCTCCAGTATGGATTAAAGCTCAACACCAAGAAAACAAAGATTCTCACCACTAGGCCATGGCAGTATCATGATAGACAGTGAAGAGACTGAGATTGCTAACAACTTCAGTTTGCTTGCATCCACAATCAACCCTCTTGGCACCAGCAGTCCGGAAATAAAAAATGAATCTGCTGTCAGGGACCTTTCTAGAGTACTGAAGAGCAATGATATGAGTCTGGAGATTAAGGTGCACCTGACCCAGGCCTGGTCTTTGCAATTACTTGCTATCCATCAGAAAGCTGGACAATGACTAGAATAATAGAAGGAGAATTGGTGCCTTGGAGTTGTGGTGCTAGAGAAGATCACTGACTATATCATGGACTGCTAGGAGATCAGGATCATCGTAAAGAGGATGAAAGCAGTTTGTTCCTTGGAGGTAAGGATTCTGAAGCTCCATCTGACACACTTTGGGTATGTAGGAAGGAGGGACCAGTCCTTGGAGAGGTATATCACACTTGGAAAGGTGGAGGGGTAGTACAAGAGAAGACCGTTGGTGAGATGGATTGACTCAATGACTGGGGTAACGGGGGTATGTGTGTCAGAGACAATGAGGTTGGCTCAAAATAGAGCAATGTTCAGAGCTGTTGTACATAGGGTCACTATGAGTTGCAAGTGGCTTGATGGCACATAACAACAACAGAAGCAGCAGAATTGGAAGATTTTCACCATCAGCAAAGCAGTAGTAGTAGTAGTAGTAGTAGTAGTAGTAGTAGTAGTAGTAGCAGCAGCAGCAGCAGCAGCAGCAGCAAGAGAATGTAATGTGTCCTTCCGGACTATAGACTCTCGTGCCAGCCAGCCCAGGGCCTACAGGAGTAAGAGCGACAGCAGCCACAGTAGACAACCAGAGACCTGATATGAGATGGAGTAGACCTAGAGACTGCTACACCACTGAACCATAGCTAAGAGCCTTTTTTGCACAAGTTTGTGGGAGGACTGAGGGGTAGAGGAGATTCAATATTAGCAGGACTGAGAGCTTTGTAACACTGGCCTAAATTTGTGACACTCAAGGCTGAGGCACCTGTGAACACATTTCAGAAGCTGTTCTGCCTGTATTCTGTTACTAATCTGGATTTATAACCTTTTAACTTCCCCAATATTGTTCTTTGTGGTCTGTTGGTGATCACATTGGATTTTGGATCCAGTAAAGCAGTTAAGATTGGTGTGGAGATGAGTAGAAAGAATAGGAGCATGGGGAACATCTCAGAAGAATTGGTTTTGTGTTGTTGATGATGTTGACAGAGACAGCTCCCCTTTGTGAAGGTGGTAAAGGTCAGATATGGCCGTCCCCATGTAGCCCTTGCTCTTTTTATAACAGCTTTCCCATGCATATAAGGTAACTGAAAATATCATGCCTTCAGTCAGGCACTGGGAGCTGTAGTGACAATGCATCATGTATTGGGCTGCAAAATTGGAGGTTCAAATCCACCACCCACTCCATGGTAGAAAAAATGGGCTGTTCCTCTCATAAAGATGTGATTATAAATTATTTGCATGACAACAGTTCAGAATAAGTGATGTATACCAAAGTGGACTAGGGTAGAGGTGGGAGGGAGGAAACTGTGCAGCAATAAATGAATGAATTTTTTAAAGAGAAAGGTGAACAGCAGAAGGGGTAGGGAGGAAACTGTGCAACAATGAATGAATGGAAATCCCAGTTTTTTGTAAACTTTCATTAAAATCACATTAAAAATTATTTTTAAAAAAATATTTATAGTTTTGCGAACCCAATGGATGGTCTCCATAGGTGGGAATTGACTGGATGGTAGCATTTTTTTTGGGGGGGGTCAGGTGTACCTTTGTTTTCTAATTGACATCTTTCCTTTTTAATCCTTAAAAAGATCTATTGTAGCAAATTTGCCCAACACATGGATGTCTGTAATTTAACCAGTTCTTTATCAATGTTTATTTCTTTTGAAAGTACTGTTTAGTAGTTATCGTAGAAGTAACTTAGCACAGTAGTTAAGACTTGTGAACTCCTTTGAATGAGATTCTTTCAGTCTAATTACTAGACACTACTCGCCAAGTGTCTCTGGGCTGCCCAAGCTTTGGTTTCTCCAGCTGAAAACCTGAGTCAGGAACAATAATTTTCCAGAGTCATAGATATGGAATGAACTGATATGCAAAGCATCCAGCCGAGAACTTGCCAAGGAAGCTTTCAAAACCCTGTTAGTGGTCCTTAAAAAATTGAGATTAAGTCTGTTTTTGGTCTTTTGTTACAGTTGCTGTGTGATGTAGCAGTTTGCCAAAGAGAAGTGATTAAGCATAGAATTAGACTGATGGAGGTCTCTAAAGTGAAAACAATTTGAGATTTTTATTATGCCTTTGTGTTGTGGTGCTGGAGAAGAATACCGAATATCCTGTGGACTGCTAAGCGAACAAGCAAATATGTCTTGGAGCAGGTGGAGTGCTCTTTGGAGGCAAAGATGGCAAAGCTTCAGTTTTCATTCTCTGGGCATGTAGCTGGGTGAGGCTATTCTTGAAAAGGGACATCCTGCTTGGAGAGATGGTAGGTCAGTGAAGAACAGGAAGACCCTTAACAGGATGGATTGACACAGTGACATCAGCAATGAGCTCTAAGTGTCTCAGAGCTGAGGATGCTTCAGTATAGGGCAGGGTTCAGGATGGCTGTTACAGGGTCATGCTGCGCGACTCGATGGCACCTAACAACTGTTTTGTCCATCATTTTGTAAGCTTTAAAGGGTGGGCCTTGCATTTGGAAAATGAGAGAAATAGATCTCCAGATTTCACACTGTTGAGACATGTTGTTAGGTATTACTGAGATGATTACAACTGATAGTGATCCAATGTAAAACAAATGAAAACACAGCCCAATCCTGTGCCATCCTCATATCAATGTTATGCTTGAGCTCACGGTGCTGCACTGTGGCCTCTTTTTGCTGAAATTCTTCTTTACCAAGCATACTGTCCTTCTGAGGGATTAGCCCCCTCCTTCTAACATGCACTTCTTCCAAGACAGATTGCTTTTTGGCAGTCTATGGTATATTCAATACTCTTTGTTAACATCAAAATTCTGAGGCGTCAATTCTTTTTCATTGTTCCTTATTCAATGCCCAACTTTCACATGTATATGCAGCAAATGAAAATATCACACCTTGAGCCATCCAAGGCTCTTGAGCCTTTAAAGTGACATTCTTGTTCTTGGGCACTTTAAAGAGGTCCTTGGCAGCACATTTGCCTTTTAGGGTACATCCTTTGATTTTTCTTTTCTTCTTTCTTTCTTCCTTTTTTTTTAACTGTTGCTTCATAGATTGGATTGTAGCGCCAAGGAAAATGAAATCTTTCACATTTGTCATCCTTGACAACACACAAGCTAGTCTGATGAATTTCCTTGGCACAAAGTCTGAAGCAGCATGGGGCTCATTCATTAATTCTTTCCTTCATGCAGAACACATTTATCAAGCATCTCTCAAGCCCAGTTCTGCATCTTCAATCTCACACATCTACAAAGTATTGAGGAGCAAACAATCTCAGTAATTACAAAGCAGTGCTCACCACAGCCCATGAATCTTCAGTTTCCTGACCTTGAACTTCTTACAACTCCCATGAATACACATGCCATCTGATCTTTTCTCATCTCTGCATATATACACAGTTCTCCATTAACTGATCCTACCTCTGTTAAGCTTGAAAGATGCCTCCTTATAATTTGAAAGGCAGTTTAAATGTTATTTCTAATCAATCACAATTTGCTTGCTGGGAGTAAGGACTTGAAACACTTGCTGCAGAAGATCAAAGCCTTCAGTATGGATTGCATCTCGATGTCAAGAAAATAAAAAGTTTAGCCAATGGGCCAAGAGGCAACATCATGATAAATGGAGAAAAGACAGAGACTGTCAATTACTTCATTTAACTTGGGTCCTTGATCAAGATACTTAGTACTAGCAGTTAGGAGTTCAGGAGTCATATCATACTGTGAAAGTCTGTAGTCAGGGACTTCTCCAGATTATTAAAGAGCAAAGATGTCAATTTGAGGACTAAGGTGCACCTAATTCAGGCCAAGGCCTTTTCAATCACTTGCTATGCGTCTGAGAGCTGGACAATGAATAAAGATGACAGAAGAATAATTGATACCTTTGAGCCGTGGTGCTGGAGAAGAGTGCTGACTATCCCATGGACTGCCGAAAGAACAAACAGATATGTCTTGGGAAAAGAACTCCCAGAGTGCTCCTTAGGGGCAAAGATGATAAAGCTTTGCCTCATACATTTCTGGCATGTTGATAGAAGAGGTTATTTCTTAGAGAGGGACATCATGCTGGAAAGGTGGAGGGACAGCTAAGGAAAGGAAGACCCCTTACCAGGAGAATTGATACAGCAACTGTAGTAATGGGCTTGAGTATGTCAGAGATTGCAAGAACAGCACAGGATAGGACAGAGTTCAGATCTGTTACTCACAGGGTTGCTATGACTTGGACTCAACTAGAGAGCACCTAACAACAACAATAACAACAACCAGTCAATCAGCTGTATCCTGCACATATACCTGCTGTTATACTTATTACCCAAATCCACTGCCAGGGACTTGACTCAGTCATTCTGAAGGACAAAGTAGAACTGCCCCATAGTACTTCCATGGCTTTCAATGTTTACAGGAGCAGACTGCTGATTTCCTACTGCAGAGTTCTTGGTGGGTTTGAACCATCAACCTTTTAGTTAACAGAATGCACCAAAGTGCCACTAGTGTCCCAAACACCTATTACATACACCATAAATTGCTATCTATTTATAAAACATTCCTTTATATATAACATATACAGAGGTAGGTGGTGAGTAAGGCAAACTTGGCATGAAGTGAACAATGTAGAAATTAGTAAATGCCCATTTCCCATTCTGATGAATTATAAGGTAACAATATGATGTAACCCGGTGACTGGGGAGACCAACTATGACAGTACTCAGTGCTTTGACATACATTATTCCATTTAATTATTTTTTAACAACTCATTGTGGGCACACAAGAAAGGGCTACTGGAGTCCCAGTTCAACCTTGTTAGGTGCTGCTGAGTCAAGTACGACTCATAGAAACCCTATGAACATATGAACAGTAGATCTAAACTCTGTCCTAGCCTGTGTCATCATCATACTATCTGACATCCTCAAGCCCACTGCTGTAGTCACTCTGTCAATCCACCTAGTTATGGGTTTTCCTCTTTTTCACCATCCCTCAGTCTTCCCAAATATGATGTCCCTCTTCAAGGAATAGTCTCTCCTAGCAACATGCCCAAAATATGTGAGAAGCAGCTTTATTATCTTTGCCTCCAAGGAGTACTCTTGGCTGTACTTTCTCTAAGACTCACTGTTTTTGTTCTTTTGGCAGTCCATGGGATATTCAATCTTCAATATGGATTGTGTCTGAACATGAAAAAAAGATTATACCCCTGGACCAATACACTTTGTACCATCAGTCAGGAGATCAGGAGACATATTGCACTGGGAAAGTCTGCAGCCAGAAACCTCTCCAAATTACTGAGGAGCAATGATGTCAGTTTGAGGACTAAGGTGGTGTACCTGATTCAGGCTATGGTCTTTTCAATCATTTACTATGCATCGAACTGGTGCCTTTGAACTCTGGTGGTGCAGAAGATTACTTAATAGCTCACTGGCTCAACTTGAGGGCTTCTCAAAAGCTGATGTCAACAGATCTGTCTTTGAAAAAGGACTAGGAGTTCACTATGCAAGATATGGGGTAAGAACTAGATACCTAAGAGTCATGGTAAGGGGTGAGTTGTATTGTCTGCAGCCTCCTTTTCAGCGGCAATGCGCTTCCAGGAACACCTGTAAGGAGATAGAAAGGTAAGAATGAAGACAGGGACCAGTCAGCACAGTTTTTTACAGTGACGCCCTTGGCACCTGCGCAGAGTGCAACTGCCTGCTCGGCGCCTGCGCAGTAGGAAACTCCCCGCGCACCGGAATCGGCGCGCTCCTAGGTGGCGTCGCCGCGCGCCGAGTCATCGATAGGAAGTTCCCCGGCGATTGGGCTCCGCGCTGGGCTCCGGCGGACGCCCTCCGGGAAGGGGCGGGGCGCTCATGTCCGTGGGACTGGCCGGCTGGGTGGCCGACGCAGTGACGTCTCCTCCCGGTTACACCTCAGCCCCCTCACGACCCCGGTGGTCCCCGCTCCGGGCTCGCCGTTTGCTTGGGGAGCTGCACGGCCGCGTCTCGGCTGCTGTCCCCGCCACCAAGGCCGGGCCCGGCCGGTGGACCCTCCCGCTGCCGCCATGAAGCTGCGCATCCGGCTGCAGAAGCAGACCTGGCAGCTGGAGCTGCAGGAAGAGGAGCCGACGCTGGGGCAGCTGCGCGCCCATGTGGCCCAGGTCCTGTTGCCCAGCTTGGGGTACAGGTACGCGGGGACGCTTCCATCTCGGGCTCGGGTGTACCTGGGCGGGAAAGTGAAAGTGGACACACTTTCAGACTCTGCGCTAGCGGAGGGTGTCGGTGGGTCGCGGGGTCGCCTGTGCGCCCTGTGCCGTCACCACTGTGCGGGGTGCGGGGCGTCCCGCGAAGTCACGTGAGTGTGACCTCTGGGCGTCGCCCTGCGGGCTGTCATTCACGCGGGCTCCCGAGCGGGGCTGGCCCTTGCGGGGAGCCCCAGCTTCAGGAATCTATGGCGCATCCTCCTGGGGGGCCCCCATGCCCTCCACAGTAAGTCACGCACCCCAATTTTATTGCAATCGAATATGCAGAAAAGCTAGGACACAACCGTGCACCGGATTTTAAACTTTAACGTGGGGCATGAAACTTGGACTGAGTCACACTTTTCACCTTCTACACCTGCTGAGTATTTAATTGAAAAAGTTTGGGACGTGCTAGATAGAAGTTAAAAAACGTGCCTCCCATCAAGGGCTCCCTTGTACCGCTGCTTTCTGGGCGCAGTTATTTTTTAAGACCTCACCGATTGGCCTGGGTGCCTACCATCCGCGTGAGTCCTTTGTCGATCTCCCTGCAGCCTTTCAAAAAAGTGCAGCGAGGAGGCATTGTTCACATATTTTTATTTTCTTGGGCCAGGTGTCGCTTCTTTGTGAAAACATCTCAGCTCATATGGTAGCCCTGTGGAACTTGCAGTTTTAGGATAGAGAAATTGAGACGTCAGCAGGCTCAAGTTCTGTTAATTTATGGGACCGCTGATGAGGCTGTGCTGTTTCCGCAAAAGATATATTTTGGGGGACAGTGATCGGGGAGTAGAGGATGAAATGCAGGTGCTTGTTTTTTTGTTTGTTTTTTTCTTAAATTATTTTTATTATTATTAATTTTAATGAAAATATACTGAGATTTTGGATTTCCATTTATTCATTGTCGCACTTTTCACCCTGCCCACCCCTCCCCTCCAGTTCGTTCTTCTCTTTGAAAAGTAAAAGAGAAAGTCTTTCATTGTTATACAGTCCCTCCCCCCAAGTCCACTCCACTGTGCAGCCTTCGTTCTGGACTCTGTCATGACAATAGTGCGTAATCATATATACCTTTTAAACAGTTCTTGTTTTCAAATATGGAGCTCAAGTGAACTTGGAATTAGAGCTAAGACAACATAAAGAAGTCGGAGGGGAGCTTTTAAGGGGAATTCCTAAAGAGAGAACCTTGTTAATGAATTGCTCCATTTATGAGACTGTTAAAAGCTTCCACTTTATTTAGTTTTAGGGAGTTAAAGAGAGACCATATTATCCACTTTATTTAGTTTTAGGGAGTTAAAGTGAGACCATTTTAGATCCTCACTCTTTCCTTTTTAAAGTTAGGACATTGGATTAAAAGAAATCCTGTTTCCGTCTAAATTTAAAAAAGAATGAGATAAGAGCACAATTTCTTTAAAATATTAATATTATGATAAGTGCTATGGCAAAGCTCAAGTGTTTTGCTTGTAGCCAACATGACTCATAAATTTTCAAAATTTACTTCTCTTTTCAAGGCATTTTGGTGTACGCGTATGAATAATTTTTTAAATTTGGCGAGATAATCTTGAAAGAACATGAAACACAAAATGACTCAGTTTGCCAAGAGATTCAGTTTTAGTTTCTCTTTTCAGGCTCATTTTCCACAGTTGACTGATTTACAGACAGGCACTTAAGCCACAGTTTGTGAAAATAAGTGCATCCCGTCTGAAGGTGTCTTCATTTTAAAATTGATAGTTTTCAGTAGTCTTCATATGCCACTATTATTTTGAAAGTGTCTTTACTGAGCTTGTGGATTTGGAGATGCCATGAAAATATTTGGAAAAACCATGGAGCTTCTAGGATTTCATTCTTCAGGGAAGTTCAGTTTAGATTCAGAAAATAGAAAAGTTTTAAACTCTTTTCCCAGAAACCAGCATGTAATTTTTGAAATAGCTTCTTTTCTAAAGGATGAGGAAGAGCTCATGTTTTTAAGTGAATAGTTTTTTACCTTCTCTATCCCAAAGGTAAAGATATTTAACATACATCCACATTATACTTGATACTCTTGAAAAGCAAGCTTTCGCTGTGACTAATGATCCAGAAACACCTACAGTTCACTTGATTATGTTTTTCCCTTTTTCTGCCAAAGTAAGGATAGTGTTTTTATGGGTGCTGGCAGGTTTCCAGCGTCTTATCAAAACGTTTTGAAACCAGAAGCAGAACCGTTTGTTTTCTAGGAAGAAGAGATAGTTTCTCTTCCAGACATGTCTCTACCAACGACTTTATAAGGCTGCATGTACTTCCTGATGAAAGGAAAACATAAGTGGCTATGTGATTTTCAGAGGATTGTAGCCTTCGTTACTTCATAGGACAGAGTAGACTTGTCCCTTAGAGACAAAAGATTTCCAAGGCTGTAAATCATTACGAAGGCAGCTCCATTTTTGTCCCACAGAGCAGCTGGTGGCTTCAAACCACTGACCTTTTGTTAGCAGTTGAGTAATTAATTCACTGAGTCACCAGAGTCCTTGTCATCATCAGGAATGAGACACTTGTACCCAGGTTATGAACTTAGAGAAATGATATTTATACAACAGGGTTCATTCAGGTCTTAGATTCAAAGAGTCTCTGTGGGTTGTCTACAACTCGGCACTAACAACAGCAACTGCATGTACTCAGCTAGCATTTGTGATTGTAAATACTAATTTAGGACGGGAGTCTAGGTTTGAAGAATGAAATATGCCAGATGTCGTGTCACACGCTTGGTACCAGCTGCCAGGAAATCAAAACATGGATTGCATTGGGAAAATTGGTGTCAGGGACCTCTCCACAGTACTGAAGAGCAACGATTTAGAAGAGGCCATGGCACCAGGTATATCACTGCTGATGTCAGATGGATCCTGGCTGAAAGTAAGAAATACCAGAATGTCTATCTGTGCTTTATTGACTATGCAGAGGTGTTTGTGTGGATCATGACAGGTTGTGGCTGACGTTGAGAAGAATGGGAATCCCAGAGCATTTGATTGTGCTCATGAGGAACTTATACCTGGACCAGGAGGCTGTTGTGCGAACAGAACAGGGAGCGCTGCATGGTTTGCAATTGGGAAGGGAGGCCGTCAGGGTTGTATTTTTGTCTTCATACCTGTTATCTATATGCTGAGCAAATTATCGGAGAAGCTGGACTCTTCAGAGGAGTGTGGCATCAGGGTTGGAGGGAGACTCATCAATAACCTGCCTTATGCAGATGACACAAACTTACTTCCTGAAAGTGAGGAGGATTTGAAGCACTTGTTGGCAGAAGATCAGGAATGCAGCCTTAAGTATGGATTATGTCTCAATGTCAAGAAAACAACCATTGTTACCACTGGACCAATAGGCAGTGTCATGATGGATGGAGATTGAAAAAGACTACAGCTTCATCTTGCTTGGGTCCACACCCTTGGAACGAGCAGTCAGGAAATAAGGAGAGGCATTGTCCTGGGAAAATCTACAGGTAGGGACCTTTCCAAATTATTGAGGAGTAGTGAGCAGTTTGAGGACTAATATGCATCTGATTCAGGCCATGGTCTTTTCGATTACTAGCTGTGCATCCGAGGTCTGGACAGTGAATAAGGATGACAGAAAAAGAATTGACGTCTTTGAGTTGTGGTTTTGGAGAAGGGCACTGAACATTCCAAGAGAACAAACAGATATATCTTGCAGATGGTGCAGCAGGAGTGCTCTTTGGAGGCAAGAATGGTGAGGCTTTGCCTCAACATCCTTTGGATATGTTGCTAGGAAGGGCTATTTCTTGGAGACGGACATCAACTTGGGAGGGTGGAGGGATAGTGCAAGAGAGGAAGATCCTGGATGAGATGCAGTGACTCAGTGACTGGGGCAAAGGGGGTATGTGTATCAGGGACAATGAAATTGGCTCAAGATAGAGCAGGGTTCAGAGCTGTTATAAGGTCCCTATGAGTTATAGGCGACTCCATGGCACATACAACCACAAGAAGTGCTGTGCAATGACATTGAACGGTGTCATCATGGTATTCCCAGTTAACTTTTTTTTGTGGTTCTTTTTTTTTTTTAAATTAAGTTTAATGAAAGTTTACAGACTTTGGATTTCCATTCATTCATTGTTGCACTTTAAAAAAAAAGTTTGTTATTTTTATTACTTTCTATGTGTGTACCGTCAAATCAGATCTGACTGGTACAGGAGGAGATTGTCTCTCCTTCAGCAAAGCATCTGGTGGATTTGAACTGTGCACCTCTGGGATTACAGTGCAGCTTCTTGCCACTAGGCCACCAGAGCTCACCCATTGTTGCACTTTTAGTTTTTGGTGGCTGCAGTTACTCTGTAAGTACAAGTGCCTGCTGTTTGCCAGTTACAGGAAATACTGCAGGATTGGCCAAATAGGATCTGGACAAAGACCAGCAAACACGATGCTTTCAAATAGTGGTAACACAATAAAAATACACAAGGTGGAAGGCATCCCTGGAGAGAGGGCATTTGAGCTGAGAGCTGCACGTTGGGGAAGACACACTCATTTCAGGGTCTGGAAGAGCAGGTGTGAAGGCCAAAGGCTTCAAAGACCTTGATCTGCTCTGAGAGGGGAATAGAGAACAGCGAACAAGAGGGAGGATGGCACGAGGGGAGGTACAAGTGGGGAGGTGTCAAATCATAAAGGACCTTGGAGAACTCAATGTTAAGAATTCTTTCCCAAATTCATATAGAGGCCGATGGGGAGTTTTAAGTAGAAAAATCACATTGTATTTAAAAAAAGATTGTTTCCTTGACTCTGAGTTGCCATTAATTTATAAGGTGCACATTGTTTTACTAAAATAGGTATTAATGTCAGAAAATACTGTCTCATAGTCCCCTTAATCCTCTCCTAGAACTTTAGTCATTAGAAATCTTTAATAATTTCAGTATCTTACAATAAGAGTAAGTAGTTTTGATACTTTTCACCAAACTTGGACTTCTGTGGGGTTTTTTTGGGGGGTGTGGTGCCTTGTTTTGATTTTGTTATGTCATTCTTCTGTGACCATACATTGTAGATTAAATAGTGTTCCTGAAGGTGATGATGACAGGTAGCCCTTACTCTCCTTATCCGTCTTTCTTGACAGTTCTGACACCCGGTTTGCAATTTCATTGAACAAGAAGGATGCCCTCACTGCAGATGAAGAGACCTTGTCTTCATATGGGATTGTTTCTGGGGACTTGATATGTTTGGTTCTTGAAGATGCCAGTCCAGCACCTAACTTGCCTTCATCCACAGATTCAGAGCATTCCTCACTCCAGAGTAATGACCACCCCTCTTTGGCCGCCAGCTCCGACCAGTCCAGCAAACAAGATGAACCACTGGGAGATCCATTCCAGGGACAGACCTCGCAGTCCGATGATGCTGTGGTGGGTATCTGAAGACCACGACATGGCGATAAGTCATACTCAACAGTGGAACTCTGAATGAGGCTCAGTAGTTAATCTAATAATCTGTTAGAATGATGTAATCTGTAGTTGTAAATTTTGACTGTATTATGAATGCATTCCCACTCTGTCTGCTAAATGCTGGCACCAGCTTTAAGGGTACCTGATTTTTACCTGTTTTGTTCTGACACGTGCTCCTTCTGATTAATTACTCATTGGCCTGTGTTATGTCGGCTCATGATGTCCGGTGTGGCCATCGAGTTGATCCCATTTCTGGTGACTCCATGTGTTGTAGAACGCTCTCTCTAGGGTGTTGTTGGCTGTAATTTTGATGGAAGCAGGCTGTTGGGCCTCTGTTCTCTGGCACCAGCGCGTGGATTCAGACAGCCAACCTTTAGATGAATAGCCGAGTACTTGATTGATGTACCACTCAAGGGCCTTCTTAAGACTATTTCAAACCAGACTCCCTGCTGCCTGAATGAACTTGACTCGTGGTGTGACGATAGGACAGGGAAGAACCTCTGCATAGACTAGAAATGTCCGTGAAGCTGGCTCCACCTTTCTGCTGTGGAGTGGCTCAAACCAGAAACTCATTCTGTCAAGACAGAACCGACTCAGAGCTGCCATTCCAGTGGGTTTTCACAGACTGTAAATTACACGGGAAGGAGATCACCCATCTTCTGCTGGGCAGCTGGTGGGTCCCAGCTGTCAGCTTTTGGGTTGGCAGTGCAACCTCCCTGCTGACCAGGTCACCACAGCTCCCTGTGGACCAGCAAATAGGTTGAAATCCTTGACACTTGGTTCATAATTAGGGGCTTTAACCATTGTAGGATCAATGATCTATAGGTCTTTGATGGCCTAGTGGTAGGGATGTGCCACAACCCAAAGGTACATTGTTCAAATCCACTAGCCGCTCTGCTGTTGTGTGGGACAAGATGGACAATGTCCTGTGCTATTTACATGTCTCTGAAAACCTGCTGGAGGGTCTACCATGAGTGGGTTCTGACTTGATGGTACCCAGCTACAAATGTATGTGTATATGTTCGTTGCTGTCAAGTTGGGACTGCTTCTGCTGACCCTCCAGCAGGTTTTCTAAGGCTGCAAATCACACTGGAGGAGATTGGCCATCTGTCTTCCTCAGAGCTGCCGATGGAGGGGCACGCTTCTCCCCTGCTATTACCTGCTTCTGAAAATCGACTGAAGGGTTAGCTGTGGGTTGGTGCTGACTCAGTGGTACACAACAATATTTCAGTTATTTCCGATAGGTTGCAGTACATTTATACATGGATTTTTTTTTGAGGTCAGGAAGGAGTGACTTCAGACTCCATTTGTCTGACATAAATTTGGAAATTTGTGCACTGATGATCTCCTCTGCTCAGACCAGCTCTTCTGTCTGCCAGTGGCTCTGCTGTTTCCCTGAGCTCGGAGTGCTTTTTTACTCTTTCCTCCTGTCCACACCATTAGCCAACCATGCCAGTTTCTCCTTTCTATTCCAGGCTACTTTCTAGAGTCATCTTCTATGTTTTGGTGATGATGTTCCCTTATTCCTTAGTAACTGTCTCTCAGATCTATCTGTGCTTGTACTTTTTGAATTATAAAATGCACAGTGTCTCTAGTTCAGCCTTTCCGTTGAGGATGGTGTAGGGCAGGACTGGGTTCAGATCTGTTGTTCAAAGGTCACTAGGGGTTGTACTCAACAGCGCCTAACAATAGATTGAATAGGTGTAGAGAGAGAATACAGCCCTGACACACTCCCTTCTTTATTTTAAACTATGTTCCCCATCAAGAACCTACATCTTGGTAAATTAGGTAGGCTTCAAGTTGGAGCTGCTTCTGTTTGGATTTCCCCTGCCCCCCCTTTCCTTTCTTAAAAAAGCAGTGCTGCCTGTTTGCTGGGGAAAATGTGTGGACATGGTTTAGTACCATACTTTCTCCTTTCCAGGCAGTCTGTGTATGTATCTGCTGCTGACTGCGTTTCCTTGTGGACTTTTGTGTCCTCCTTTTTTAGTGGTGTTGGTTTGAACGTCTCCCCATCGCATGTTGCGTTGCCTTTCCCTGCAGTCCTCTAATTATGGATCTATTCTCTGTTTACCAGTTTTTCACTTCTTTCTCCCTCTCTCACTATCCTTAGTAACTATCCAAGAATCAGACTTCCTTCATGTAAACTTTTCTTTGTTGATGTTAATATTATATGCCATTGAGTTGGAACTGACTCAGAGTTGACGCTCCAGTGCGCTTTTAGGGGATGCAAACTTCACAGGAGGAGATTGCTCGTCTTTCTCCCAGGGTGCTGCTGGATTCAAACTCTGGGCCTTTTGGTTTGGCAGCACAACCCCCTACTGCTATACCACCAGAGTGGCAAGCCTTTCCTTTAGATTTTTAAAATAGTATTTGTATACGATATTTGTCCTTTTGAGACTGATTTATTTCAATCTGCATAATGTCCTCTAATTTCATCCATATTATGGTGTATTTCAAGATTCTTTATTATTAAGCATTGAATAGAACTCCACTGTGTACCGTCTGTGTCCGTAGCACATCATGTGATGTACCACAGTTGTTTTTGTTTTTTTATCCATTGGTCAACACTGGGGTGGTTTCTGTTACTATGTGCTGTTCATAAAACAGCTCTTATTTCTTTGTTATATGCATTTAATAGTGGTGGTTGCTGGATCAAATATTTTTCAGTGGTGGTTCCAATAGCAACATCTTTGTCAGCCTGTGTATTGTCTTATGGAACATGTTGTCCTCACTGGGCTGAGAGCTCCTTGCTGTTGTAATTTGCATTGCTCTGATGCCTCATGGTACATTTCTTTGTGAGTTAGCCATCTGAATATCATCTTTGGTGACGCATCTTTGCAGGTCTTTTGCCCATTTTGTGATTGGATTGTTTTTTGTCAAGGTGGTGGGAGCTTTCTGTAAGTTTTAGAGCTGAATCTCTTGCAAGATATGTTATTGTTTTTCCTCTCTGGGATTCTAGAAGAATTTTCACATTTGGCTCCTTCTCATTCCTCCAGTATTATAAAACTATGTAGTCTTGATTTCCCCCCATCTTCAGGGAGCCTTGGTGGTCTAGTGGGAAGGGAGTTCTGCTGCCACCCTAAAAGGAAGGCAGTTCGAATCCACCAACTACTCCAATGGAGAAAGATGGACACCTGAGCGATTTTCAGCCTCTGAAAAGCCACTAGAGGGTAAGCTATGAATTGCTTCCCACTCGATAGTCTACAGCTACTTCAGTGAAGTAGAATGGGCATAAGAAGACATACCTGCTTTGTTTTGAGTTGATCACAAGCCTTTTAAAAGTTTTTGAGCAAAATGAATATGAACTCTCATGGCCTAGGACTGAGAAGTTGTGGGACAATCCCAGGGACAGGCGATTTCAATCCACCAGATGCAGTTCTTTTTAAGGTTTATTATGTCTCAGAGAGCCTTGAATCTGAAGTGCTGGGTTCATTTCAAGTTTTTATTATCTAGTAACCTTGATTGTGTTTGATCTTTGCTGAACCCCAGTTAGGTTATTTCTAAAACAGAGGTGACCTTTACTCTGCTTAGATTATAGGATTGTTGTAAGGCACAAATGAGAAAACAACTGAAAAACAGAAGTACTGTGAAATTGTAAGAAACTACCTTTCAGCATTTGCGCAACAAGCATTTATTGAGGACCGTTTTTCGGTGCTGGGATTTGTGTATTGGGGTTCAGGCGTGGGTCACATGCAGGTTGACCTTCCTAAGCTTGCCCAGAAGGAGCCCTGGAGACCCGGTAGTAAGGAGCTGTGCCACCAGCCACGTGTGCTTCATGTGGTTCAGGTCCACCAGCTGCACCACCGGGGAAAGATGGGCCAGCTCATCGCATGGACTGCCTGCCTGTGGAAACCTGCTGGAGGCTCAGCTCTGAGTCGATCCCAACTCAGTGGTGCATGACAACAACAAGAAGCAAACAGAAGGCCGTTTTGGTGGTCTGTAGGGACTTGTGCAGATAACCCAAAAGGCTGCACCTCTCTGGTGGTTTGAAGCCCCCAGCAGCTCTGCAGGGGAAAGGTGGTCTGCCTCCTGTGTGATTTGTAGCCTTGGAAACCCGACAGAGGGTCAGCCGTGAGTTGGTGCTGACTCAGTAACAACAAGAGAGAAACCTGCAGAAGCCTTGGTGGTGCAGTGCTTAACACATTGGACTGCTAACTGAAAGATCAGCAGTTTGACCCCACTAGCTGGTCCCTGGGAGACAGATGGTCATTCTCCTCCCATAAATTTAGACTTATAGCCTTGGAGATCCTTCTGAGGAGACTTCAGAACCGACCTAGCTGCAGTGGTGGGCAGGAGGTGAGCTTGCGGTTACGGTGGGGTCAGAAAATTACCGTGCTCTGTCCTCTGTTGCCGTTGGTTCCTGATGCTTAATGACCAGATACAGGACAGAGGAGAACGGCCACGTAGGATTTCCAGGCCACTGAGCTGCATGGAAGGTGACAGCCATTTCTCTCTTGGAGCAGCTGTTGGATCTGAACTGCTGACCTTGTGGTTCTCAGCCGAGCTCTTACCCACTGTCCCACTGGGTTCCTTGAAAATGGCAATGCAGTGTGGTAAAGTCCAGCAAGAGGTCTTTCATGGGGTAGTATAGGTTACCCCTGTTGAAAAAATGGGGGACACCAGAGTGGGGAAAGGGCACTGGCAGAAAGAAGGTGCATCAACATGGAATCTGAGATCAGATGGTGAAGGACCTCGTGAGTTGAAGAGTTTGAACTTTATTTGTAGGCATGCATTTCTTCAAGTTTGCTGAGAAAGCTGCCTTTCATGAGACTGTAAATGATTGTTACATGGATGCTGAACCTTGAGGAAGGAAGGGTTTCTTAGGTTAATATTATAGATGTTAATAAATATATTGAACCTCTCAGACCCTTTTATGGGAACTCTGGTGGCAAGAATCTGCTCTGCAATCCCGAGTGCACACAGTTCAGACCCACCAGCTGTTTGGCGGGAGAAGGGTGGGCAGTCTCCTCCCCTGCTCTTGACTGTCTCTGAAAACCCCCGGAGGCTCAGCTCTCAGGAGGTTCCAGCTCCACGGTGCACACCAACAGCAGCAGAGCTTTTCATAAGACTGCGTAACCCTGCGGGTGTAGTGAGTGGGCAGTTTGAACTTGTCCCCTCTTCTGTGTGTGAGGGGAGGACACAGCGGTCTCGTCATATTAAGCCTTACAGCCATAGAAAGCAGCTGGAGGGCTGCTGTGAGGGGGGATTGACTTGATGGCATGTTTGTTTTTTTTTTTTAATAAAATTGATAATGCATTATCAATTAGTAATTGAATATTGCAGTTATAATTTAATGGCTGTAGTGTGTAACATCTTCCAAACTTACTTTGTTGTGGGTCACTTTTCCCCTTAAGAACGTCTTGGATCATGTGCTAGGGCACAGGAGGAAAACACTGTTGTCTGCAGCGGGAGGTGCTGGGGGAGTCCATTGTAAGCAAGGCCCCAGGGTGTGATCAGATCCTTAACTGTCAGACACCCTGGCAGCAGTGAGCGGAATGCCTTTGAAGACCCTGATAGAAGCCTGAAGCAGGGCTGTGCCAGTGGAGAGGAAGGGAGGGATTTTGGAGATGTTTAGGAGACAGTCAGTGGCACTTTCTGAGATGGGGAGTGGAGGTTAGTGGAGGAGCCGTCTAGGATGATTTCCAGGTTTTCGGCATAATCAGCACGGTAGAATTCCAGGCCTGAGGACTTGAGGTTGGCAGGAGGTGCCTGCGGCAGACTCCTTTATGTCTGAGGGATACTGCCTTTTCTGACCCAGTGGTGTCCTTTGGCTTTGAACACTCAACCACAGTTCACTTGAGGATACAAAATGCATTGCATAGAAAGGAAAGTCTGTTTACTGAATCTGCGCTTTCCTTTTCAGCCGGGGCCTAGTCAGAGTGTCGACATGGAGTCTGTAGAGATGGATACCATCGAGGTGGAAGAGGGCACAGCTTTCTATCCTTCAGAACCGATGCTCTGCAGTGAGACGGAGGAAGGGCAGGTGCCTCATTCGCTGGAGATCCTGTACCAGGCAGCTGCTTGCTCTAATGCCAATGATGCCCTCATCGTGCTGGTCCATCTTCTCATGGTGGAGTCAGGCTACATACCTCTCGTAAGTATAGCAGGCAGAACGTGAACATGCTGGTGTCTGCTTCCTGTTGTGTGAAGGCGTGTGCGCATAAGTATGAGTAAGACATGGAGGTGTTCGTGTTTGTTGTTGTTGTTGTTATGTGCCGTCAAGTCATTTGCGACTCCTAGCAACCCTATGTACAACAGCCCTAAACCCTGCTCTATCCTGTACCAATCGCACTGCCTCTGACACATCTATCCTGATTACCCCAGTCACTGAATCAATCCACCTCACAGAGGGCCTTCCCCTCCTGCGCTGTCCCTCTACTCTACCCAGCATGATGTCCCTCTCCAAGGACCTGTCTCTCCTTAAAATATGTCCAAAGTATGTCAGACGAAGCCCCAGAATCCTTGCCTCCAAGGAGCAGCCTGGTTTAACCCTCTCCAGGATGAATCTGTTTGTTTTCTTGGTAGTCCGTGGTACATTCAATACTCTTCTCCAGCACCACAGCTCAAAGGCATCTATAATTTCTCTTCTATCCTCCCTAGTCATTGTCCAACTCTCTGATGCATAACAAGTGATTGCAAAGACCATGGCCTGTATCAGGTGCACCTTAGTCTCCAGAGAGACACCGTTGCTTTTGAGTACTTCAGAGAGGTCCCTAACAGCCGACTTTCGAATCGCAATACATTTTTTGATTTCCTGGCTGCTGGCCAAGAGTGCTGTTGAGTAGAGACTGTAAGGGAGTTCTGGGGACCTTGTGGTCAGAATGTGGGCTACAGTCCACCAGCTGCTCCGCAGGATGAGGGCATCTAACTGCCTCTGAAAACCCACCAGAGGGTCAGCTCTGCGACGGTATACGACAGCAACAACAAACACAACAACTGAGAATGTAAAGCCTCACTCAGTGATGGGCACATGTGGGCACTCAGTGAATGCCCCTTCCCCTTGTAACATCTTCCTTCCTCGTTTTCTTTACCAGTTTTTAGTTCATAGTGTAAGAATGATGACAGTGATGGCATCTGCTGTCAAGGGTATCCAGATAAAATAGATCAGTAGATGGGAGTTGGTGTGGGTGGACACCTGGCATTTTTTCTTCGTTAATGACTCTGTGAAATGCCAGTAACTTAGTAAGATGCAGTTAGGAAGAACATTGTCTTAAGCTGTTGTGCTGACCTGCATCCATTCATCTGGATATCTTTGGAAAATGCTGATTGTGGTTTCATGAGCCGGGGGTAGAGCGTGTTGTGCATGTTCCTTCCAGCGGCCAGGGCTGCTGGTCTAGGGGCCACGCTGTGAGAAGATGACCTGAGGAGTCATTTGCTCTGTGATCACTGAACCCTTGCAGCTTGCTTGCACTGAGGCAGAATTAGGAACGACAGATGTTAGGACAGCCTTGTCCCTGAGGAATCCATAAGTGGGGGAGAGGAAGACATTATTAGTATAATATTATGTTCTAAGTAACAATAATGGAAATAATTTTTTACTATAGAGAAAAGAGCATAGGATGGAAGATAGGAAATGACAGTTGGGAATTTTTTTTTTAAAAAAAAAAATACCCTTTTCATAGAGAAGTGTACTCGGGGTGGGGGGTGGGGGGAAGGGACGTGGGAATTGTATACTCTGAAGGAATTTTGTTTTGTTTTTTTTTTCTCTCTTCGGAGGGGGAAGAGAGCTGGTGGGGAGGGGTGGGCAGGGAGAAAATTGCGGCAATGAAGGAATGGAAATCCAAGACCCCTGTAAAAAAAAAAAAATAAATAAAAAAAATTACAGTAAAACAAAACAAAGCAAAAATACCCTTTTTTTAAAGGGTTTCAGAAAGGAATTTGTGATAATTAATGACTGTGCCTTGCTAGGCAGCTGCAGTTGTGCAGCCAAGATAAAGGCGTGGCCTCTCTAGAGGTTTGACACCCCCTGCCCCCGAGCTGCAGAGCAGGAGACAGGTGCATGGTTTCCTCCCAGATGAGTTACAGCCTCTGAAAAGGTGGTTCCCCCTTGATGGCAATGAGAGACAGAGAACTGCTTTTAAAAAGAAAAAGTCATACCTGTTTGATGCTAATTTTGAAAAACACTGGAATACGTTATCCTGTGATAGCACTATTGATGATTCGATACATACCGTTTAGGGTAGTATCCCGTGGACTGCCGTGAGGACAGACAGATCGGTCCTGAAGGAAGGGCAGCCAGAGTGCTCCATAGACTCGAGGATGGCGAAGCTAACTGGACATGTTTTCAGAAGGAACCAGTCCTTAGAGACATCAGCCAGGAAAGGTAGAGAGTCAGCCAAGAGGAAGACCTTCCGTGAAACGGATCAGCGCAGTGGCTCCCTCAGGGGCGTGAGCAGGACGGAGACCATGAGGATGGACCAGGACAGCGCAAGGCGCCGCTGTTCACAGGGCCGCTGGGAATCCTGGTCACCCAGCAGCAGTGAAGGGGCTGTGGGGAGTGCTTATCTCTAGACCACTTAGGGACTTCTTGGGTTTGGCATCATTTTTCCAGTAAGCCTTTTCTTCATGGTTTGTTTCCCTTTGATTTCCTTCTCCAGGGGACAGAAGCCAAGGCGGTGTCCATGCCCGAGCAGTGGCGCTCCGGCGGCGTGTACAAGCTGCAGTACACGCACCCGCTCTGCAACAGCAGCTGTGCTGGACTCACCTGCGTGCCTTTGGGGAACCTCGTCGTCGTAAACGGTGATTGGATGCCAGAGGCACGGGCTTTAGTTGATGATACTTCCGTGTCTCTCCCCAAGTGTCTGCTAAGTCCCTTCAGTGGTGGGCTCTCATGATACTGTTGGAAGGTGTGCTCAGCCTTCCTCTGTAGATCACTGGCAATACTGGCCTGATGTGAGGGCCAGCAGCATACTCTCTGCATATTTTAACCTTGTGATTTTGGGCTCCCACCCCCATCCCCCAAGTAATGGAAGCTTTTGTGGATCTAAGCAGTAGTCCATGGGAAATGACGTGACAGTAGAAGTGAGGTGAACACATGACCGCTGTTACACGTGGACTCTTTGAAGGATGCTTTTTATTTCTGCCTAGGGATGACTTTTATTTATTTGTATTTTAAATTTAAAACTACAGCCTTGGCTGAGAGCTCGTGAGATTGAGCTGGGCCAGCTTTCATCCAGTTCAGCATCTCTGTGTATATGTGTGATTACATTGAACTTCCTGGGGACATCAAGAATACTGACTGTTTGGGTCTAGGGAGGGATGATGTTGCGAAACTGGCAAGATTATTTTGAATTTTTTTTTTTTTTAGAAAATCTACTTTATTTGAATTAAAGCTTATAAATCTTAATAGTTTTTCCAGAAAAATATTAATAATCATTAATTGCTACTGATTGATGTGATTAATTCATGACAATGCCTGAGAAGACTAATTATATATTGCTAGTCACTTGACCTGCCTTCCTTCTTTATTAGGGGTTTTTTGGTCTTTTTTTTTTTATTTTTTGCTTACAAAGTTCATATACATTGTGCTTCATACTATTCTTCTCATTGTGTTTCATACAATCATTCTCATGCATTATGTTTTATAAAATTTATCACAGTTGGACTTAGACATTCATTATCCTGTCTTTTCACCTGTATCCTTCCCATTTCCTCTCCCCACCACCACCCAACAGCTGAATGGATTGAGAAGTTGTGGTACATTCACACAATGGAATACTGTGCAGCAGTCAAGAGCAACAGTTTTGAAAAATTAATACCTAACTTGGGAGAGACTGGAGAGCATTATGCTGAGTGAACTAATTCAGTCTTATAAGGACAAATACTGTATCTGAACCATTATCATAAAAATAGAAGGATAACTAGTAAAACAGTATGGGAACTCAGGGGGTGAAAGGGTGGCAGTAGAAGGGAAGGATGGGTAGGGGGAAAACCATCACAAGGTGGTAGGATCCTTTTAACAGCAAGACGTAGACTCATTGCTTAAAGAGTAAAGAGTAGCATTTTCAATGACTCCATTAGAAAGAATGAATTAATTGTATTTGACAGCCTTCTATTAAGCTTGTTGCGTATCTTTCTGTAACTAGTAAGCGGCTGTTGGTACTTCTTAGTGGATTTTATAGAAGGATGCTTACTGTTGCTTTTAAAAGATAATGCTTTAAGAGGGATTTTCCTTCTTGTGACAGTTTGAGTATCTTTTTTTTTTACACCTCATTTGGAAGAAGGGCGACGTACAGCAGTTTGCTTTGTAAAATGTATTAGTTTCCTGGGGGAAGAGAAACGTCATCTTTTTTATTCTTCTGCTTCTTTACAGTTACACTAAAAATAAACAGTGAGCTTAAACCTGTAAAACGATTGCAGCTGAGGCCAGAATGTTTTATTTGCAAGGAAGCACCAGGTAATGTACTCGTTATTGAAATTTATTGGTGGAAAACTCTCAAAATGTTTGTTTTTAGGTGTATGTATGTGTATAGTATACTTTTCTATGTGTAAATAACAGATTCCAGCTACACTAACACATCTCTAATCGTAATTCATTAATAATAACTAAACAATGATGATGTGAACCACAAAGGAGTTGCCATTTGTGAGTAGTTGCTGTTTGTAAGCAACTTGCACATGCCTTGAATTTTTGACATAATAATAGACTTTAGATTTTATGAGGGTAAAAAAAAAAGATTTTATGGGGGTCGATTCATAGCCATGACAAGATAGAACTTGAGAACTGCTTGTTGGGGTTTGTTTATATTTTATAAAAATATTAATAGATCACATGTATGTGAGTAAATATGTGTGTCTGGTCATTTAGACTAATAAAATGTTACTGTTTTCCTTAAAAAATATTAATAGATACAAGGAAGGCAGATTTTTATTTTTGATATCTTTCAGTTAAACCTATGATATGGGGGGGGTAGGTGGTCAGTAAAGAAGAGATGAGTGGAGGTAGAACTGGCCTTTTCCAGTTTTCTGTTACTTGCTGGACAAGTAAGTGTCTTTGCAGCCATTAATAATCTAAGTCCTAGTAACAGGTGTGGATGATTGAAAATCCAGAGGGGAGTGGTCTGGTACAGTGGTGAGATGGCCTTGACTGTGGCGTCTTACGGAAAGGCTGGAGCTATAGCTTTGCAGTAAAGGCCTTGAGACCTATTCTGATTAGGTTCTAGGGGAGATCAGGCTTTGAGAGCAGGACTTTTAAACTAAAATTGGTAGGAAAAGGAGACATCAGCATACGTATTTGTATTACTGGCTGGCGTAGAATTGGAAGTTGGGTAACAGAACTTAACATTTAGTATCAGATCAGAGAGTTGGACAGTAACCAAGGAGGATAGGAGAATTGATGCCTTTGAGCTGTGGTGCTGGAGAAGAGTATTGAGAATACCATGGACTGCTAGGAAAACAAACAGATTTGTCCTGGAGAGGGTTAAACCGGGTGGCTCCTTGGAGGCAAGGATTCTGAGGCTCCGTCTAACATACTTTGGACATGTTGTGAGGAGAGACTGGTCCTTGGAGAGGGACATCATGCTTGGGAGGGTGGAGGGACGGCGCAGGAGCGGAAGGCCCTCTATGAGGTGGATTGATTCAGTGACTGGGGTAATTGGGATGGGAGTGTCGGAGACAGTGCGATTGGCACAGGACAGAGTGGAGTTTAGGGCTGTTGTACATAGGGTCGCTATGAGTCGCAAGCGACTCGACGGCACATAACAACAACATCAGTCTAGACCACTGTTTCTCAGTCGTCTTTTTCATTATGGTGTCTTTCAGGAGTCTTTTTTAAGTCCCTGGTGGTGCAGCAGTTAATCTGTTTGGGCAGAAGTGCCTTGGAAGAAAGGCCTGGCAATTTATTTACAAAATTAGCAGCCATTAAAGCCCTGTGGTACAGTATGCACATAGGCTTGTCGTGGATAGGAATTGGCTTGATGGCAGTTGTTTCAGTTCCATTTGGAAGAACCTGTCCCTCCCTCCGTTGTCCTTGAGCTCTACAAGTTGGGCGTAACCTTGTTAATTTGATATCCTGGGATTTTTCAGCATTCTGTTCAATCATGTACTGTTATTTTTGTAAGAATTATTGTTTGTGAGTATTTTCCCCTTGGATTTGGTTGGCAGTAGTAGATGATACCATTTCAAGTTTTCTCACTTGATTTTTTTGTTCTATTTTTTTTTTATTTTTAAAAATGTAGAGGAAACTGCAGCCAAGGTTTACAAAGATCTTCAGAAACTCTCCCGCCTCTTCAAAGACCACCTGGTGTACCCTCTCCTGGCTTTTACACGACAAGGTGAGAGAGAACACTTTGACAGACCCAGTGGTTGGAGAGAAGAGTTTGCTCAATCTGCTTAGTGCTCCATTCCATCTAACGTTCTTTTATTCTAGTCAAGTTTTGCTCTTTTAAAACTAAGCTTATGTGTTGTTGTTAGGTGCCCTCAAGTCAAGTATGACTCATAGCAGCGCTGTCAACAGTAGATGTGAACTCTGTCCTCTCCTGTGCCATCTTCACAATCCCTAACACTGGAGCCCATTGCTTCAGTCACAAGCCCGTTGCTTGTGTCAACCCATTTGGTTGAAGATCTTCCTCCCTTTTGCCATCTCTCCACCTTTCCAAGAAAAATGTCCTCCTCCGAGGAGTTGCATCTCCTAGCAATATGCCCAAAATACGTGAGACAAAGCCTACATGCTAAGCCCTTAAGTATTATCACTCTTCTATTATATTTCTGTAGTATTTGACACATCTTTATGATGACCCAAAGGTGCTCTGGGTAGCATTCAGTTGTTAACCAGAAGGTTGGCAGTTCAAACCCACCAGCTGCTTTGTGGAAGAACAGTGTGGCAATGGACTCCCATAAATGTTGTTAGGTGCTGGGGGTCGACCGTGACTAATAGCAGCCCTGTGCGCAGTGTGAACTCTGTAGGCCTACTGGTAAGAAGCTGCGTTGCAATCTCAAAGTCAGGTGGTTTGAATCTACCAGTTGCTCTGCAGGAGAGGGACGGGCAGTCTCCTCTCATGTGGGTGAGCTGTGAGTTTGTTCCGACTTGATGGCTCAGAGCAGCAACAACATGCCCTGACCTGTGCCATTCTCACCTCTGGCCATCCCAAGCTGTGGGCAGTTACTGTGTGAGTCCCTCTCGTTGGTGGTCTTGGTCTCTTTTCACTGACCCTGTACTTCTCTCAGCGTGACGTCTTCCAAGGGCTGGGCCTCCTGACATAAAGATGACTGGAAACCCTATAGGGCAGTTTTGCTCTGTCCTGTAGGGTCACAGTGAGTCAGAATTGACTTAATGGCAACAGATTTCTTTTGTATTCCCCCATGGGTATGATGGTTTTATCCCAGTGTCTTGAATTTGGTATGATTTCTTGCCTCCTAAGCACTGAGCATCCCATGGACAGCCAAGAGAACAAATAGATAAGTCTTGGAGAGGGTGCAGCCGGAGTGCTCTTTGGAGGCAAGAATGATGAGGCTTTGCCTCACACACCTTGGGCATGTTGCTAGGAGGGGCTATTCCTTGGAAAAGGACATGAAGCTGGGATGGGTTGAAGGTCAGCCAAGAGGAAGACCCTCCATCAGGTGGATTGATGTGGTGACTGCTGCAATGGGCTCTTGTGTGTCAGGAAGTGTGAGGATGGCACAGGACAGAACAGGGTTCAGATCTTTTGTTCACAGGGTCACTGAGTTGTGCTCGACTCGGCCGACATAGTAGATAATGTGTTGTACTCACTTTTGTATTCTTGAAGTCTGCCACAACTATAAGCAGTATTAAGTAAACACATAAGTAATGGATAGTTTGTAAATTGAGTCTTATTTTGTTACTTATTTTTTTTTAACCAAAATTTCTTTGGATTGTCTTGTCAGGTTTTTTGTTTGATGTCTCATATTTTTGTTCAATGCTAACACCAAATTTGAAGTAGATACATTTTATACTTATTTCATGGGTGATGAAGCCATAATTAGTTGAGATTTATGATTGGCACAAAATCTCTATTTTTCAGGTTTCTCTAATTTGTACTGCAGTAAAAATATTACCAATTTTTGATGACTTTAAGGGACAAATAATTTCTTGCTCATGTATGTGTCACGTGTGAGTTTTCGTTGGTGGGACAGTCTCTTCTTGGGACAGAGGGAGAGCAGGACCCGTGTACCATGTGTTGGTTCTTAAAACTTTTACTCAGAAGTCTGTCATCTCCACTCAGATGTCATTGGGCAAACCAGATAAAACACAGTGGCCATGCCTGAGGCCAATGCAATGAGGAGCTAATTACAGAGTAAGAAACAGTCAATTAAGAACCATAAGACAATCTCCTCCAGTCTTTTAACTAGAAAGTAGGTTCAGACATGCACAAATGTGCAGGTAGGTAATGTGACTTTATTTGCCAACTGCGTGCAGAAGAATGCATAATATTGTGGGTCTCGAGCCGCATGGCCCTGTGACCATTGTGCCACAGTCTTCCCCATTAGTTGGTGGTAAAGGAAGGGGAATAATGTGAATATTAATACTCTCAGATAACATCTTTGTTGGATTTTTATTATCTTTGTTAGTGGGTAATGATACTAGAAATGTTTTTTAAAAACTCAATACTTAAAAAGGAAATTACGTTTTAATTCCGAATGTATTACCATCCTTCTTCCCTTTTATTGGCTTTGCTTCTGAGTATGTCTACATCCCTTTTTCCTTTTCTAGCATGCTAGATGTGAAATAATAGTAATTGCTAATACTTCAGGGTTTACTGTGTGCCATTGCTCTAAGTGTTTTTAAATATATTTCAGTTTCCCAGTAGCTTAGTGAAGTAGGTAATGTTTTAACCCACGTTATAGATGAGGACTTTGAGTTAGAGGTCAACTTTTTCCAAAGCCACTCAGCTAGGAAGTGGCAGGGTTGAGAACCATTTGTAAGGACTTTTTTTTCTCTTCATGATAAGGAGTTGTGCTCCAGCCCCAAAGCATGCAGTTCAAATCCAGCTGCTCCGTAGGAAAAAAGATCCGTCTCCTTACATGCAATTTACTGTCTCTGAAAACCTGCTAGAGGGTCAGCTACGTGTAGGTTCCCAGTCAGTGGTATACGGTGCTGGCCAGTGTTTAGGCATCATCACAGCCATTGTAATGAAGCTTGATTTGTTTGTGTTGCCATGAAATGATACAGCAAATAAAGGACCTAGAGCTAACGTGATTTGGTATCAACCTGGCATTAAAGATCATAGATAATGCTGTAATGGAGACTACCAGCTAATTGGCTACCTCTTTAGAATGCAGTAAAGGAGCCTTGGTCTTGGTGGTGTAGTGCAGAATGTCTTGGACTGTTAACGGGAAGGTTGGTAGTTCGAATCCAACAGTCACACCTTGGGAGAAAGATAACAGTCTTCTCTCGTAAAGATAGGCAGCCTTGGAGACCGGATGGAGGGGCACTCTGAGGTAGAGCTGGCACCAGCTTCATTTGGTCCTTTTGGTTCTGAAACAGTAAGGAACCCTGGTGGCATAGTGGGTGTTGGACTGCCCAGGGGTTGGTAGTTCAACTCTACCAACCGCTCCACGGGAGAAGGAGAAGGCAATCTCCCCTCCTAAAGATTTACAGCCTTGGAAACCTGGTGCAGGGGCCAGGAGGCAGATTTGACTCGCTGACAGGATTAGGAAGCAGTAAGTTGGCAATTTAGCCTTGGCTCTGGAGTAAGATGAACGCCCTTTGCTCCGTCATGCCTGTGACTTCTCTCTTTTTTCCCTTTTAGCCCTGAACCTCCCAGATATATTTGGGCTGTTAGTGCTCCCGTTGGAGCTGAAGCTGCGGATCTTCCGCCTTCTGGATGTTCGCTCCGTCCTGTCCTTGTCTGCAGTTTGCCGAGACCTCTTCAGCACGTCAAATGACCAGCTCCTGTGGAGGTTTCTGTATCTGCGGGACTTTCGAGGTCATTTTCCTGGTGATTTCCATAATGAAGTAGTAAAAGGGCTGTGTGCTGTGGAAGTCTTACGTAATTAGCTTGCTAAAGGGTTTTAGTTGCAAGCATATTACTGTTGTTTTTTAAAAGAGTAGCAAGTGGTCACATAACAGTCTCCGAGAGTCTAAGCTTAATACATACCATTGTCTATGTCCTCAGAGCTCTCTTCATTCCTACATTGTTGTGTTTTCCATGACACAAATAGCTCTTTAGTCTAAAAGATGATTTAATGATATAAAAGAGAAATCCTGATTCTTCTCCCCGTGTGCACCTTCCTCAGTGCCTGTGTCATTCAGATTTAAACAGTCGGTTATCAGACATCTTGTAGGAACCCTGTTCTCAATGATTAGTGGTGTATGAGAATTTGAACTTAGATTTGAATGTGTCAGTCAAAGGGTGCTTACTTTTCTGTTTGCATGTGTTTAGAGCGCATCTCAGTTTTTTAATTTTTACATTTATTGGTAGTTTATTTTTGTATCGTGATGATTATCAGGACCTTAGTCCACTGAGAAAATTTCCCTTTCTCTCAAATCCTAAAAAGGACAGTTCAGTCCTGCTGCCTTGTGGGTTGACATGTTTTCATTTTAGCGCTTAGTGAGTAAGCTACCTCAGCTGCTCCCTGCAAGGACCTGTTTATAGGAGTTAACTCTGCTCAGTCTGGTCAGAATGAGAAGTTAGTTAAAGCTTACGTTAAAAAGACTAGAACAAGGGCACTCTGGTGGCCTAGTGGCAAGAAGCTGCACTGCAATGCCAAAGGCGCAGTTCAAATCCACCAGATGTTCTGCTGGAGAAGGAGGGGCAGTCTCCTCCTGTACCAGATCCGATTCAGTGGTACACACACAAATAATGAAATAAAAAATATTAAAAAAAAAGAATAGAACATGTCTTCTAAGATATTGTTGATCCCTTTGCAGCTCTGTGGTGTGGAAGACCTAAAGGACTGAAAGTAGACGAATAGGGATATAATTTATAGCATATCTGTGTGTTTTTAATTTTCATAGTTTTCATAGAAACTGTCCTTTATTTGCAAAATGTGCTTAGGAACATTTCTGAAGAACAAAATTATATTACGGGTCTGAAGAATTCATACCAGGAATGGAGTTTGAGAGGTTTGAATCCTGACTGGAATGTCAAGAAGATACTCTTTCATCCACCTCCGTGCTGCACCCACGTGACTTTAGAAGTAGATGTGGGCTTGTCCTTTCCCACCACAGTTATGGGAGGAGGCTGTAGAGAGAACAGGTGCCTACAGTGGCGCCACCCCGAGGGTGGTGGTTGGAATTCACCGGCTGTGCCACGGGCGTAAGACGGGCCAGTGTCCTATGCAGTTGACACACCTGCGGAGAACCTGCTGGCAGTTAGCTGGAAGTTCTACCCAACGGCAGAGAGTTGCTTGCAGACATATGTATTGTGGAATGGTTATTGGGACTAAGCAGGCAATCAGATCTATAAGTTCTTTTTTTTTTTTTTCTCTAATTTTTTAAAAATTTTATTTTATTCTTTTTTGTGTGTACTGTCAAATTGGATCTGACTGGTACAGGAGGAGATTGTCCCTCCTCCAGCAGAGCATCTGATGGATTTGAACCACGTACCTCTGGAATTACAGTGCAGCTTTTTGCCACAGATCTGTCAGTTCTTAAAGGAGCAGAAAGGCTGACATTTTCAGCTTCAGTGGAGAAGACAGGCTTTCATAGGTTTGGACCAGGGAACACGTTAGAGTCCTGCTCACCTATGGCGTGTTGCTGCTGCTGTCATGTACCATTGAGTCAGAACTGACCCATAGGGGACCCTCCGGCGGGTTTTCAGAGGCTGTTAATCGCATGGGGGGAGATGGCCCATCCTTGTCCCGCGGAGCAGCTGGTGGATTCCAACAGCGAAGCTTCTTGCCACGAGGCCACCAATGCTCCCTGTGGCATGTTGCCAGGGACGCTTTACTTCTCCATGGTCACACGGTGATGGCTTGGTGATTACTGCAGTGGTGTTTGGAATGCAGAGGGTTTACCCAGAGCTCCAAACCCTCCAGGATTGCTAGGTCCACGGCCAAGACCCCGACTCTGGGCTTCTGCCACTGTTGTTTCTGTGGGTCACTGGTTTTCAAATAGTTGTTTGATACAGGGGTGAGTTAGGGGTCATTTTAAAAAAAAACACAACAAACCACAAAACCCTGCATGCATCTTAGATTGTAGGAGTAAATTGGTTTAAGTGTAGCGGGTCTCTAGTGGCGAGGTCGACAGCGAGTTGCACTGCTCACCAAAAGGCTGTATCTCTGGTGGTTCGAATCCACCAGCTGCTCCTCCGGAACGAGATGGCACTTGCATTGCTAGTTACAGCGTCGGAAACCTGCTGAAGAGTCATTGTGGGTTGGAACTGAACTTGACTCCAGTGAGTTTTTGAGTTTTGTTTCAAGTACACATGTGCAGTGTTGTACTAGGCTCCAGTGTGAAGTACTTGTTCTGTGGTTCATATGTAAGAAGTTTGAACGACAATTCTGATTGTCCATGCCCTACCTTAAGGTGGTAACCGTGAAACTCTGGAGGGTAGGTCTTGTGTGTGTGCATGGATGTGTGTTTAAAATGTGTGAGGTCTGCAGGGTTCTGTTGGCTCTCCTCTCTCTCCTGATTGCCACTTCTCTTCCCACTGAACCTGTGCCCTTGAGCCTAAAGGCTTACGTGCTGTCTTGTCTTAGGTGGCAGCAATATGTGTCACCTCAAAAAAAATTCTACTTTGAGTCAAAAGTAAAACCCAAGATGGTCAACATGTAAAGCAGGCTGGCTTGTGAATACTCCTAAGAGGAAGAAATGCTCTTTCATTTTTGTGTTCAAGTCCAGGTTTAAGTTCTGTTCCATCACTGTCACCTTTACAGATGGTGCAGGTTTGTTTGTAAGCTGAATGGTCAGAATTCATACTGAACTTGCTTACAGATTTACTGTTACTAGGCGGGAATTTCTGCAAGTCTTATCTCCACATTAATGCAGTAACTTAGAGGAGAAGTCACTATTTTTTCCATACTCTTCATTAAACTGATAGTTGAGGGGTTCCTCTGTTTCTCTTTAATTCATATCAAGTAAGTACCTGTTCTGTTTTATATAAACAACCCAAACCCGAACCTATTGCCTTCAAGTGGATTCTGACTCCTGGCTCCCGCCCTGGGTTTCTGAGTCTGTAAATCATAACACGACGGCACTACCTCATCTTTCTCCTGTGGAACAGCTGGTGAACTTGAACTGACTAATGTGTCACCAGCCCTCTTTATGTAAATAAAGTGCCCATTTAGAAAAGTCTTAGCCGCAGTGATGCTTTGAAAACTGTTGGGAGAAGATAATCTACGTCAAACAGAGCAGAGAGCTTGAAGTCAGCTTTACCTCCACTCAGCACAGGAGCCCAGCGGAGCTTGTGCAGGCTCGAGTTGTGTGGGCTGTGGGCTTAGAAGCAGTTGCCACTCATGGCCTAGAGCGAGGGGGGAAGACAAGCAGAGCGGAGCGCCAGCCTCCGTGTGTCCATCCGTAGTCCCTGTGGGAACCACTGCCTTTACTTACACGCAGCACAGAACAGTGACCGTCACCTCAGCCAGCAGGAAAGGAGTTGATGTCCACGCTCCATGCTTGCTTAGGAAGACAGGAAGTGGTTTAACGTTGGATGAATGAAAAATTTCTATCTTTGGTGTTTTATTATTTTCTTTTTTAGATACTACTGCCAGAGCTCGAGACACAGATTGGAAAGATGTAAGTGTTCTTAAATATGAAGGCTAATAATTATGACAATTAGTACATTAAAGATGTATTTAACTTTTTATTATGACTTAATGAAATCTGTTTCATCAAATGTATAGCTATATCTCAGTAAATGGAGATGTTTGCTTGTTTTACCTTGGACTTTGTCGTGTGCTGTGAATCAGTGCTGACCCTTAGTGGCCTCGTATGACGGAGCCTCGGGGCCTTGCTAGCTGTCATCATCATGGGAGCAGATCTCTGGGTCTCTTCTCTCATGAAGTGGCTGGTGGATTTGAACCACCAACCTTTTGAGTTGTTACCAAGCTCTTTAATCGTTGTGCTTTATGGAGGCTCCTTAGACTTAGACTTTCCTATATATATTTTTTTTTCTCATATAGGAAAAAGCCTTAAAATGATGATTGCTTTTATGTAGACTTAATAGAAAACATTCTTAGTTAGATAACTAAGGAGCTGTCATAACTTAGTGGTAAGGAATTGCTCTGCCAACACAGAGGTGTGTGGTTCGAATCCACCAGCTGCTCCAAAGGAGAAAGGTGGACAGTCTCTTCCTGTAAGATTTACTGCCTCTGAAAACCTGCTGGAGGGCCAGCTATGGATTGGTTCCAACTTGACTTTAAAGCCTCAGTTATGTGCAGAATACATAATACTACTGTTCTCCAGAAAGAGGCTCCATTCTCTAAACTAGGCCTCTCTTTTGTGTTGTTTATTTTGGGATCAATTAAAGATGTCATTTAGGTGAAAAATGACTTGAAGTGTTGTGGGTATCACCTCCTCCTTTACTCTCAGTACTTTATATTTTGGTGCTCGACATTCTCCAACAAAATTTGAGCTTTTCCATTTTCAGAAAAGGCTACGAATTTCGCAGCAGCCCTCTAATTTCAGTCTTAAAGTCTGTGCCATCCAGGTGTCCTGCCCTTGATATATTGTTGCTTCATATGAACAGTGTTAGTCATGGCAGCTGCAGTGTGATTGAAGAATAGCGTTCACTTGGCTCTGTATTCAGAGCTGCTACCTTAGTCATGAAGTGAGAAACTGGTAAATGTTCTCTGCTCTCTCTGCCCGGATGGATGCTGTGGTGAGAGCAGAGGCAGATTCCTGGGAGCCCTCCTGCCACTTCCCGTGTTGCTCTTCTCTTTTCCAGTTGTACAAGAAGCGGTACAAGCAGAGAAAAGCTGCCTGCAGAGGAAAGCTGGTCATCATCCAGGCAGGACCACCCCTCCCCATCCCCGGTTCTCTGCTGCCTCCTGGCATTATTGGTGGGGACTATGATGCAAGGCCTATGCTTCCCTTTGCCGGGCACCCAATCAGATCCATCATCCCTGGGCCTGGGGAGCTTCCCGGCCAGTTCCCTCTGCTCAGACCACGCTTTGATCCAGTCGTTCCACTTCCGGGCCCAGACCCCCTCCAGCCTGGCCCAGGACGAGGCAATGACAGGTTTCCCTTAAGGCCCGGCAGGGGTCAGCCAGCTGACCGTTGGCCTCCCTTCATGTGATTGCTTTGTCATCTCACCCAAGAGCTTGCTCTGTCTTCTCAAAGGCCAGCCAGTGTCGTCCTTGGGGAAAACACAGTTGATTTTATCATTCTGGCCGTGATTGGAGACAGGCATTCATGGAGCCTCGCTGTCTGTGCTGAGGCTTGAGAATGGGCCCTGGGGCCCCAGAGCCACTGCGGACGAGCCTTGGCCTTGAGAATAGTAGAACTCTGCTTTCTTACCTCTGGCTTCCCTTTTCGAACAAAGGTTGTGTTTTGATAATATTCTGGATCAGATTAAATAAATAATTTGTAAATAGCATGGCACATGTGACTCTAATTATTCTGGAAAGATATACTTAATCAGCACTCCAGTGGCTTCAAGTGTAACTTGGATATTTAAAAATCCTCAGGAAGAACTGTCTGAAAGGAATAAATGATTATTCATTCATTACATGTGTGAAAACAGTCTGGAGCAAGGGGTGCATTGCTAGGTGGGGGGAGGGGAAGGAGAAGAAAATTTACAACAATGAATTTAAAAAAAAATAAATTTACAAACCCCAGAGGATCCAAGGGGGGAAGGGTGGGAGCAGAGGAGTGAGCATGGGGTGGAGGTGGGGTCATAGGGTTGTACAGTTTGATGGGTAGGAGGAGGAATGGGTAATGGAAATGGGAAAATCCAGAGTGAAAGACAATATTTGCAAGCTTTTACATAAGCCAGTATATAACAAAAATTATATTTAACAACAGAAACCCTCAGAGAACCTAGTCAGTGTCATCCAAATGGTTATTGCAGGAGGTGTCCTTTCAATGGATTTAATGGCACCCTTTCTTCAAATGTAATCATTTCCTAAAGTCTACGTTATGAAATGACTGGAACCAGAGCTAGTCTGATGGTGAAGATGACACGAGACTGGGCACTTTCTGTCCACGTGGTGTGTACCTAGGAGCTGCCTCGATGGCATTGACATCAGAGTCCGGTCTCAGTGGGCTTTGCGGTAAGTATCTGGCCACTCACCTCTGTCAACCTCCGTCTGCAGTCCTTTGGAGGCTCCGTGCTGGCCCCGCCTGGCCTCTGGACAGCAGCACTGCTTGAAGACTGTGAGGCTGTGGGCCATGCTTCTGGCTCCTGAGGTGAGTTGAAGGGAAAGACCGTGTTGTGAATTCTTGGCCCCTAATCCATAAATGATTGACATCTGTTAAGAGTTTATTATTCAGAGGGCTTACCCCTTATTTAAAAGAACATGTGCTTTGAAGACTTGAAATAGACAAAATTCAAGATTTATTTTTCTTTCAAGAAGGGGAAAAATGCTAAACACAGATTCATCATACAAACAACTGTATAGAAACATGCTATAGTGACAGGAATTTAAATCTGAATCACAACACAGGAATAGAGAGAGCACTATTAATACCTGCAGGAAATATGTAGGAATATTGCCAATATTTTTTTTTCTTTTTAAAAAATCTGTTTTGCATATAAGGAAATGGCTTGGGATGTTAGGTGTTGCAAGAATATTCTGAGTCCTGTATATAAGTGAAAAATATTATTTGTTTCTACACACGCTTAATATTGAGTCTTTTCCTCATCACAGTGGAGAAAACTCAATGATAGGATTTCCCAGTGGTCATGTTACTCGAGTAGCTTGATAGGTCAAGGACTGGACTGCTGGCTTGACTTTCTGCTGGCTTTTGTAAATAAATGAGCGACTTGACAATCTTAACACATGTGTCCCTTAATGCCTTCTGGTTTTAAGGAAGTCTTGGTTTAAGAGGGTCACCTTAAAGCTTTGATGGGTCCAGATACATTCTAGTTCTCCTCTGCATCTCTTTGTGGCCATGTATGATGTTATACTTGCTATGTGGTGGGGGTGGGAGGATGTGACTACGAGAAGCACCAAATACCAGAGTTTTCCTCGGGCAGTTGTTTTCCAGTGGTCCTTGAGGGTCCAGGGCTGATGCTGGTATCCTTGGGGAGAGGTGCAGCTTTTCTTACCTGACCTTGGACTTGGCTGCAGATATGCTAAATCTCTTCATCTCAGGATACAGGTGGTGTGCCCTAAATGAAAATCTGCAGCCGCCTCAAATCATGTATTGCAGTGAAGTGTTAACAAACCCCTGCTCCTTTTGAAGAGTTGAATTTAAGCTTAGAAGCTGCCAAAATCTTCCATACTTTCTACCTGACCCGGGCTGCTGAGTTGTACGCTTTGCTGGTGTTTAATGAATGAGAAGGAAACTGATTTAGTTGTAGCCCATTCGCTGCCTGATGTTCCATCTTGAACTACGAGGGAGGCAAGGCAGCCGTGGTGCGCCAGGGCACGCGCTCAGCTTCACTGCTGTGAACCCCAAGGACCTTCTGTGGCCCCTCATTCCCCCCTTAGCTGTTGTTATTAAGAGGAGCTTGGTCTCTCCTCTCTGTCTCCTTGTTTTCTTCCTGTTGATAAGTGCAAACTAATGACCTGGCATGACTGGTAATCGGATCCTGGTCCCTTCTCGATTGACGATACATTCATTCCTTAAGTAAAACAAGAGTTGGGCTCTGCCCTGTGCCCCTCCTGCTTGGCTTGACAGCTGCGTTTCCTCTATCCGAGCTGGATCATGGCCTCTTTTTGCTCGCCTGCACTTGGACAGAGTGTCAAGCTTTGACTTCTACCTGCCCTCTTTATGGAGCCTGAACAAGGAGTGAGACAGAGGTCCTAGCTCCCCACTGCACATAGACCCCCGAACCTGCTGCCCCTGAGCCGATGGAAGGAAACAGGCTGAGCAGTTGGTGGGTTCAAACTGCTGCCCTGCCAAGCACTTAACTGCTGCACCATCGGGCTTCTGGTGAGCCTTCTGTGCCATAACTATGGTAAAGAATCCTTTGAGTAAACTCCAGTTGAGTGGCTGAGATTCTTGGGAAATACAAGGACTTAACTCACTCACTGAGAGCATTGGACACAGTGGATGCAGCAGTGGGTTTAAACCCAGCAGAGATAGGGACATGGTGCAGAATTTTGCTCTACTGTACACAGGGCCCCCTGTGAGTCACAGCCAACTCAGCAGCACCCAACAGCAACGTGGTCTCCCCCAAACTACATGCGTGCAGATGAACAGAAGATTATTTCAGTGCAGTGTATAAAATGTATTACATCATGGGTCTGGACATGTCTGCTTCGTTATAAAAGTCAGGCTGGCTGGTTTGAGAAAAGGACTTGTGTTCCTTTGGGTTGAAATATCTGAATGCTGAGAATGTTTTAGAGAAAAGGGAGAGAGTAGAGGAAATCGAAGAGAGGCCATGCTGATGCTGTTTAGGGAGGCACTAAACAGCTCGTCGAGGACCAGGTGAGTTAAGGGATGATGGCAAGGACATCATCCCTGAAGAAAGAAAAAAGGTCATTACAAACACAGAAGAAAGAAAAACCCCCAAAATATAGATGTCAGAAGGGACAAGAAATTGCACCGGAGTGTCAAGAAGACAAAGGGAAAACATGTTGAAGTAAAAGAGCTGAACAGGAGATTTCGAAGGACAGCTTGGGAAAACAAAGCACACAGTTTTATAATGGAATGTGCAGAGAGCCGGAATTGGAGAATAAAAAGGGAAGAACTTGCTCTACATTCCGTAAGCCTCGAGTCGCAATATTGAAAGATACTGTGGGAAATACATTGAATGACCCAGAAAGCATCACAAGAAGATGTCACTGCCCCAAAAGAACTGACTGACACTGGAAAAATATCAAGAAGTACCATGTGATCAGGAGCCAATGGTAATGAAGGAAGAAGGTGAAGCATCATTGGGGACCATGGCAAAATAGAAGGCCCGGGAATTGATAGGATACCAATTGACTTGTTTCAGTTAACAAATGCAGCCCTAGATGTGCTCACAGGTCTCTACCCAGAAATTTGGAGGACAGCTGTCTGGCTAATGGATTGGAAGAGGTTCATCTTTGTTCTCATTCCCAAGAAAGGCGATTCAACAGAGTGTAAAAACTATTGAACACTATCATTAATATCACATGTAAACAAAGTCCTGCTGAAGATCATTCAAAACCGACTAGAGCAGAATATAGATGGGGAACTGGCAGAAGTTCAAGCAGAATTTAGAAGAGGTGATAGTCGCAGGGAGATCATTGCCGATGTCAAATGGGTCCTGGCTGAAATTAAACTAGAAGAATGTCTATTTATGCTTTATTGACTATGCAAAGGCATTTGACTATGTGGATCATAACAAGTTAGGACTAACATTGAGACGAATGGGAATCCCAGAGCATTTAGTTGTGCTCACGTGAAAACCTATACCTAGACAAGGAGGCTGTTGTGTGAACAGAGCAAGGGAACACTGCATGGTTTAAGAAGGGGTGCTCTCTCCATATCTGTTCAATCAGTATGCGGAGCAAATAATCGAGAAGCTGGACTCTGAAGAGGAATGTGGCATCAGGATCGGAGGGAGAGTCATAGTAACATGCATTATTATATAGATGACATAACCTTGGTTGTTGAATGTGAGGAACACTTGAAGCACTTGTCGCAGAAGATCAAACAGCCTTCAGTATGAATTGCATGTCAATGTCAAGAAAAAGATTTTGACCACCAGACTGACAGGCAGCATCATGATAGATGGTGAAAAGATTGAAACTGTCAACATCATCTTACTTGGATTCACAGTTAACACCCTTGGTATCAGCATTCAGGAAATTAAGAGACATATTGTACTAGGGAAGTATGCAGTTCAGGACTGCTCCAGATTATTGAGGAGTAATGATACCAGTTTGAGGACTAAGGTGTGTCTGGTTCAGGCCATGGTCTTTCTGATCACTTGCTATGCATCTGAGAGCTGGGCAAGGAATAAGGATGACAGAAGAATTATTTATGCCTTTGAGCTGTGGTGTTGGAGAAGAGTGCTGGATATTCCCTGGACTGTGAAAAGAACAAATATATATCTTGGAGAGAGTGCCGCCAGAATGCTCTTTGGAGGCAAGGATGATGAAGCTTCACCTCATGTACTTAGAGCATGTTGCTAGGAGGGACTATTCCTTGGCGAGGGACATGATGCTCAGAAAGGTAGAAGGTAAGTGAAGGGGAGGTAGACACTTGACTAGATTGACACGGTGACTGCTACAGTGGCCCTGCTGTGTCAGGAAGTGTGAGGATGGCACAGGATAGAACAGTGTTCAGTTCTGTTGTTCATAGGGTCACTATGGGTTGTACTTGACTCCACAGCACCTAACAACAACAAGACCTCCAGCATGTTGTGCTAACCCATCTATGGCCTGTTTCCCTGCAGTTCTAGTCTACCAGCCATGGCACGGAGACCGATAAACAATCTTCTACCATTATGATTGAAATCCTTGAGATCCTGATGGAGTGACACTAATTTGAGGCCTACTCACCAGCAATGGGATTTTTGAGTTTTGCTTGAGGCTTTGGGCAGTGCAAATGGTTAATGCTCCGCCAGTAACCAAATCATGGGAATTTCAAGTCCACCATCACTTGGGAAGGGAGGCTTGACATTCTACACTGGGAAAGTGGCCATTGCTACTCCATAGAGCATAGTTTTGCCAACACCTGTAAAGTCTTGTTTACCAAAGGTAGGGGTCTGCAGCTGTGCTGAACTGTCAGGCAGCATTCCAGCATGATATCTCACGCCCACCTTCTCTCCCCCAGCTCAGTGTTGTTTTGATTTTAGTATGTCTCCCAAGCACCTGGTAAAGATTTAACAAAGGCGCAGTTTTCTGGGCTCATGACGCAGCCATGCTCATACCCTTGGTCTGAAACGGGCCATCCTCTGGCTCCTCTCCCCCACTTCCAACCCACTGGATTTCTCCTTTGGGAGAAAGGCGGATCTTCTCCTCCCGTGGGATTCACAGTCTTGAACACCTGTTTCTGTATCTACCTCCACACTTGGCCCACGCATGACTCACTCTTTGGGTGACTTTGCTCAACCTAGTGACACTGGGTGGTGTGTCCGAAGCAATATTTTGTAACTGTGAGAATCTGGTGAGATGCTTTGCATTCTATTCCTCTTCATAGCCAGTGAAGCAAAGTGGTGCTGTCTCAGCCACTTCCTGTGCTCCCCGGATGTCTGAAACATGGGATTCCAGCGTTACCCCGGCCCTGGCAGTTCTCTTGCCCTTTTATTCTGAGTGGAGCACAGACTTCTTTCCTGGAAAGATCCACCTCTGAGTAATATGGATGAGGGTGTTTTGTGGAGTTCTCCTCCCTATTTATTTTTTAATGGAAGAAACCAAACTAAGTCCTGTAACTCTGTGTGAGAATCTTCATAACCAGGCAGAGCTCTAAGTCCTTCTACAGGAAAACCTCATCTGTCATTGTCAAAAAAGAAGGCAGGACCAAGACTCGTGAAGGCTGCTGGCCTCTGCCATGACAACCAACTTGTCAGGGCCACTTGGGGGAAGGTTTTCTGCTCCTGCTGTAGCAAGTTTCAGAGATCCCCTAGGAAGAGGCCATTAGCTGAAAGGTGGTGGACTATGGGATGTGCTCTGGTCACTTCCCAGTGATCACCCATGTGTGTTGTGCTGCATTTGTGTGTGTAATGGGATTATCAGGGTCCTGCGCGGATGGCCAGTCTTCAAACTTTACATTACTGAAAATTTTCTTTCTTAAAGTTACCTGCCTTTGACTTTTGAACTTCATCCTCTCGCTTCACCTGGATTTCCCAAGTTGCTGGAGCCTGGTGGAAGGATTCAGTCAGGCACCAGCAGGAGAGGGAGGGGTTCTACAAAAGTAGAAGCTGGCGTGTCATCATCATAGCCTCAGTCCACCTCCCCAAAGCCTGGTCATGGTTGGTGTGGACCCCATGGTCCTTTCTGTATTTAGACCAAGGGGTTTAAGTAGAACGTGTTGAGTGAGGCCGGCTCACTGCTGCTCTGTTAGGGATCTGATTACGCACTGGGCCATCTCTCAGCTGCCTGGGGAAGCATTTCCAGCAGCTCCCGGCCAGCCCAGTTTCGTGACATTGCATAGGTTCAGTGAAAAGGAGGGTGGTGTATTATACTGAACTCAATAGAGAATATGGGTGATTGGGGGTATGGGTGGGGACTGCTTTCAAGGAAAAGAACCAGGCCCCTCCTAGTTCACCCTTTAACTGACCCACAACCGTTTTATTTGACTGTTAATACCAGCCAATGTCAATCTGGTCTAAACCCATCAAGGTCTCCCGCTGACATATAATGGTTCCCACAGACATTAGCAACTAGACTTCCCTGATCTTTGTATTATACCGGGGTTGCTATTGATTCCAGAATCCAAGACCAGAGGAAAGGGGACTTCCACAGCAGTCCAGTTTTCCTTGCTTTCAAGATTAGGCTGATCAGGAAAGAGGATAAGGAAGAGGTGGACGACCGTAGAGCACAGATGGCTGGCTGAGAGGAACAAGACCAGCATCTCTGCGTTTGAGGCAATCTCTGGCTCCTCCTGTGCCCGAAGGCCAGCTTCCAGCCTGGCTCTGCTGAAGTCAGGTGGCCTCGTGCAAAAGGAAGGAGAAGGTCTCTGGTCTGGTGTGCACACCTGTCTGGCTTTGAAGGACCAGGAAGGTGGTGACCACTTCTGGGGACCTATATTGGTCTCAACTGATGACTAAACCATCATCTTCTTTGGGGTATGTTTAGAAGCTGCTCCAGGCCAAGGGCATTTTCCTTTTTATCTCTTATGAGCAGTGAAGGAAGGCATACCTCAGATCTCAGAATGGTCTGCAGGAGGGCAACATGGCTAAATGATAATCTTGTGAGCCCTACTGGGGACTGGGAGGCTGGTTCTGGCATCTACGATGTTTCTAGCACCAGGTACTTGATGACACCAGATACCCCTGAATCCCTTCTGCTGCTGGAGGTCGTCCAGTGGAGAGAAAAGCGCACTGGTAAAGGGGAGTCAAGGCTGTCTTTTCCAGCTCTGCAGTTAATTTGTTTCCTTAAGTAAGTTTAGGCTAAACTTAAATGACACCTGGTTTCTTTACTGCATGAGTCCCATTATTTCGACATATAATGTGTCTTAAGACTCTTTAATGTGCAATTAGAAAGTGTTTCCTGAACATATTTGACCATGGGACTATTTATAAAGTGGCAACCTGCTAGTTAGTGTCTTGCTGGACACAATTTGTAAAATGACCAACTAGAAGTTTCTATCATTGCACTTTCCAATCCTATACCATTGAGTTTCTTGCGGTCATCAGATGTTCTTGAGGAAGAAACATTTCTGCTGGGAAATTAAAGAGACCAACATAGGATGGGTGGAAGAGCCCTAACCAAATGCCTGCCTTGGGAATTCCAGGACCCTTTTCTCTTCTGAGAACTAGTGATGATTCCTCAAAGACCATGTGGTCGACTCCCAACTGTCCACGTTAAGATAGCACTCTGGATGGAGGCTGTGTCACAAAGTACCCCCTCTGTTTCTGCTGTATTCTGAAAGACCCCTCTTGTCACCAATGGTCAAATTTCCTTCTGTTCTCCGATGGCCCAGGTAGGTGTGCCGTATGTTCGGAGAGAGTCTCGAGCACATGGACCAAACGAACTTGAGAGATGGTGGGTTTTCCTGACTGAGCTTTTCTCCTTTTGTTTGCAAAATGCTGTCAAAAGATTATTGCCTCATTGATCGCCGAGGTCCAGCTGTAGGGTCAGCATTTGATGGAGGTGGAGAGACCCAAAGGCAAGTGACATGTGAACATGAAATATGAAAACTAGCCACAAACAGACATCTCACTTGGTTATTGGAGTCAGGGAAGCAAGCATCTGGGTGGGAGAGGGATGGGAGGCTTGTCTAGAAGCTCCAGTTTGAAGACCCTGAAGGCTCTCAAAGGGCCCACCCCTCAAGTCTGACAACACTGCAATGTTACGGTCATGGGAAATGAGAGCACATAGAGCTAATCAGTTCCTGGGTCAAAGGCATTTAGAAAGTATATATTCTCAGTCCCTCCATTCTGTTCCCAGTAGGAACCAAGGCTGAGAAGAAAAGGGAGACAGGAGAGGGGACAGTGTAATAGTGACCACTGTCCCCCACCCAACCTGGATGTGATTAGTCAGAGAACAGGCTGGCGAAGGACTTCCTCAAGTTGCGGATGGTTTCGGCCTTGGCTTCGTCTTCACTTGGTGTCCCGCGTTGGGATGTATCTGATGTGCTGAGGCTGTTAGTCAGGGATTGCGATTTGCTGAAACAAAAAGGCAAAGGGGTTAGAGGAGACAGTTCTAGATTCAGGAAATGTCTTGAGCACTTGCTTGAAAGGCACATGGGTGAGGATGAGCCCCATCATCCTAATTAAAAAGTCAGGCATCCCAACACTTTACGATGCCGCACATGTCACGCACAGTATTTATCCATCACAATACCCCTGTTGTTGTTATGTGCCGTTGAGTCGTTCGTGACTCATAGTGACCCTGTGTACAACAGCCCTAAACCCTGCTCTATCCTGTCCCAATCGCACTGTCTCTGACACACCCATCCCAATAACCCCAGTCACTGAATCAATCCATCTCATAGAGGGTCTTCCCCTCCTGTGCCTGCCCTCCAACCTCCCAGACATGATGTCCTTCTCCAACGACCCGTCCCTCCTGGCAACATGCCCAAAGTATGTCAGACAAAACCCCAGAATCCTTGCTTCCAAGGAGTAGCCTGGTTTAACCCTCTCTAGGATGAATCTGTTTGTTTTCTTGGCAGTCCATGGTACATTCAATACTCTTCTCCAGCACCACGGCTCAAAGGCATCAATTATCCTTCTGTCCTCCCTAGTCATTGTCCAACTCTCTGATGCATAACAAGCGATTGCAAAGACCATGGCCTGTATCAGGAGCACCTAAGTCTCCAGAGAGACACCGTTGCTCTTGAGTATTTTAGAGAGGTCCCTAACAGCAGACTTTCCCATCGCAATACATTTTTTGATTTCCTGGCTACTGGTGCCAAGAGTGTTGACCGTGGAGCCGAGCAAACTGAAGCCCCTGCAAGGTGGTTATTCTCACGTTCACTTATCAGCCATAGAAAATGTTACTCACACAGGGCCTGTGGGGGGTTGGTTCCAGGACTTCAGTCCCCAAATTCATGGTGTTCAAGTTCTTTATATAAAATGTGCAGTATTTGCATCCACTTCCTCAACATGCCTCTGGAAACTATGAACTTTGATAAATGTTGATCATTACAGAAAAGCTTCAGGCCTTTTGTTCATAGGGTCACTATGAGTCATGCTCGACTTGAAGGCAATTGACAACAACAACAACAACATTTGCATATAACCTACCCACACCCTCCTGTATACTTTAAATCATCTTTATATTATAATACCTAAACCCCCATCCAAAACCAAACCCAACCCACTTTCCTTGAGTTAATGTCAACTTACAGAGGCCTTCCAGCAAGTTCCCAAGGTTGTAAATCTTTACAAGATCAGATCAGAGGTAGATTTGAACTGCTGACTTTTTTTTTTTCGGGTAGCAGCATAAAACATTGTATATACCACCATCAGAGGTGCTGATAGCACCTTTCTTTTCTTTTTTTTAAAAAAACTAGTTTATTTACAAAATTCTAATATAAATTTGAACAAATTATTTCAATTTCCCTTACCCTCCCCCCAACAAGTTGTACAATCCAATAATTAATCCCCTTTCCCCCTGTACATCCACATCCCTCTGTTTCCACCCTCTCCCACCCCTCCAGGATCCTTATACTCATTCTACAATGATAGTTTTATACAATATTTATCCTTGTGGGACTAAGTTAGTTTACTCAGCATAATGCTCTCCAGTCCCTCCCAAGTTAGGCAATAATTTACAAACTTATTGCTCCTGTGTGCTGTATAGTATTCCATTGTGTGAATGTACCATGATTTCTCAATCCATTCGTTTGTAGTTGGACATTTGGGCTGTTTCCATGTTCTTGTGATGGTGATAACACCTTTCTTGTGATGTACCACTGAGTTGACTATGACTCATGGGGACCTTACCAACCACAGATCTGAACCTTGCCATATCCTGCGCCGTTCTCACTACCTCCCCATCACAAGCCTCTTGTTACAGTCTCTGTGTCAATCCATCTTGGAGGTTTTTCTTGCTTTCTCTGATCTTCCATCTTTCTCAGCACGATATCTTTTTTTCTAAAGACTGGCCCCTTCTCATTGTAAATACTATGCAAATAACCCTTTGCTGTCACTCATAGCTTGTAAAGGATTCATATCGGTCGCTATGAGTCATACTCAACACGAAGACACTTAACAACTTACGGGCGACAACAGTGACTACAACAGCGGCTTGGTGCTAAGGAGTTGCAGTTCTGCCAGCCCAAAGACACGTGGTTCAAAGCCACTAGCTGTTCCACAGGAGAAATATGGGCAGTCTCCTCCCATACAATGTATAGTTTCTGAAAATCAGCCAGGAGTCAGTTCTGACTCTATGGTACAACATGACCACTTAACTGCCCCCAGCTTTCAGTATTTTCACTGCGGAGTCGGCTGAGTCTACACATATAGAATATGGAGGGGGGCTGTCTGTCACTTGCTCAGATCTCCGCAGCAAGTCATGAAGGAGCAGCCAAGCCTTCCATTCTCCCACACCACCAGGTTGCCCAGGCTGCAGACTTTATTAACTGGCCCAATGTCTACAAGCATGCTTGGTAAACTTCAGAGGGCTGAATTAACATCAGCTTATCATTGATTATACTGTAATTTCCAAACACTAGGTTGGGAATGAAGAACTTCTGGACTCTGTTCTGCCGCTTGATTTATGTGATCATAATGACTTCTGATGTGGGCAGATGACTTCTCAGGGGCTCTGCTACCCTATCTGTAAAATGTAGGGTTGACCTAGCTGACCTTCAGGCCACTGGTAGTCCTGACATTTGGGAGTTTAATTCCCACGTCTTTCCTGAAGCCTTCATTGACAATTCCAGTCTGTTGTCCTGATTCTCACAATGTATACTGTGTGAGCAACAGTGTCCTGTTCTCTGAATGCACCACGAGTGTCAGTCTGTAGCAACCATCTGCTGAGTACGTCTTTTGTGCCAGGCCTAGCATCATGTGCTGGGGTGTAGGGTTGAGCATACTTCAGTCCCTGCCCTCAATAAGCCCACAGTCGGGTAGAGGTGACAGATGTAGGAAGATACGATGTAAATATGTCACAGGTTTAAGAGATCTGCATACAGTCTTATCGCCCATGCAAAAACATAAAACCTCTTCAGAAAAGATTTCTTTCTCTGTGTAATTACTTTCTAGAAGTAGGGATTATGATAGTTATTAACTTGTAAGCTTTGGGAAATTGGAAACAAAACACAACTACTATGGTAAATTGGCCTGCAGAAAGTGAACAGTGTTAGCTATGAAACTATGATTGTCAATATTAGATGGAATCAAGCCATGTGACTCCCAAAGCTGGGCTTCAAGAGGTCCTGATCTTTTTTGCTTTTTGTCCTTTAAGACACAGTTCTACAATGTGAGTAAGCTCAGCCTAGTTTACTTGAGAATGAGGTCCATGGAGAGAACCAGCTAACATGAGAACCAGTAACCATATATGTTAGTGATGTGAATGAGGTCCTCTCAGAAGATCCAGCCCCATGTGTTCTGCCAGAAGACCAAGACTATACGAATAACCCCTGGAGAAGAAGGTTGCCTGATTTATCAGATAAACTTATAGGACACCTGGTTAAATTTAAATTTTGGATAAAAAAATGCAAACAACTAATTTCTTTAGGATAAATGTATCTCGTGGAATGTTTGGGACATATTTATATTAAAAATGATTAATTTTTTTATCTGAAATTCAACTTTAACATGGCATCCTGTGTTTTATTTTCAACTTTATAGGAGAGGCCAGAGGAACCACCTTCCAGCTCAGCTAAGCATAGAATAAATTGACAAACCAAAAAAAATAAGAACATAAAATGATTATCTTCTTTAATCACTAAGTGCTGGGGTGGTTTGTTATTCAGCAAAGATAACTAATAATGTACTAATATTTGTAAGGTAACTCAGCTCATTGCCATGGAGTTGGAACTGACTCAGTTGACACTCCAGAGCATTTCAGAGGCTGTAAGTCACATGTAAGGGGATTATCGATAATTCTCCATTTCTCCCATGTTGCTGCTGGCGGTGTGAACCTCCAAAAAGACACTACCTCTGGGTTATTAGCACAACTCCCTGTGGTCTACACTACCAGAGCTCCCTGGATAAAGTAACGGTGGGGGCTAATCTACGTTTTTTCACCCTTCACATCTCTGTGGTGCAGTTTCTATCTTCGATACTTGTTTCTACCTTTTTAAAGTTTAGGTGAATACCTTTCTTCTTTTTCTGCCTTCTCCTGGCGAGAATGAAGATGTGGAGTGAGTCATCCTAATTGTTTGGTTCATTTTTCCCTGAATAGCCAAGCAGGAAATTGAAAAGGAATCTGGGCCCCTGACACCAGGTAGCTGCTGTACCTGGATTGTTAATGGAGGAGAAAGAAATGTTTCTCTGATTTAGGTCACTGGTACTTGGGTCCATGTTAGTTGCCAAATGGACCTTTATATTAATCTAGTCTTATTCCAAGGAAGGGTCAACTTTCATGGGAGCAGTGTCAGACTTACATCCAATCAATTTAGTTCTTCCCTTCAAAGAGAGGCCCTGCTTCCTGCAACAAAATTCTTAGAACAGATGCCCAGTGGGTCAACTGGTGCCATGTGTTCACAACTGAATCAGTTATCGTCTAGTTCTGGAAACCGAACAACTAGGAGATAATTGAAGAGGAGGCTGACACATTGTGTGGGGAAGTGTAAGCAAGGCTTTGTTGGGGTTTCCTTTGTCTTTGTACCTCTGACCTTGAACCTGCTCAGCTCTACCCATCCCCCAGTTTCACCCTATAACCTTCCAAGTTCCCAAAGCACTTACTTGAGATGGGGGTGGGGTGGTACTGACTTCTGGGACTCTTCGCCCTGTTGGGAGCTGCTGCGGCCCTGAATAGGGGGCCGGGGCTGGGAGGTGAGTGCCGGCTTGGAGGCCTGATTTGGTGAGCTGCCACCAGAGGCCCGGGCCAGCTGCGGAGAACCTGGTGACCTCTGCTGTTGTGGAGATGCAGACTGGGGGCTGACAGGCTGCTGGCCTTGCGGGGAGAGCCTCTGCTGTGAAGGGCTTCCAGACCTCGGCGGCTGAGAAGACTGAGCTTGGCGGGGGCCTCCTAGGAAGAAGAAAGCTATTAGGTTTAAAAGGATAAATATGGTTTTATTAGGCTTCTTAGGAAGCTCTGGTGGTTTGGTGGCTAGGAGCTGCACTGCCAATCCAAAGGCTGCTGGTTCGAATCCACCAACTGCTCTGCTGGAGAAAGATGGGCAGTCACTTCCTGTGCAATTTATTGCCTCTGAAAACCTTCTGGAGGGTCAGTTATGACTCTGTTCTGACAATAAGCTCCTTAGAGGCAAGGATGGTGAAACTTTGCTTCATGTTGTCGGAAAGGGTCTGTCCTTGGAAGAGATATCATGCTGGGAAAGGTGGACAATCAGAGGAAGAAAGGAGACCCTCAACGAGACAGATTGACTCAGTGACTGTGACAATGAGCTCCAGAGGGTGGGAGATTGTGAGGATAGATAGTTCGGGATAGAGCAGAGTGCAGACTTGCTGTCTCTATAAGTCATAGCTTGAAGGTACCTAACAACAACAACAACAAAGGTTTAATAATTGAGATTTAAGGGTAGTTAATGGAGCATCACCCCTCCTTCCATTTTTTATTGTGACTTGAGTGAAAGTTTTTTCAATCATCCATGCACATTTTATTCATAACATTAATTACAATACCAACCATGTCTAATTGTTCATTCATTCCATATATTGCCTTTCCCTTCACACATTTCAGTAAATATCCATTATCTATTAATTAATCTCTAAATCCTTTCCCCGTCTGCTCTTCAGGGCAAAAAAATAAGAGCAGATGTGGGAGCCTTAATCCACAATGTAAACAGACTATCAAGTATAACCCAAAATTCACAGCTGGAAAAGGCTAAGCTAGATGAATGGGAAATTCTTATGTGCATAAACATTTTCTTCAAATGAGTAAAAAGAAAAGAAGGACCTGCAGACAGGGAAAATCTATTTGGCAATGATATAGCTTACAGTTTGGAGACTAAGGTGCGCCTGATCCAGGCCACAGTCTTCACAATTACTTGCTATGCATCGTAAAGCTGGACAATGATGAGGGTATCATGATAGAATGAGATGTGATGCCTTTGAGCTGTGGTGTTGGAGAAGAGTATAGAACATATACCACGGACTGCTAAGAAAATGAACAGGTTCATTCTGGAGAGGATGAAATAGGCTGCTCTTTGGAGGCAAGGATTCTGAAGCTTCATCTGACATACTTTGGACATGTTGCAAGGAGGGACCAGTCCTTGGAGAGGGACATCATGCTTGGGAGGGTCGAGGAACAGAGAAAGAGAGGGAGACCCTGGATGAGATAGATCGATTCAGTGACTATAGTAGTGGGGGTAGGTGTGTCAGAGAGAATAAAGTTGGCACAGAATAGAGCAGGGTTCAGAGCTGTTGTACATAGGGTTGCTATGAGTCGCACGTGACTTGACAGCACCTAACAACAATATCTTATAAGAGACTCATATTTAAAATCAATAGAGAATTTCAATTCCTCAACAAGAAGAATACAGACAATCCACTTACAAAATTGACAGGCAGAATATAGGAAAGGTCTCTTCACCAAAGAAGACATACAGATGGTCAGCAAACACCTGAAGAAATGCTCAAGACCACTAGCTATTACAGAGATGCAAATAAAAACGGGGTATCACCTCACCCCAGCAATAGTATAACTGTTCTTATGACAGTTAAAAACCCATAAAAACAATACCTAACTAGAAGGGCCCTGGTGGCACAAGTGTGCTGATCCTTGGAAGGAAGATGTGAACATCTGCTTCCACGAAGATGACATCAGCTGAAACCCTACGGAGGTTCTACGGGGTCTCATCCGGTTGTCATGAGTTGGAATCAATTCAGTGGTATTTAAAAAAAACAAGAAACATTAGGGAAATTATTGCATAGGGATCCACTTCATTTCCCCCTCTTTTTTGTGATAGCATGTTCTAGTAGAGTAAGAGACCCGTTGATCTCAAATTCAAACATCTATGGAAACTGGTTATTATGTAAAAAAATAAAGCAGGTAAGCGCAAAAAGTGCCATATAGGCCTATAACATTTTTCTTACTTGAAATAACTTTGGTTCAGTGAGATATTTCTCTAAAGAGGTGCAAACCCGAAGAAAACGACATTGGCACTTGAAGCCTTGCTGTGACAATAACGAGGAGTAGGGCCTGAGAGGAGGAAGAGAAAGTCTTCGCTGCATTTGAGAAAGAAGAGAGACTCTTTGCTGTATTTGCTATCCATAGTAGACGGCTGTTTGTGGAATGCACGCCCATTATTTCTAGAGCTTCTGTTTTATCATAAGAAACCGGAAATCTAGATGCTTGTGGAAAATCTCTTGATAAATTTTTGGCTTACTTTTTAGTTTTTAATCGCCGTGCAAGTCAAAGAGTATCTCTGTTTTGTACTTACACCTTAAGCAATGGTGTTACTAGGCTTGGTATCATCCAGCATGGTAACTTATGGTGTCCCCAAAGACCTCTTCTCCTAGCAGACCAGACAGAATCCTTAGTAATGCTTATTATCAATGTTACTAATAGAATGGCATGTGATGAATACAGCTATAAAGTGCTTAATGTGGTCTTCCTTGCTGTTGTCGTTAGGTGGTATCGAGTAGAGTCCGACTCATAGCGACCCTCAGTGGACTGAAGCCTGGTCCGATCTGTGCTATCCTCAGCCTCTGCTGTGCCCAAGCCCACTGGTGCATTACATTACATTAAGTAATGGGCTGTTAACAAAAACATTGGCAGTTTGAAACCACCAGCCACTCTGAGGAAGAAAGATAGGTAGTTTCCTTCTGTAAAGACTCATAGTCTTAAAAAATGTGACGGAAGGTCACCATGACTTGGGAACAATTTGACTGCAGTATGTTAATGGACCTAGGTGAAAGGTTTTTGTTGTTATTATGACAAGATTTATTTATTTGGCATGTAAGAGGCTTATTCAGAGGTGGTTTTAATAAACACTTGCGGAAAGACAGAAACAATGGCGGGGGACGGGGGAGGGGGGAGAAGTTGGGCTTCATTGCAACAGATGTCTCAGTCAAGCCCACTAGGAGTTCTAGTATTGGCTGGCCCTTCAGGTGTGCCCTACATTGAGGGAAGACCAGTTAGCTTGCAGGATTAAGAATGAAGCAGGTTGATGAATGCACAAAGCATTTGCAAGAACAACTGAATCTTTGTGTCCCCAGGACGTTCACTGGCCGTGGCCTCTGGAAGGAGAGCATGTCTGTGAGGAATGCCCCCTTCCCCAGTCCGAGGCATTTCCAGAAGGACTCAGCTGAGGCATGTCAGGTGGCACGCTTTCCTCCCTGGAAGGATCAGTGCACACCACAGCATCGCACTGGGAAACTCTGCTGTCAGGGACCTTGCCAAAGTGCTAGAGTGCAAAGATGTCAGTCAGTTTGAAGTCTGAGGTTCACCTCATTCAAACTATGGTCTTTTTGCTACATCTGAAAGTTGGACAGTGGCTAAGGACGACAGCAGAATTGGTGCCTTTGGGTTGTGGTGCTGGAGAAGAGCACTGACTATTCCGTGGACTGCCAAAAGGACAAATGACCATGTCTTGGAAAAGGCGCAGCTCCCTGGAGGCAAGGGCAGTGACACTTCTTCTGACATCCTTTGAGACATCCTTTTGGGACATGTTGTTGTTAAGAGGTGCTGGTCTTCAGAAAAGGACGTCATGCTTGGATAGGTGGAGGGTCAGAGAAGGAGGGGAAAACCCTAATGAGATAGACTGACTGAAGCTCAAGTGTGTCGGAGGTGACAGGGATAACACAAGGTTCAGGCACACGGTGAACAGTTTTACTGTGAGTCAGAGCTGCCTCGATGGCACTTAACACTAACACCACTACCAACAACAGCAACAGCAGCAGCAGCAGCAGCATTCACTACAGTTCACCTCTTGCCCTAATCCAATTGCTTTGAATGAATTATGGAAGCAGTTCTCTTAGGAACTGAAGGGCATTTTTAATAAGAAAGAATAAATCTCTGCTGAAAAGAGACAATAATTTTGGTGACTTCCTCAGACAAAGTTACCCAATGCGGTTTGCACCCAGGAGAAACACCATTGGCCCCACCACATTCCTTTGTCCCCAGTCAACACTACCTTGCAAATTCTAAACACTCACATAGTGTTTGCTGAGTCCTTATTACATACCTGGGATTCATCAGGAGACACCTAGTGATTTCTTCAAGCTATTTGCAAAGCAAACAGTGGAATGTTTTTCATTCACACACATATAAAGCCTATTAATTAAAGGATAGAAAATATTTGCCTAAGCTCAGATTAATGGAAAAAAAAAGAGATGAAATTCATTGAAAGAAAGCTTCACTTTGGGCTTTAAATGAACAAGTTAATAATGTGCTCTTGTTATTCTGGGAACTCAATGAAAGCATTATTTCCCAATTAGCCTCGTTATTTTTAATCTGGACATTAATTCAGTGGACATTTTCTCTAATTGCCTTAATTGGCTTTTAAAAGGGTTGCTTTTCAACTCCCAGCAAGTGTGTTCAGACTGATGTCCTAAAAATAAGAATTCTTTATGAGGCAAGACTGTACTCTGGGCCTCAGGAGGAAATCCGAATACAGGAGATTTTGTGTTTTCAAAATGCCCTGTAGATGTGTTTTAATGAGTAAGTTGTGGGGCAAGGTGGGAAAGATGGGCACAGCCAGGTGCCTGCGAAGGGTAATGAATAAGGATAAATGAAGGCCATTTAGAATTAGGAAAGTACTGACAGGTATCAGGGCCCTTTCACCATAACTCAGTCGACCTGTATGCTTAGGAAATAGTCTCAGAAGTTGGCCTATATGAAGAGCACCACATCAACAGGACTGGAGGAAGAATCATCCACAATCGGTGATATACAGATGACAACAGGGAGCTTGGGTGGCCTCGTGGTAAGGAGTTATGTTGCCATCCCAAAGGCAGGGAGCTCGAATTCTCCAACTATTCTGAGGGAGAAGGATAGGCAGTCTCCTCTGAGATTCACAGTCTCTGAGAACCCGATGGAGGGTCGGTGATGAGTTGGTTCTAATTTGGTGGTACATAACAACAACATGCAGATGGTACAACCTTGCTTGCCAAAAAAAGAAGAAGACTTGATGCACTTATTGATGATGTTTAAAGACTATATAGCCTTTGGTATGGATTCTACCTGAAAGTAAAACCAAACAACTAAAGCACAAAGTCCTCACAACTGGACCAATAAACAACACCATCATAAACAGAAAAGACTGATGTTGGCAAAGCTTTCATTTTACTTGGATTCACAATCAATGCTCATTGAAGAAGCCGTCAAGAAATCAAATAACTGATTTAATCTCCTTGTCAAAAATCAGTTGACCATAAATAGATGGGCTGATTTCTGGGTTCTCAATTTTATTCCATTGATCTATGTGTCTGTCATTGTACCAGTACCATGCTGTCTTAACTGCCACAGCAGTGTAGTAGGATTTGAAATCAGGGAGTGAGATGCCTCCTACCTTTTTTCTATTTTTAAGGAGTGCTTCGCTTATTTGGGGCTTCTTTCTATTCCAAATGAAGCTGGAGATTGCCTTTTCCATCTCGTTGAAGAATGGGATTGGTAGTTGTATTGGGATTGCATTGCTGTAGAATGGGACTGACATCAGGATTAGGGTAAGAATGAGAAAAATTGGATGAATTATGTATACTGCATTGAAACCAATGAGGGAGAGAACAGTTTAAAAGCAATATATTTTAGGGCATTATGATTATCATGAGAGTCCGGAATGAAGGTTGCAGAGTGGCGTATACTCGGGGTAGGGGTGGTGGGGGATGTGGGGGATTGTATACCAATGAAGGAATTTTTCTTTTACTTTTCAAAGAGAAGAGTGAACTGGGGGTGGGGGTGGGGTGGGTGGGGAGAAACGTGCAATAATGAATGAATGGAAATCCAAAATCTCTGTAAATGTTCATCGAAATTAATTTAAAAAAAAAAGAAAAATCAAATAACCTTTGTGCTGGGCAGATTTACTGCAATGGACCACTTTAGAACAGGACCGCTTTAGAACGCTATGGAGCAAAGATGTCACGTCGAGGTGCATCTGACCCAAGCGGTGGTATTTTCAATTGCCTCTTTGAAAGCTGGGCAATGAATAAGGAAGACCGAAGAACTGATGCCTTTCAACTGTGGTGCTGCCAAACACTATTGTCTATATCATGGATGGCCAAGAGGACAAACTCATCTGTCACAGAAGCAGTGTATCCAGCGTGCTCCTTAGAAGGGCATGCTGTACGGAGGGGCCAGCCCTTGGAGGAAGGCCTCATGCTTGGTAAAGTGTAAGGTCAGTGTGAAAGAGGACGACTCAGGTGAACTGACACAGTTACAGCAACGGGTGTGAATGCAGCAGTGACGGTGGGGCAGGCACAGAGCAGGCAGGGTTCTGTTGTGCATGGGTCCCTGCGAGTCAGGGGCAGCTTGATGCACCCAGCACAGCAAGGCCTCCTGAACTGTGAGGTGATGCATTTCTGCTCCTCAAAGCCACTCGCTTGTGGTTATTTCTGCTACAGCAACAGCAGGAGACCAAGACCTCCACTAAATGGAGCACCTTGCTAACGGCTTTGCTTGCCTGAGTTCATCCTACTTCTCAGTACCTGACGACTTCACGATTGAAGCATCTGATATGTTGGAGAAATGACTTATAAGCTTCTGAAGACAAAGGCCATGAGACATGGAACTAGGATCAGACACGTGGACATCTGCCTGAAGAAAGAATGCCGATAAGACGTAACTGTTGAGCCACTTCTGACCCCTAGCGACCCTCTGGTGTCCGACGCTGTGCATCTATATTGGTAATGTTCATTTTCCTCCCACAGATCAACTAGTGAATTTGAACTTAGATCTTTAAGTTAGCAGTGCATCATACATACACACCAGGCTACCAGAACGCTCTGGAGAGGAAAAGTAAAAAGCTCAATTGTGCATGGGCACAGACAATGAGGCTTTTCAGAAATGTCTTCTCTTCTAGGGAAAGAAGTCTAAACCAGAAAGCTAGATGGGCTATTTCATTGAAGGCTCTGGGAGAGAATGTTATTAAGTACCACAGGCTGGTTTCCCTTCCCCCAAAAATGAACCTGCTCCTTTAATAAAAGTGATTGGGGATACTACTGTACAGCAGGAACCTCTTCTTTCTGAGAGGGTTTTGAGCAGATCCTTACATGATTGGTGCGAAGCTGCTCTGGGGCTTGGAGGCGGGCACTTTGAGCAGTACATGCACCCAGAAGTCACTCCTTCCCAGAGGGGCCATGGGGCTGTCTCCTGAGGCTGTAAGAAAGCAGCTGGCTTTCTGTGAGAAAGTGACATAAGTGGGGGCCGCTGCTTTTGCCTCTGACTGTTTTTTAAATCTAGTTACCAACAGTTTGTCCCTTCTCTAACTAACTATGGGGCCAGAGTCTCAATCTGTCATCCCATGATGGTTTATGTGTTGCTATGATGCTGGAACCAATGCCAGTGGCACCTCTAACCCCAGCAGGGCCACCTGGTGGAGGAAGCCGAGACCGCTGGGCAGAGCTTTCACACGCAGTCTAACAAGAAAGGCTTGACGTTTTCATTCTGAAAATTAGGATATGATTCAACAAGCTGCTAGAAGATGGCACAGGACCAGTGTAGACATCAGAACGGATGCCACTAACGATCCCAGCGACATGGTGATGACAGGGTATTTTCTGAGGAAGAAGTTCATCCGGAAGGCTCTATTTTCCTTTCTTACTCCAGCTGCTTGGCTCACAAATCTATAATCAGGCCCAACTCGTGTCTAGGATGCTTATGTGCTTTCTAGAAGATCTGAAAGACTAAACTTTTAAGACTGCTTTTTTTTGTTGTGTTTTGTTGGGCGAAGCCTCAACTTGTACTGCTGTAAGAAGAGAGTACGAGGTTTCTACTCTAATGTGGTGGGAGGGATGAAAAACAAGAACTCAGATGCACAGCTATTCCTTGGAGCTAGTGCAGGTTTGGGCTCAGAGAACCACATAAAGCGAGTATCGTAATAATGCCAGCCACGCTGGGTGGCGGGACAGATAATACACAGTGAGGATTTGATTGTTGTTACCGTGCGCCCCCAAGAGAGAAATGACCCACAGCTGACTCTCCAGTGGGTTTTCAGAGCAGTCAATGATAACATGGAAGGGGGTTTTGAATTTTTTTTCCCATGGAGAAGCCGGTGGATTCAAACCGTGTACCCTTGGGGTGGCAGCACAATTCCTTACCTCTAAGCCACCAGAGCTCCATGACTGGGCATCAATCAATTCTAATTATCATAAAATAAGTCAGTCATGAATGATTGAAAGAAAACCCAATATGATTTGTACACTTTCACTCAAAGAAAAGAATTTAAAAAAACAAACCAACCAACCAAAGACTGAGAAAGAAGGGATAAATAACGTATACTGTATTGAAACAAATGAGGGAGAGAACTGTTTAAGTGATAAATTATTAGGTATTATTGTCAGGACAGGAGTCCAGAAAGAAGGCTGCAAAGTAGAGTAGACTTGGGGGGAAGGATTATGTACCCATGAAAGAATTTTAATTTTCAAAGAGAAGAGCAAATTGGGAGGGGGGTTGGTCAGGGAGAAAAGTGCAACAATGAAAGAATGGAAATCCAAAGTCTCTGTAAATGTTCATCAAAATTAATAACCCCCAACCCGAAACAATAATACCAGTCGCATGAATTTTTGGGTTTCCAAGGGTATAGAAAAGTCATGTTTCCACTGTAGTCTGTTAAATGTGCCATTGCATTATGAAAAATTTGAAACATTGCAAGAATGAAACTGAGACACAGAAACTCAAAGTGAGTTGAGTTTCTCAAAGTGCTGTGAGCACTCAAAGCGCTGGTGGAAAAATAGCGCCCACAGACTTGCCTGAGGCAGAGTCGCTACAAAGCTTCATTGTGTTTCGTTTCTAAAGAACAGTATCTATGATGTGCAATGAAGCAAAGTCCAGTGACAGGAGGAATGCGTGGGTCTAGCACAGAGCCAGCTACTGAGAATGTTTACTTTCTGTCACCTCTTCCTCCTTTGCTGACCAGGAGATGCCACACCTCATCTCATCCCTTCAGCCTATGGCGTTGGTGCAGGTAGTCTGTGGGTCAAGTATTAGGATGGCTCCCAAGAAGCACCTAACACTCTTCCTGAGGTGGGTCCCTCCATCCCCTGGCTGGCCAATGGTCCTACCTTGGGTGGGCGGGCGTGGCTGGGGCTGGCCTAGCTGAGGCACCAGCTGAGCTTGTCCTGGGGATTTTGCTGGCTTCATCGGTGGGGCCTGGAGGAGGAGAAAAGGAGCCATTGTGGTCACCACGGCCACCACTTGCCTGGGGTAGCGTGAAGGGTGAAGATTTTAAAGTAAGATCTTGCTAGTACTGAGGTAAAAAAAAAAGAAGCATATATTGGACACATCTTAAGTGTTCATTGTGATGCATTTTAACCTAGGTCTGCCTGTGTATAACCACAACCTGGATTAAGACAGACATTTCCCAGAAGGCTGTGCTGTTGCCCCATCCAGGCGACCAGGCACTGCAGGACACCATTCCCCTGACCTCTCTAACAGGAGACTCGCTTTTTTGTGCATTGTGTGAGGGGGGCAAGGTTTGGACACTAGCTTTTGCAGAAAGCTGTGAGGCCAGTGAGTTATTTGGAGAATTGTAGTTTATTGTGAAGGCAGGAGCTACCTGGGGCATGGCGGGTGCAGAGTGAAATGGAAGACAGTTGTCTACTGACTGGTGCCCTGCGTGTGTGCACACACTCCGACACACATTCACACACTCACACAAACTCACAGGTTCTCACACACAAACTCACATACCCATGTGACCTATTCCCACCGACTCACACACACATTCACACACTGTCATACACACACTTACTCACTACACTCACACACGGTCACATTCACACACACATTTTTGCATATAATCGCTCTGTCTCTCTCTCTCTCTC